>NC_081413.1:665128433-665457808 GCF_030272615.1 Cryptomeria japonica
CCAATCAACAACTGACCAAATTTGAATTTCTGACTAATGTCTTTCTTAATTGACTACAAATTCAACATCAATTGACTTCTTATGGCCTCACACATATCATAATCTGCATTCTCAACAATCATTTTATAGACTATATGTACTGTTGCAGATGGCACACTATTCATCCTACTGGAATAAAATATTTGGTAGCCTATAACCATAGTAGCCAGTTTAACCACTGGGTCCTCAATATTATTAACAAAAAAATGCATACCTATCAGAGATAGATGAGGTTAAAGTGGTTACTGTCTCTTTAGAAATCCTCCTCAGCTTGGGAACTTCACCGGTTGACCAATAACTAGTCACAACTTGTATAGCTTCTTTGGTTATAGTGTGTGTCCTCTCCAGATACATATTTTTTCCATGAACACAACTAAGAATGATTCTAATGTGGTCCTCTTCAAAATCTCTGAGAAAATAAGCTACATTATGAAAACCCTTCTCATAAACCCTAATAAACTTGGGTTTGATCTGACCGTTCTTATTACACAGGGATTTCAATTGAGAATAGATAAACAAAGATCCCAAATCTTCAATTTTACAGTTAATATAAATAGACAAATCTCCTTTAACAATGACACCTTCAAGAACTTGTGATAATGCATTGTAAGACACAATTTATTCTGATTCTTCAACCTCCATAGGTTTTGAAGTGATCATTAACCTTTCTACTTGCTTTGATGATGAAGCCATTCTGATAAACTTGTTTCAAAAATGGATTTTCAAAGAAATACCTTAATTCTCCTACGTCGCCTCGGTTACCGGTTGGTTAATCAAATGCACACCAATTCAATCTTTAATGATCTTTGAATCAACTTCACTAACGCAATTCACAACACAAATGTATCTAGGACAAGCTAACAATTCTCTCTTCGCTCTGCAAGTTCTCAAGAATTCTCTTCAAATGCATTTAGGGTAAAAATAACATAGTAAAACTTGCTTTTATCCCTTTTTACCTACTGCATTAAATGCTCGTCCATTAGGGTTACAAACCCTAATACACCACTTATCAATACATACAATTTTAACAAGTGTAAAATCGGTTGATAAACTTTCAAAAAACTAATTGACAAAAGATATCAAGATTTCACACATAATAACATAGTATGCAAATTCTCTTACCATTCATCTTTCAAGGGGTTCGGAAGTAGATTTATTGCTATTCTCCCCTTAGCCCTTTTGAAAGGCTCAATTCACTAGTGTAGGATTCTCCACACTGGGTGAAGGATTAGGTTCCTCTGCAGACACATCATCACTCTTCTTTTTCGAGATTTAGTTCATGTCTTCTCTGGTTTCTTCAACATTTATCTTTTGCTTGCCTTTCTGATCTATATAGTGATTGACCGGTTTGTTCTTTCTATTTCTGCAGAACTTTGCCATGTGTCCCGGTTTGTGACAATGATAGCAAGTCATTCTTGATGATCTCCAAGGTCCTGCATTACCTCTTCCAGTTCTCCTTCTGCAAGTCATAGCTACATGACCATAATTGTTATAGATGGTGCAAAAGACATTGGTTACCTTTTCCTTCTGAAATGGACTAAACTGGTTGGCATAGGGTTTGTGCCAGTTCATGTTTCCCTGGTTGTCATATATTCCCATTCTGTTTCCATTAGGTCTTGGATGCATGTGAGTTACTGGATTATTTTCTTCATATATGCATTCAACTGATGTATGTCCATACATGTTTCATGTGAAGCAATGACCTTCAAATCTCTTAGATACATACCTAGAATTTGCATTATGGTTTGTATTTCTTTTTGGTTTGTTTCTACATACATTTGTAGTATGTCCACATTTGAGACAAACAAAGCAAATAGGTTTGAAAATTTTCTTACCAGTATGCTTGTTAGCTTTAGGAGCAGTTATATCCTTGTGAATGTTTCTCTTTGTTCCAGAAGACTCTCCTTTCTTAGATGTGTAAAAGCCTAATCCAGAAGTATCTCCTTTCATCCTTTGAGATTGGGTTTGTTCATCCAACATAGAGGTACTTTTATTAAACTTCTCCAACTTTCCATTAGTCTCAATGAGTTCTCTGGTGAGATCTTCATTGTGTTTTGTAAGAGTTTCTCTTAGGGATGATGTCATATCAAGTTCTAGCTACAAAGCTTCTTTTTCTTCTTTTTTAGCATGCCAATGCTCATGCAAGGTTGCATTCTCTTTTTTAATCTTAGCAATATCATGATCTATTTCTTTGATAAGATCTTCAGCTATCCTCCTAGCTTCCAACTCTTGACTCATGCAGATAGTTAAGATTTCTAACTCTCTCCTCAGATTTAGCTTTTCACCGTTCAGTTTTTCAACTTCTTCAGCTAAAGCATCAATATTGGCTTCATCTGAAGAACTATTGTTTGATATTTCCAATAGCTATTTAGTCAATTCTCTCCTCTTGACTTGTGAAGCCTTAAATCTAACCCTTAGGGTTTTAAGCTCATCCTTAGTAGCTTCAAGTACTCTTGCCATCTCAAAGTAGCTCATATCCCCCATGGTGGCTTTAGGGTTTTCTTCCAAGCGATTAAGCCTTAAAGAAGTTAGGCTTTGATACCAATTGATAGACTTTAAAAGCACTAAGGTGGGGAGGCTGAATCAGTGATAGCAAAAACAATACTACTTTAAATACTGACCAGTTGAGATACTTAATAAGTTTGCCAAACACTATGTATGCAATCCAAAATGATATCAAAGTATTTACAATAAGTAAAACATCCAGCATAACACAAGTGTTTATACGTGGAAACCCAAATGGGAAAAACCACGGTGAGATGAGACTCAAAAGTTAACTATCTATAGAAATAGATAACTGACCGGTTAAGGTCTACAAAAGATTGCTCTACTAGGAGTGAATCCTATTAAATATCCCAAAGCTTTGTAAGGAGCTATACCCTGTTAAAGGTAGTACCCTATTAGGAGTAACCTCGCTAGAGGATTTCTGAATCCAAATTGATGGATCACCTAGTCAGAGGATTTGTACAATGAAGCTTGTTAGAGCTTACCCAGTTACGGGATTTTACTATTGTAGTGATAAGAAAACAACAGGTGTGTGATCTAATAGTAGCACAACTTTCTTAAATAGATCCTCTTCTTCTCATTCACAACTACGTCACCAACATATTCAGCAATGACTTCAACTTCTACTTTGCATCAAGTCACTCTCTTCATGTTTTTAGTTCTTGAATCATAGTGCCATTATATAGGTACTAGATTTCATGTCGGCTTAGAAATTGTATCACAATTTCCTAGGTGCAGTGTATCTGAACAATCAAAACATAACTCATCACAATTTAAACATCGGTTAAGGATAACTCATCACGATCGATGATAACTCATCACATAATCAATGAATACTGGTTGAAGCACTAATACCAGTTAGACTTAACCAATTCAACATGTAGACTAATTGTTCTCCATTGCCTCTATGGTGGTCTCCATTGTGCCTTCGAGTTGGTGTCAAATAGTTCCTGCCTATACCGGTTGTCAACATATACCAGTTTGACACTCTCTAAACTATCATAAACTAATCTTCCAATACCGGTTGTGATATAATACAAGTAACTTAGAAGTAATACCAGTAGACAATG
Organism: Cryptomeria japonica; assembly: GCF_030272615.1. Lineage (NCBI taxonomy): Eukaryota > Viridiplantae > Streptophyta > Pinopsida > Cupressales > Cupressaceae > Cryptomeria > Cryptomeria japonica. Next base: position 665,132,048 of record NC_081413.1, read on the forward strand.
TGAACATATGTGTGTATACATGTTCCATCAATGGCAACACATGAATTCATCTATTACAATCATCATCAAGCCAACACTCCAGTAATCTCCTCCAGAGATCTTGCACACATAGCATCCTAGATAGATAAGACAGTTTTTCACATGCATCTCTCCCCATTTGATAGTAAGGCCAAAGACACATACAAATCATTATTCTATCCTCCTTAGAACAAACTCACAAATCTTAACATTTGAATCGCACTCACTACTCCCCCTATGTAACAACACCCACTCATCAATTTGGATATTAGGATAAGACTATGAAGTCCACCAGATCGATGCAAATCAATGCATCTAGTTCACAATGGGAGGGGCAATCGCCCCTAACTTTTCTCTTAGATAAATGTATTTGGAGGAAAAGGCTTCATGAAAATATTTGCATTATGTTCCTTTGTGCATACATACTCCAATTTGACTTCTTTCTCATTCACCTTCTGTCTCAAGAAATGAAATTTGATTGATATACGTTTTGTCTTAGAATTCAACAATGGATTCTTAGAAATATTGATAGCAATTGAATTGTCACAATATATAATAGTAGGCTTATTATAAACAACTCTAATATCCTTTAGAATCTTCTTCATCCAAATTACCCGAGTATAGTTGCTAGCAGCAGCAATGTATTCAACTTCTACAGTAGATAAAGAAACAACATCTTGCTTCTTACTTGCCCATGAAATCAACTTCTTTCCCAAAAAGAATACTCCACCGGTAGTTCTCTTTCGTTCATCAACATCACCTGCCCAATCAGCATCAATATAAGCACTCAAAATGAAATTGCCATTTTTCGGATACCACAAGCCATAATCAACTATTCCCTTCAAATATTTGAATATCCTCTTCACAACAATAACACGACTTTCCTTAGGATCAGCTCGAAATATTGCAACAAGACATACTACATTCATAATGTCAAGTCTCGTCTGAGTTAAATACAACATTCCACCAATAATAGATCTATACAGGGTCTGATAGCCTTTAGAGATTCATCATCTTTTGTCATCTTGCATCTAGTTACCATAGGAGTTCTGATAGGTTTGGAATCATCTAACCCAAACTTCTTCAGTAATTCCTTTACATACTTTGATTGAGATATGAAAAACTAGTAGAAATATTGGCAATAAATGACCAGGTGACTAAACATTTTAGTCACGATAAGTAAAACTGACCAAATTTTAGTCATTTTTTGCAACACAACTATAAATGACTAAATAAATGACTAATTTGGTCATCGAGTAAGAAAACATAACTATAAATGACTAAATAAATGACTACTACTCCTCTATACTATTGGTCATGAGGTATCCCTTATTTGATAACACGTTACACACACACACACACACATAATAGCAATATTCTATGTTCTTCTCTTAAAGATAATAGGTACTCGTGGAAATGATAGAATATTTTATTAATATTTAGGGGAGAGGACCTAGTAGTTGTGCACCCTAACTTCTCACTTATCAAAATCCTACATGGAAATTTCAAATCACTTCCAATTTTTTACAACTTGATCACTTATCAAATCCCCTTCTTATAACTAAGGTTTCTGGGCCACATCATCAAACATGATGCCACATCAGCATGCTTTTGCCAAGGTGTCCAAAAAAACCCAGAAAAAGGTGAGACCAATAGGCATGCGAAAGGGCTCCAATACTTGTGCAGCTGATGTGGCATCACATGATTGGTTACTTTTCACAACAAATGGTAATATATTTCATTCAATTATTAGTACTTGTCATCAACAATATAAAAAATTGTAAAGTCAAAACTATTGGTGCAATTTTGTACAATTAAAGTTGGACATTAAATCAGCAAGATGTTTTAGGGTATTAAATCAACAACTTCTATGACGAGAATTAGAACACGCTCAACTACGTCTGGGTCCTTTCCCCTATTTAGATTTTAATTAAAAATGAAACAACATTGCTTTCAAACCGAGTATCTTTATATTCTATGTGCATTTATACACAACTTTTTATTTATAATAGATATTTGTTGTAGAAAAGATTGCTCCTAATATTTTTGTTTGTAAAATATTAATTATTTTAAATATCATTTTTATTTATAAATAATAAATAATTTAATTAGCATATGTATATATTTTTTTAATTGGTAAAAGGCCAAAGCCAGAATATTTTATTAGGTTATAAACAAAATTACATTACATCACATTCTTCACTTAGTGTGGGCATCAGTAGGAAAGAGCGGAGAGGAGAAAACCTTCGGCCTTGCCCGGGACATGAAGTCCAATTAGATAATGACCATTTATGATTACATCATGACATCTTAACAGTATTTGTGATTACATCATCACCATTTGAATCTATTTTCCTTAACTAAGCATACACCTGGAAGCCCATATGATTTTCTCTCCCTTATCACATTTTGTAGCGATGGTCCTCCCTCAAGGGACTGATTCTATCAACATTCTTCCATCCCTTTCGTTGATGCCTTTCCATGGTTATGTTGACACCCAGACTTTCTGATATCTATGATACCTACAAGAAACTCTCAACACTGCGCTACAACAAACCACTTCATAAATTGTCAGCCAATAAACATACAACTTTCAGATAACCTGGCTTGCCTAACATTATCCACAACTACTACTACAACCATGGTATCTTTTATATTGAGACAACACATAAGTCATTTTGATGTTGACCACAAGATGAAAGATTACCCAAGTTATAATAGCACTGTGGGAAGTAACCCTACCCAGATCATTAACACAACCTACAAGCTCCAAGTTATCATCTTTAATATAATAAAGTCAAACATAGAAATAACAACGCATGGATCTGAGAGGAAAGGAAAATCTATCCTCCTAAAAGAGCTTAATTTCATATCACTCCCCACAACACGTTTGAATCCTATTTTATTTTCATAAACAGATTCCTTTTCCTTCCCACTAGCCTATTTGAGCCATCAAGAAAGGTTTTAAAACAACTATTCCCCCTTATACCAGAACCAAGCACAACCGAAAGTAGGAAAGATAATTATATAAATTGATATTCAAAATTAGCCAGACATTCATCATGGGATATGTCTGCTATTTTTTAAAGAATGAGTCTCAGTCCCAGGCCTTTCAAACCCATCTCAAAGAATTAATAATAGTAGCGATCAACCTTGCCTACCTTTGCCTATACATTTAGATACATTTGTATATATCATCTATGCCAATGTATGTATGTATGTATGTATGTATGTATAAAAGGATGGAGCTATGGCTCACCCTAGAAAGTCAAAATTTGAAAATTACTGTAGGGAGCATTGTTTTCACAAAATTATCTGCTTTACCCACAAGCGGGACCTGTTAAATCATGCAAAATTTATGAAGATGCAATCAATTCAGAGCATACAGTGAAATAAAGAAAACCACTGAGCTAGAGACAAAAATAACATATCTAAGCTAGATAAAATATTAACCTAATCACCCAAATATCTGTGTAACTTATGTCTGAAATAAAAGTTTAAATAGTTTTAAGTATAACGGTAAACCATTCAGAACCACAAGTAACGATGAAATGAACCAGAAAGAAACACAATAAATATCCCGTCGTTAGGGATCACTTCTTAGGATTTGGGAGAGGCCCGACACCTTCACGATCGTGCCTTACTTTCCGTCATCCCTGAGCTAGCAAGGAGATCATCTGGGCTAGAGGCAGGGCTAGAAGGGATCTCCATATCATTAGGAACAACTTCAATTTTTTCTGCCTCGAGATAGTTGCCCAGCCACCTATTACACGGTGGTTTTCTAACATGCAAAAGCCACATAAGAAAGGAAAAATTTCTCTGCCTTATCGGATTGTAGGCCACAAAGACAACCTCATCTTCAATTTCCAAGATTGGAAATCTAGGCACCAGGTTGTTTTTCCATATGAGTGTCAAAGTTGCAGGGCTTAGGAACAATTAACTCCTTGTCCACATTGAAGACCACCCTCTCCAGTTCACCCATCAATTCCTTCTTAAAGATTCTTTTACATATATTCATCACCACCTCCTTGACCCTCTCACAGTGCAAGGCCACTGCTAAGAACATTTCCGCTATATCAGAATTAGCCCTAGTGTGGTCCTCATTCTTAATATACTCCTCCCTAAGAATTTTCTTGACCGCCCGAATAACCAAGACATTTGGGAAGACCAAAATGCCTTTCAGTCTGTCTTCTTTGATGTCCCCTGTAAAATCCATTTGACGCTTAAGCCCTACAAGCCTTAGCGGAGTATCCATAATGAGCTTAAATTTCTTAGATAACCATCTGCTTTACAAACAAATTCATTACTTATATTAATTGTGTTTTGAAAGGCACCGTAAAATACAACTCATCTATCTCGGTAAAGGATCAATTTGATCGCTTAAGAGTGTTAGAAGAGCAAGAATGAAGGGTCACGATGCAGGGAAAGTGGAGATAGATGATTGCCAAGATCAAGGTTATTAATACCACCATCGTTAGTTGAGTGAGAAACTTATTTATAGTCGGCACATGTGGCAAGGAAGGTCACATCATCGACTCTGAGTATGCTGCCAAAAAAAGAGGATTTAATTTGAGTAGAAGAAAGGCTATGCTTGAGAAAATGTGTTGACAAGTCGATGACATTATAAATATGTCTATAAGCATTTAACTCTCCCTAAAAGTTTGCATATATATATATAGATTTGCATATCCATATATATAACCATATATATAGAATTATATATATATATACATCCATATATATTCATATACACCTATTTATATATATACACATATATGTCAACATATTCGTCATTATAAATATAAATATCAATTATATATATATATATATATATATATATATATATATGCGTGTATTAATATATATACACCCATACATACATACATACATACATATAAATATATATTTATATAGACGTATATATGCAGAAGTTAGAAGATCTGAGAAAATCTATATTTGTTTATATATGAATATGTATTTGCACATGTATATTAATTAATATATATATATATATATATATATATATATATGATTCACTATGTATTTATCCCGACTACGACAAATATCCACAATCAAAAAATAAAGAAGAGGACCATGCTCTAATATCGAGCTTGTTCCAGTTCATTCAGAAAATTGAGACTAAGCAGAAATCTTCGAGATGGATTTGGGATGGTCATCTAGACAACAAAGATTTTTTCTCTACTAATTGAAGCCTAGCCCTTACAATCTGAGACTAACATACCTACCTTAATTCTAAAGGGGGTAGCATGGTTCATAGGAAGAATCCCCGTAGAGATACCAAATCGTGACTCTTGGAGAATATAAATCCTAAGAAATCTAAACCTTACAGCAGGCTCTTAGGACATAAAGAAGGGCCCTATCTTAACTTATAAATCACCCATAATCCCTTGCATTGGCTAATTCATTCACCCTATAGTTACCTTCTCTATAGATATGATTGATGGTTGTTTTCTTGAATACCTTGAGAAGGCTTAGAGCCCTTGATAAGATCACATTTAGCTTCTAATTAGGAATAAAACCTTTTCTAAGGCCATTGATGATAATAGTTGAATCTCCTTGTATGGCGAGCTTACTTATACCCATGTTTTGACATAAGAGGAGGCCTTCAACTAAAGCTAAAATTTTTCCTTTATTATTGGATTAAATACCTATATGCTTGGCCAACTTAGCTAATTCCCTACCAACATCATCATGTAGACAACATTTGATCCCTGTAGGACCCGAATTCCCACGAGATGCTCCATCAAAGTTAAGCTTAGCCCACACTTTTTTTGGGACCTTCCATTTGCAAGCTTCTCTTAACTCCTTTTAATTGGAGTTTCTCACTCCTATGAAGGGAGGGATCTTCAGATCTAACCACCTACCTCTCATTTTCTCATCCCAGTATGTCATCTCAAAAAGTTTACTAGGAGATTTAAATGTCCTGCTATTAAGATTTTCTACTACTGAGGCCTCAATTTTATTCACTAGTTGGAACCATTCCATTTTCTTTTCCTTAAATATTCTCCTATTGTGTTCCTTCCAAATTTCCCAAATTACCAAAGAAGGGGCAAATTTCCATAGACCTCCAAAGAGGGAACGTTGATGAAGAATGGGCCATGCCTGAAACATACCTAGATGGAATTAGGGAGAGTTGAGCTCCATCCTAATTTTTTACATAACCAAAGCCAACATTTGGAGGCATAATTGTAACTTAGGAGGATATGATCCTTATCTTCTTTTGCCTTTTCACATAAAGGGCATCTACTTGGTCCCTCAAAGCCCGTTTTCCTAAATTTGTCTGCAGTAAGAATCTTATTTTGGAGAGCAAACCACAAGAATAACCCTGCCTTTGGCAAACACATCTTGTGCCAACAAAAGACTGAGGGGACATAAGTGCATAGGGAGAGCTATTGACTAAGGAGGAGCTATTGATTAGGATCCATCCCAAATAAGAGTATCTGACCCCAAGTTGAAGGAGACCATTCTATTCTTAATGATGTCTTCAAGCTCCTATTTCTCCATTTCTAAGATATCCACATGATCTAGAGATTTCCATTCCCAACCCTTAGCTAGGTCCTTGCCAATTGGCATTATGTAGTCCCTAACATGCCTACCCCATGTGGATTATAGCACTTCTCTAGACGTCTCTAGATTAACACTCTTATGTAGTGCCTTGAATCCTCCCCAAGAATCCATCCAAAAAATGGCTTCCTCGCCATTGCCCAAGTTCCAAGGTAATTTATCTAAGATTATTTTCCTGCAATCCAATATAAAATTCCAAATGCAAGATCCTTTTGGAGGAGAAATTTTCCTAAAGAGGCTAGTATGGTCCCTAACACTAAGATATTTGTGGAATAAAATCTGAGCCCACTTGAGGTGGGGGGATCTAAACATTCTCCAGACTAATTTTTCCCCTAGCGCTCTACTCTGGTCCTTAATATTCTTAATCCCTATACCACCTTATAACTTTGGCCTACAAATCTTGTCCCAAGCCATGAGGGAGATCTTTCTCTTATCCCCAGTACCCTACTAGAAAAAAGACCTTAGATGTTTACTCAATTCTTCCTTTTTGGACGGTGGAAGGTTAATACATGATAATTGATTAATTGACATTGATGCCAAAACTGATTTAACCATGGTCACTCTACCTGCAGAGGATAGTCACTTACCTTTCCAGGTTGCTACCTTCTTTTTAATCCTATATATCAATGAGTCCCACAACTTTGAAGATCCATTGCCCTTATCTAAGGGAAAACCTAGATATTTGCAGGGGAGCCTACTCATTTTAAAATTCAAAACTTTGCAGATGTCTTTTTGTAAGGATACCTTAGTGTTAAAAAAGAATACTTCAGATTTAGTTGGGTTGATTTCTTGTCCAGAAGCCTTAGAGTAAGAGTCTAGGATCTGCTTAGAAGCTCTCGCTTCTCCTATATCACTGAGCCTATATAATATAGTATCATCCACAAATTGTTGGTGCGTGGTAGGATCTAAGTTTCTAGTAATTCTAATTCTTGAGATTTGACTTCTTTCCCTTTCTCTAGAAATAGATCTACCCATTGATTCCTCCATGATGATGAAAAGGAAAGGGGATAAAGGATCTCCTTGTCTTAGACCCATAGAAGAGCTAAAAAAGCCCTCTGGAGTTCCGTTAAGTAACACTGAGAATCTAGGTGTCGAAATGCATTCAAATATCAAGTTATTCCATGAAGAGGGGAATCCAGAGGCTTATTTGCGCAAGAATCTCCAGTCCACCTTATCGTAGGATTTTCTAATTTCTAGTTTTAAGAGCATGGTAGGGGTTCCATTCTTTCGGAAAAAATGTATGGCCTCCTGTGCTATAATAACCCCATCATAAATAGACCTTGCAGGAACAAAACCCATTTGTTCCTCACTAATCAAAAGAGGAAGGAGTTTCTGAAGCCTATTAGCTAATGTCTTAGTAAAAAGCTTATAGATGGTGTTACACGGTGCAATTGGTTTGAACTCATCAAAATATTCAAGCTTTTCCTTCTTCGAGATGAGTGGCAAGAAGGTATTATTGATTTCTTTGAGAATATTACTTGAATTCCTCATGCCCTCAAGAGCACCCGTCACCTCCTCCTTTATGAAGGGTCAACACTTCAAAAAAAATTAGTCGGAAAGCCATCTGGACCAGGGTATTTATCTTGATTCATCTGCATTAGAGCTGCTTCTACTTCTAATAAAGAGAATTTTGCAGTCAGACTATAAGTTTGTTCCTTAGTAATTTTAGTATAAATTTTATAAACTTGTCTTGGTCTGAGCGATGAGGACTCAAATCTATGTTGAGAATGTTGGAAAAAAAATCTACTGCCTCCTTGGAGATGATCTTAGGATCTACCACCTCAAAGCCATTACTAATCTTAATCTTAGAGATTCTGTTAAAGACTCCTAATTTTTACAGTATTGTGAAATAATTTAGTGTTCTTATCCCCCTCATCCAACCTCGTTTCCCCGTATTTTTGTTTCCAAAAGACCTCCTCTTTTGCAAGAATATTTTCTTGTTCAAGAATGAGTTTCTTTTTTATGAGAAACAGAGCTTCATCCATCCCTTTCAACATGACAACTTCATTTACTTCCACTAACTCTGTGTCCACATGCACCTTCTTGTCAAATATATTACTGAAGTGTTCCCTATTCCACAATATGAGTTTCCGCTTTATTATCTTAAGCTTATTGACTACCTTAAAGATCTCGGACCCAGAGACCTCTGCCTCCTTCCACCATTCCTCTAAAAGCCTAAGAATATTATCATCTCTCAACCACATATGTTCAAATTTGAAAGGACATCTTCTTGACCTTGAATCCACAAGAATGTTAAGTTGAATCGGAAAATGATCCTAGCCTGAGAAGGGTAAGATTGAGGCTTCTAAGGTATACAAAAAGTTGATGAGACTGTTTGATACAAAGAACCTGTCTAATTTTTCTATGATATTACTAAAACCTAACCTTCTGTTATTCCAAGTAAAGGCATCCTTAACCATGTTAATCTCTACCAAGCCACTACGATGGATCCAATTTACAAAGTCTAAAGTAGCTCTAGAGGTTTTTCCTTTGCCTCCTCGTTTCTCAGATTGATTAATAATAGCATTGAAGTCACCTCCTATGATGCGAGTCTATTCCTAGGTACTACTTATGAACTCCTTGATTTCCTTCCAAACCCTTCGTTTGTCCTCATTTAGTGCCAGTCCATAAACATTAATAATGAGAAAATCTAGTTTTATGTTTAAAACTAGTGACTCTACCACTGATCCAATTTCCATGAGTTTCTAATAATGAGAAACCAATATTGCGAGGATCCCAAATCATGGCCAGACCTCTAGGGGCTCCAATGATTGGTACTCCAATAATATTTCTAAAGCCTAATTGTTTACCAAAAGAGGCTAAGTCATCTTTCTCTAGTTTGGTTTCCTGTAACATAACTAAATTAGAACTATAGGTAGACATAAAACATTTAACAATCTGCTTCTTGTTAGGGGCATTTAAACCCCTAACATTCCATGATAATACTTTCATGGTGTTGTGGGAAGGACCTTCACCTTCCCAACATGAAACATATTCGTAAGTTTAACCTAAACTTCAGCTATTCCATCATTAGCTCTCAACTCCAATAGGGATTTCCTGCCTCTCTTCTTACAATGTTTTGCACAATCCGATGTAACCTTCTCCCAACCCATTGTTCAATTCTTAATGCTTCAAAAGTTTCACCATTTTCTTTGTCATTTAACTCTATTATAAGGGCCTCCATATTCGTGACCTTTGGAGGATTGATAAAATTCGTAATTCCTTTCATCAATAACCTTTTTTGTCATTCTAACTCTTCTCTATCTACTATTTCATCCAATAAATTCTCTAGGATGTCCTCAGTAATTGAATCGCATAAATAGTTGATAAGGCAATTCACCTCCTCTTCTTTATGAGCCATATCCTCCTCTTGTTTAGCCTTTTCCAATCTGTCAAGAGCCTCCAATTATTGGGAGGAACCATTTTCTTCCAGACTACCCCAGACTTTCGCACCAATATCCTATTCAGGGATAGGATTCAAATCCCCCACCTCACCCGCAACCTGACAATCAACGTCAAGATTGATTTCATCCTTATTATCATTAGATAAATTTTTAAATTTTCCCATTCCTACCTCTTCATGGGCATAACAACTCTTCTCCTTCTTTGTGTCAGTACCCCTGCCCTCCCCATCCATCAAAATAACCTTATGGGATAGCAAGGGAGAGGAATTCACTCCCTCGTCCATGCTCTGATCACCCACAATTTCCCATTCTTCTACCTCATCAGATTGCCCTATCAGGGGAAAGTTATCCTTGATAAAAAAACCATCCCTTTTCCGTATTGAAACAAATATCCAGCTTAAGGTCTTCCCTAGGGTTTTTTTGAAAGGATAAAACCCCTGAGATTGGTTTGACTACTAAATCTAGATCTAAAATCCCTCTATAAATTTTGAGGTAAATTAGGAAAGTCGACTCTCTAGTTCTAATTTCAATAGGGCTAAGTGAATTAACATTAATATCCATATTAACTATCAATACACCATCTAAATACATCCAGCCTTTGTCACTAATCTCTACAAATTTTCCTAAATGATTACCTATTTTCCTAATAATTTCTTTATCCATTAATTCTACTGGTAAGTTAGGTATCAAAACTACTCTATCTACTTTAAATGAAATTCCAATTTACTTGGATTGAAAGCAAGTTGCCAATCTAAAAATTTAAAATCAAAGCCTTTTAAAATCGAAGATTTACTTGTTCATAATTCATTCTTATGCTTGGCATTTCTGCAATCAATATAAAGAAAACCCTCAGACAAGATAGCAATACTTGCAATCCGGTTGAAGGAATATTTGAACCAATCCGCAATTACCTCTGTCGGGACTCCAAGTCCACACCATCTAGAAAAAACTCCAAATGTTTTGCATGTTTGTTGAATCCTTTCAACCAGACTATCATTGATTTCCAGAATATTTTTCTTTTCCGATTTAGGGTTTGTTTCCAAATTTGACTTCGCCTCTGTAGGTTTGGAAGGAAGTAGAGATTTGGGTTTCTTACATCCCTCCTTTGATATCTTAGGTCTAGCATTATTAACACCTGATCTCCAGCTATCCAAGTTCTTTGGCTTGTTCTGAGGAACCGGTTTTGAAAAAACTCCCTGAAGATTCTGCAAATGGGTGAATGATCTATTGGAGATGGTCAACCTGAAAGAGCCTTCCAGGCAAAGAGTATTTTGTTTACCATTGAAACATCTTCTAGCCCTAGAGAATGGTAAGCCTTTTCTCACTGCCCTCTGATATCTCCTAGATTTCACCATCTGTCATTTTGATTTCGTCTAAGGAAGCGGAGCCCAGTTCCCTGAATTGGAAGCCGAAACCGCATATTTTGTTTGCCCAAAGAACCATTTATGTTGCTCGATATCTGGATATTTTTGCGAAAAAATTCGCACAGCCATTTCGCTTGTCACAATTCAAAATTGGATGGTAAATATTTTATGAATTTTAAATATTACAATTTATTATTTTTATTAGCATATGTATTATATTATATTTTCTTTTTATTTCTATTAAAAAAACAATAAGAATAAAAGTATAACAATTTCATGGGGTTTTAAAACAATTTTTCAAGACAAAATAAATATTTTACCTTAAATATTTAAATTGTCTTAAATAAAAAATGAAAAGTATTTTAATTGTCTTAAATAAAAAATAAAGAGAAAAAATTTTGCATTATAAGATATTAAGCACCAAGGGCAAATGAATGACGCTATTTTAGATATCTAACACAACTAAATAATTAGTCACACAAATAAAAATGACTAAATAAATGACTATTACTCCTCTATTACAACTATACATCAAGTTTATGCTTGGACAACAATTTTTTATGTGTGTGTGAGAGAGATTAAAGGTTTGGGTATATATATATATTCTAAGATAATCTACAAATTTAATCAGTTTAATTTTCAAGAAGAACTTAAATATACTTGTCCCATTTAATAATTTTCTTACTAAAATTTTGTCTTAAACATTTAAACTATTTGTTTAAATTAAAAATATTTTAATTATCTTAAATTAAAAATTAAGACAAAAGGAACATGCATTTTGGGTGGAGGTATGGCGGGAAGGAAAAATAAAAAAAAATAAAAAAATGTGGGTGGATGTTAAATTGCACGACCAGATGTTAAATTGCAGGGGCACATGTCGGTGGAGGCCAAGGGCATTGCATGTTGCTACGAAGGTTCAATGCCTATTGTATCGAAAGAGAATAAGTAGTAGTGGAAGAGGAGAGGGAATAGGGGGAGATATTTTTTATTGTTCATTCCAGAGAGGAGAGGTTGTTCTAGTAGTCACCACAGATGTCATTGTTCCCTTCGAATTCCTTTAATCTGCAAAACTCCGGGTATGTAATATATTGCTCAAGCAAAGCTTGTTTTATTTTGAAAATAACGGAAACCCTTTTTTATATTTTTTTATTTTTAATATATCCAAATCCAGGGTGTTTGCATGTTGATTAGTCTATGATGCAGTAGGAAAACAACCACCCCCCTACAAACACAAACTCAAATAGAAAAATACGAACAATGCAAAGACTACATATAAATCAATCCTCAATTGCAACAAGAAACAAAACCATATTCTTAGCAAACAAAAAAATTATAGATATGGCCTTTTAATGAACATCTTGATAGTGAATAGGAGTCTTGTCCAGGCATATTGTGAAGAGCAGAACTATGAAGTATATCAATCCTCTATCCAACCTACAAATAGTCATAGAGGTTGCAGCAAAGAGATTATTTCTATAAAAATCATGATAAACACTCATGCTTTCGAGAATTCTATTTTTTACCTTCGATCCTTTGCCAATAAAGGTGGTCCCCAGCTCTTTGTTCCGACAGGAAAATGGGACTGGGAGCTTTAACCTCACAAGTCACTTAACTTCAAACTTGGATAAAGATGGAGTAATTCTTGGATCATAGGTGATCTTTTCCTCTGTTTTATTTGACTTTAATGTCCTGCATCTTTTGTCGGTAGAATATTTAGGGGATAGGACAGGTTTGATATGTTAGGGTTTCAAGCAGATCCGAAGCAAATATGAACTAACAATTATATGCAGATTTAAATACGAAAGATAAAGAACTAAAACAGGACACAAATAACAGAGATTTAACGTGGTTCACCCAAAATGGGTTACGTCCACCATACACAGTCGTCCAATCTTTCTTATTATCCAGCAAAAATAGTACATCAACCTTACAATGCCTTAAGCATCCCAACCGCTTATAACATGCATTTTTAGGGCAACAAACAAAGTCGGCCTTTTTAGGGTTTTATTACAATGTCGGTCAACAATCTCCCACTTGGAGACTGATTAGGCTCCACACTAAACAATCTCCCACTTGGAGACTGATACTTACACGACACCACTGTACGTACAACATCCGCTGGATAAAACACTAGGACTTAACTGGTATAAATTCCACAATTATCAATCAAGAAGACCAACAGAAACTGATGAAGAAATCAACTTCTCCTGTGGAACTGCCTTTGTGAACATATCGGCAGGATTCTCACTTGTGTGAATCTTCTCAAGCCGTAATTGACCCTCCTCCAAAACAGTCTGGATGAAGTGGTACCTGAGCTGAATGTGCTTTGTCCTTGAATGAAAAGTAGAGTTTTTTGCAAGATGAATGGTACTCTGGCTATCAGTATACAATGGGCTATCCTCTTGTGTCTGACCCAATTCCTTCAGAAAACATTGCAACCAAATCATCTCCTTGCTGGCTTTTGTAGCAGCAACATACTCAGCTTCAGTGTTGAAAGTGCAACAACCTTTTGCAGCCTAGAAATCCAACTGACTGTAGTTCCCCCTATAGTAAAAACATACCCTGTAGTACTCCTCCGTGAATCAATATCACCCACCAGATCAGAGTCAACAAATCCACTTAGAGCAGCATTAGATCCTTTGAAACATAATGTCTTCGTAGTAGTTTTGTTCAAATACCGAAGAATCCATTTCATAGCATTCCAATGTTCCATACCCGGATTACTCATAAACCTGCTCACAACTCCCACTGCATGTGCAATATCTGGCCTTGTGCATACCATTGCATACATCAGACTGCCAACAGCTGATGAATACGGGATGTTAGACATTTTATTAACCTCTTCCTGTGCCTTTGGGCACATCTCCTTAGTCAATTTGAAATGACTAGCCAAAGGTGTACTAACTGCTTTTGCATCCTGCATGTTAAATCTTTTCAACACCTTCTTTATATACTCACTTTGGGACAAATTCAAGGTTCTATTTTTCCTGTCCCGTGTAATCCTCATACCAAGAATTTGCTTAGCTGCACCCAAATCCTTCATAGCAAATGACTTGGCTAATTTTTGTTTAAGATCATTTATATGTTGCATGTTAGACCCAGCAACAAGCATGTCATCAACATAAAGCAACAGGATAATATAACTGCCATTATCAAATCTCTTAAAATATACACAATGATCGGAATGACATCTATGATAACCGTGTTCAGCCATGAAACTATCAAATTTTAAATACCATTGTTGGGGTGCTTGCTTTAGGCCATACAGACTTTTCTTCAACCTGCACACCAAGTTCTCCTTACCTTTTACCTCATATCCCTCTGGTTGCAACATGTAAATTTCCTCCTCCAAATCTCCATGGAGAAAAGCTGTTTTGACATCTAATTGTTCAAGATGTAAATCATTTGCAGCCACAAGACTAAGTACAGTTCTAATTGAAGTCATTTTTACAACTAGAGAAAATATTTCATCATAATCTATACTCTTTTTCTGTGCAAAACCTTTTACCACAAGTCTGGCCTTATATCTTTTCTGACCTCCTTCCTCCTCCTTCAGCCGATAAACCCATTTGTTAAGAAAGGCTCTTTTTTCTGCAGGTAAAGGGACTAAGTCCCAAGTTTTATTTTTCATCAAGGAGTCCATCTTCTCTTTCATGCCTAGCTCCCACTGTTGTTTGGCATCTACCTGCATTGCTTCTTCATATTCTTCTGGTTCACCAGAATCCGTTAATAAAATAGAATACAAAGAAGGAGAAAATATTTTAGGGGGTCTACTTGTCCTCGTAGAACATCTAACACTTGCAGGAGTTTGTGGGACAATCTGTTGTTGCTGAGCATCAAGTACCTATGGCATTTCATTTTCAGGAATCTCATCCAACACCACATATTCTTGTTTTTCCTGTTCATGCTTCTTTTCCTGCATCTGTTCTTTATACATAACCTTCTCATTGAATATAACATCTCTACTTCTAATTATTTTCTTATTTTCAAAATCCCATAACCGATAGCCATATTCATCTATCCCATATCCAATGAAGGTACATTTCTGAGATTTAGCATCAAGCTTGGTTCTGTTTTCTTTATCAACATGGACAAAAGCTTCGCAACCAAAAGTTTTTAGAAAAGAATAATTTACCTTTTTACCAGTCCATGCCTCCTCTGGAATACCACCATCCAAAGGGGTTGAAGGTCCTCTATTTATCAAATAGACAACAATATGTACAACATCTACCCAAAAATGTAAGGGCAATCCAGCATGCAATCTCATGCTCCTCGCACGTTCCATGATAGTCCTATTCATTCTCTCTGACACACCATTTTCCTGTGGAGTTCCTAGAACTATCTTCTGCTTTTGAATCCCATTTAAGGAACAGTAATCTTCAAATGTTTTACTGCAATACTCACCTCCATTATCCGATCTGAGACACTTCAACTTTTTTCCTATCTCATTCTCAACCAAGGCTTTCCATTTCTTAAAAGTTTCAAAAACATCTAATTTTTGTTTTAGGAAATATACCCATGTTTTTCTGGTTGAGTCATCAATAAAAATAACATAATAACAAGAGCCACCAAGAGATGATACCTGAGTCGGTCCCCATACATCTGAATGCACAAGCTCTAACTTCTCACTCTTCTTCTCTTTCCCAACCTTGAGAAATCTGACTCTTTTTTGTTTACCATAAACACAGTTTTCACAGAACTCTAAATCAATCTTCTTTAGTCCTGGCAATAGATTTTTGGAGTGAAGGATTTTCATCCCTTTCTCACTCATGTGCCCAAGCCTATGGTGCCACATTATCGAATCTATTCTTGCAACATTTATTGTTGTTGTTCCTGAAGTAACTTTATCTGTAGCAGCTAAGGTAGAGTAAGTGTTACCAGTACACAGATATAATGTGCCTACCTTCGCACCTTTAGCTACTACTAATGATCCTTTAGTGACCTTCCACATATTGTTTGAGAAGGTAACTATGCAACCTTCACTACCTAATTGCCCTGCAGAAATTAGATTTCTTCTTAAATTAGGAACATGTCTTACCTCCTGCAGAAACCAGTCATTACCATTCTGCAACTTGATCTTTATCTTTCCTTTTCCAACAATTTGACAGGGCTCATCATCACCCAAATATACCTGTCCAAAATCACCTTGAACATAATCTAGAAAATATTTTCTATGGGGTGTAGTATGAAATGAAGCCCTAGAATCTATTACCCAGGAATCATTAACATTATCCAAACATAAGATTAAAGCATCTTGTAAAGTATTACTTGCAATATTAGCTTCCTTACTGTCATTTTCATTTTTGTCTCCTTCTTTGTTTTTCCGAGACCAATAGTCTTTCTTTAGATGACCAGGCTTTCCGCAGTACCAGCAATCTTTCTTTCCTCTAGATTGAAAGCGTCCTTTCTTTGACTTCCCTCGTGACTTCTCATTCTCAAGGCCTTTTCCTCTTTCCTTTGATCTTCCTCTGTTCTCCACATTCAAAACACTACCCGATGATGTTGAAGTCTCACCTGTGCTTTTCCTTCGCATTTCCTTGCTTACGATAACACCAACAATATCATCAAATACCAAAGTATTTTTACCAAAGACAGAGTTACTTACAGCCATAACCAAGCTATTCCAGCTTTCTGGCAAAGAACATAAAATCAAGAGAGCCCTAACCTCTTCTGCAAAGGTAATTTTTACCGAAGACAATTGACTGGTAATTGTATTAAATTCATTTAAGTGCTCCGCTACAGATCCTCCCTCACTCATTTTCAAATTAAACAAACGCTTCATAAGAAATACCTTATTCGAAGCCGAGGGTTTCTCATACAGCTTAGCCAATGTTGCCATCAAATCTACAGTCATTTTTGCTTCTGTTATATTGAATGCTACAGATGATGCAAGGCACAATCGAATGGATCCCAGTGCCTTTCTATCTAAAATGTCCCACTCTTCATCTGATATTGTGGTTGGTTTCTTTGCCTTTCCTTCCAATGGCCGCCACAAATCCTTTTGATACAAGTAATCCTCCATCTGCATTTTCCATAACTGATAATTCTGGCCGTTAAACTTTTCGACCTTGAATTTGGAATCCTCCATTGCTCCCACTCAAATCTAAAAGTCCTTCCAATTACAGAAAACCTTGCTCTGATACCAATTGTTAGGGTTTCAAGCAGATCCAAAGCAAATATGAGCTAACAATTATATGCAGATTTAAATACGAAAGATAAAGAACTAAAACAGGACACAGATAACACAGAGATTTAACATGGTTCACCCAGAATGGGTTACGTCCACCATACACAGCCGTCCAATCTTTCTTATTATCCAGCAAAAATAGTACATCAACCTTACAATGCCTTAAGCATCTCAGCCGCTTATAACATGCATTTTTAGGGCAACAAACAAAGTCGGCTTTTTTAGGGTTTTATTACAATGTCAGTTTTCATCAACGAAAAACGGCAAAAAAAAATTTCTCAGGGGCTGCCGCCCTGGACCCCAGCGAGGATACGTGTAGAGTGTACAGTACTTTGTTGATCAGTCGCCAAATTTCAACATGATATATGGTCTAAGGGTTATTATTATGATTTTGATTTGATTTGGTGAAGCTCAAGGTTCAAATGGCTAATATACTCATGGAGACATGAGTTGGAGTGTTTACTTGGAGAAAGTCCTCTATAAGGATATGTACTGGCAATGTGAGGTAAAATATTATGACAACCTAGAGATTACATCTAATTATTAGGGCGATCACCCTAGCTTATGAATGATAAAAGTCAACAAGCCTTATCTTTGTGTTCTTGAAGTCTTGTAATTGGTCCTTGTGTCACAAGAAAGTATAAATTTATAAATTTTGATGTTGGGCTGGTTAATTTTAGGGTTTAAATTCTTATTACCTACTTATTACATCTGCTCAGGTTTGAATCTCAGCTACTAGGGGAGCTCCCTAACCTCACACCACAGAAAGCCTCCTCTAGCATGCGGTATGCCAACAGTCACATCTAGAATGATTCGGGTCCAATCAACCCAAGAAACTCTCCAACCACAGATAAGAACGGGTTCACCGCTCAAGGATATCCTTCTCAATGAAGCAAGGAGAAAGATGATTACTTTACTATACAAATGGAACTGAGAAAGGAGGATAATAAAAGAAACAAGAAAAATAGACTATGTGAAAGAAACACATAAATTCTCATTGCCTTGGATCACCTATAATCTGATGTGTCACTTTAGTTAACAAGTGGAAAGAGGAGTGCAAGTTTAGTCTTTACTCTGCCTAATTTTTAGAAAAATAATGATAAATAAAATGAGCAGTTGTGCTAAATCTTCATAAACGCAAAGCATTAGAGGCTACCGTGAGAAATATTGTCTAATTTAAATTAAATATATGACAAGAATGAAACTTTCGTTGCCCTTTCTCGGTATTGCTTGCCTCATGCAGGATTCAAAACATTGACCACTGCTTGACCCTTTACCATCACATGGTCGAGGTAGGGACCTAAGTGGAGGATGGCATAACAGCCTTATACATGCATTCAATGTGATAGATGTTGTATTAACGGGTGTAAATGTGCTTTCTATGGTGTAATCTTAAACAACTAGATTATGAAAATCTAATATTTTATTGATGCTTATTTTACCTTCTTGCTTAGAATGAGGAGCAGCCAATCATTAAAAGATGTTACTATTAGATGGTTGTGGAAGCTATTAGTTTAAATATTTTATATGGCATTGGTTAGTTTATTATAGCTTTTAATCTTTTGGTTGGTATATTCATTTTCATATCGGTGACAATGGTACTATTGATGGACAGGGATCTATTTGGTGGGATTGGTACCATAATCATACTCTACACCCGGCTGATGGACAGGGATCTATTTGGTGGGATTGGTACCATAATCATACTCTACACCCGGCCTCACCTTGTTGAGGTGGTAGACTCAACTGATGTCGTCATCTCAAATCTAATATTCCTGAATTCAAATCTAATATTCCTGAATTCACTATTCTAGAATATACATCCAGTGTACTACAGGTTTTCATTCATGTTAATTCCTCTAGAATATATGTCCAGTGTACTACAGGTTTGCATTCATGTTAATTCCTCTGTTAGGTGGATGGTTTTTACATGCATGCCAAAGCTTTGCATTATTAGTATACACTAGTCTCTATGTAGACTCTTGTTGTCTGTTTAATAATTTGTTACCTCAACTATCATTATAATATTATAATTGAATAATATCTATGGTGAATGCAGCAATGTGCGCATTCAAGATGTAACCATACTTGCTCCATTGCACTCACCTAATACAGATTGAATTGATCCAGGTGACATGATTCTTCTTTTATATTAATAAAGATTAAATATCCCAATATTTATGGATCTGTTTTCTTATTGTTTTAGTACATATTTTGAATTTAAATTTTATAGTCTGTTTAGCATTGAATTTTTGAAATGTTATCCACAAAAATAATACACTTAAATTGAATAAAGCTTTTGCCAGAGTGTCTATATATAGATGTTGACTATTCATTAAAATTTTCGTTTCTCATCGAAAATATTTTATATTTCGTCCATTTATTTTTGGTTGTTTCTGTGAAGTCTTCAAAGGGTTCTTTTACATTTTTCAAGTTATATAAACTCTTAAATTATAGTTACATTATCAATTTAATCGATGGAAAGAATAAACCCATAGTTGTTATTAGTGCATCAAAAGGTGGCATTGCACAACTATGTGTGCACTTATCTGCATCATTTTTTACTAATTGTTGTGTTGTATAATAAAGGAAGGCAACAGACAAATACTTTTAACTTTGCTTAGCTAATACAGACTAAAATTATTTATGAACCAAGAACTCCATACTAAAGGATGTAAAAATTGGATATGTTTATAAGTCTGCAGTTATAGATGTATCTGTCATTGTCTCTACATTTTGTTTTAAATATATCTAGTGTGAAATGTTCTATGCATTCTTTATCACTGTTTTGATCATAAACAATACTCTTTAATGCCTATGACAGTCATGACAAATTGTTCCTTGTTTTGATATCTTGCTTGCACCGAAATGATCTGCATCTCAGATCTATTCCTATCACAAGAACTATGCTCTATAACTTTTTATTGGTGGCATTATTATGACAGTGTACACATTGTTCTTGAGTAATGACTCATGAATTTTTCATCACTGTAACACCACATTAATGCTTTGGACTTTCCTTAAATGAATGGACAACTATAGGTCTTCTTAGTTAAATTGTAATTGCATTCTCTCATGCTCTTATGCCATTGTTTGATCTAGATCTTCTGCTACTACATACCTCTATAACTTTTTCATGAGGTTGTCACATATCCCCTTACTTGGTTGTCAAAATCTTTTCTCTCATGCTCTTATGCCATTGAAGATATTCTCAACTTGGGACTTAATCATTATGTTCATCTTCTGTTGTCATTTGGGCCAAGGACTATTGATTTATTCTATATCTCATACCTATTGATGAATACAAGATCTCTCACTATTTGTATACTATGATTGTCCCATGATTTTGTAACAGGCATTACACTATACTTTGAGGTATCACTGCCCCTTTGAAAATTTAGTGTTCTTTTGACTGTTTATTCTATCTTCACTCTTTGTCAAATGCACCCTAATCATATACCACTGCTGCACTAATATCACCCATAAGATTGTGGCTCCTATATCTGGATTGCTAACGCCTTAGTGATGTAATTGTCCCTTAATCCAATTTTCTTTTATCTCTTTTTTTATTAACTTGTTGAGGGTTTATCTTCATACTACTGATCATGTAACTGTTGATTGATACCATGCAACTGCTTTTTTGACATGTTTTGTGGATTGTGATGAACTCTTTGTCATTTCATGATAGTCATAAATAATCACTTTAATGTCACAATAATAGCCATGTAAATCAATAACACATGTTTTGATAATGTACCTTTGTGTGAAGACCCTATTGTTCTCAGTGTTTTTTCTTTATAATCCTAAGATCTTTGGACTGTGTATTTCACTGACTCTGTCCTTGAGATAATGGATATATTCTTTTAAGTATAGTTTGTTCTCTATCTTACTACTTCCATGGCACAAAATCATTGCAACACTGAACTGCTAAAGGAGTACCTTCAACACATGTTTCATGCCTCTCAAAATTTTCCTCTTTAATCATTTCAATCATTTTTATACCTCTATGAGTGCTGCTCTAAGTATTGTCTTTGGCAGTATATTGTCTTTCTATCACTGTAGGTATCTCTGTCATTGTTTGGTTGAGACTATCCATCCATTCTTGGGTGCTCATGGAGTGTAAGTTTTCCCTAATGGTTGTGCTCATGCACTCTCTTTTTGATGGTTTCTTATTCAAATTACCTTTGCACTATGCTTGTGGTAATGCAAATCTCTGATTTCTTCAGAATCGAGCATCTTTAGGCTTTTCACTCTCTTTCCTTGACTTCTCTTCACTGTCAACATATGACTGTCTCTTTGAAGAATTTTTAGACTTTGATGGTTTTATAGTTGCTCTATATATTCCTTGTCAACCTTAAATTTGTTGTAGTTGCACCTTGTATTCCTTTATAGGGTTATGACTTGTCTTTGGCAATAAACTATGTCTTTGTGTCTCAGACTGCATATACTTTCTTGATTTCTGTCTATGCTACTGAAAATTCTTATCTACTATGGATCTAGCCTTCCCTAGACTAAGATCTTCTTTTGTGACTGTGGCATGATTGGTAGAGCTTCTCCTTATGCACTGATGTAGCTTTCAACAGTCCCAATGACTTTGATTTGCTCATATCCTTTATTGTATCTTTGACATTAAGGTTTGGAATTATTATTGAAACTGTTCCAGGTATTTACACATTCTTGACTACAACACCATTGGCTCAAAAAATACCCTTAATCTGATCTTGGCACTCCTTATTTGATCAAAACAACCATTATAGAGCAACCATAACCTTCAAATATTGCCCTTCGGACTGGTGAATATTTCTTCAAAATTACAAACTAGATTTATACGAAATTTAATAGTTTTTTTGTTATAGATCTTTCTAATTTATGTGAAAAAATCACAGAAAACCAGTTCGTAATTTTAGAGATATGCATGAAACACGAATATTGCTTAATGCTTCCCTATTATTGTTTTTGTTTTGCATTTAATGTCACCAATGCTTGGCTGGAAACCTAAAAAATTGAAGAAGTGTTGAATCTTGTCTTCATGAAAGTGCCCTTTAAGACCCTATGATTTCTCTATGCTCTTTTTAATACCTTCATTTAATCAAAATACCCTCTCATGACAACATGGGATATGGATCCTCTTGGGCTAGTAATGTGCTCTGTATAAGGACCCTGCTATCATCAATAAGGACTTTAAAAAATACATTTCTTTGAAACATCCACTGTTAGAAATTTTACAATGATGCTCAAACTAATTATAAAATTTTGTGAATTGTATCTTGTTTGGAGATGAAATGGTCATTCTAAATTACGAATGATTTGGTAAGCAATTTGGGAAACCCACAATGGCTTGGTCACCATTTGCAAGGATATATGGTGATATTCACAGTATAAATCAATCTACTGGAGTGTTTCTTGCAAGAGTTAAGAATATACTTTTTCCTATTATACAAGATTTGAACTCAACATCGTTTAAGTGCCTACAACATAAACATAGACTTTGCCATTATTGAGAATATTTCATTTAGACTCGCCCATGATTTTTCACTCTATTTACTATCCATTACTGTATGTTTCTTGAATTATTCGGCTTGGGTGACAGACTTTTGTATAACATAATTAGAGTCATTGTCTAACAAAGTGTTGACGTGTATTTTATACACCATCATACACAGAATAAAATACCAATAGGCATCTTCTCCTCTCTTGAGAAAAAGCCTCTAACTGCTGAAGATTCGTGTAAAGGATCAGTTAGGAGGACTCCAAGGTTCTGGTTAGTAGGGTCTCTACGTGTGGACAAGCTTCCAGCGGTATGATGTGATTTTTTGTTTCCTTCAAGGGGTCTTACGCATTCCGAAAGTTCAAGATTTTACTAAAACTAAAGAACTTTTCAAAAATAACAAAAGAGTAGGGTTTGAAAGAGGTCTAATCTAATCTATCCCTAAGAATGACTTCATGTAGACAAGACTTGGCAAGATTCAACCAACTTCAATTTTGCCATAAGATAACAACTCAATTGAAATTGATGCGATCTTCTAAGGTAACAAAATGATATTCAATGCATCAAAGATCAAAGACACTACCACGAAGGTACATATCCAAGATACAATAATGATTGAAGATTAAGGGACTCAAAGTATTCTCCAGTCGACCACGCAAGGCGTTCCTACAATCAGCAAGAAGCTAGTGGTTTGGATTACGAATCCTACCAAAGATCAAGTCTCACACAATGTCCTTCAAATTAACACACTACTTTGATTGAGCATGATTCAAGTAAATTAAACAACCATGAAGATAACCATGAAAGTTGCAACAAAACACCATAACTTCAATATTCTATTGATTTCCAAGTCATCATATACAACAATTGCTTGAATTCCTCTCTTCAAAACTCAATCTTGCTACAAAATAAAATTGCTTCTAGCTCTAATCTCTCTAATACAATAAACTCTCTGATATCTAACTATTGACTATTACCAAATGAAATAAAAAATGGGGGTATAAATAGCATCCCCAGTTACAATGAAAGGTCCAGATCGAAAGTAGATCAACGGTCAAGATCATGACACCTAAACCCTAATTAGGGTTTGTTACAAATGGCCTCCTTTTTACTGAACAATATTAAATACATAGCCAAATATTAAATTTGGCACAAAAACCTAGGAGACATAAACCAATGACAAATAAGATGCCATGTCATCTATAACAACCTTTCATCTAGAACCTTATTCCCTTTCCAATGCTCTTTTTTGGCATATGCAATGAATCTTGTCACGATTCCTTTGATTTCTGCAATTGGAATCTCGGGAAGATTCTTCATACTCTCTTCCAAGTGGATGACCTGATCGAATGCATCTAGAAGAGCTGCGTCCCAAGTGGATTCAAGTTCCTTTGTTCTTTCAATCAGGAGCATGGTAGCAAACATCTGATCATATTGCTCATCTGTAACATTTGCGTCCTTGCAAAAGATGACCTTGATTCTATCCTCTAATTCCTGCATATCCACATCTGTCTCGACCTCAATCCTTCTGCCAAGAATGGTACGAAGTACCTCAAATACTCTGTCCTGGATCGGATTGATCATCTCTTCAACTTGGCCACATCTAACACTGATGTCCTCGAAGAAAACACTCTTCATATGGAGTAAGGTTGACCACTGAAACAAACTGTGAGATTCCCCATCCAAGATCTTCTCTTGCGCTAAAACTTTCCTGGATGTGTGTCTAATAACTTTCAAGACAGGAATGATAACATCTTTGGTATGGGCAAATCCAGCTACTGTTATCATCAAATTGTGGATTATCTCAAGAACTTGGATAGCTTGATGAATAATCTTCATCATCCTTGTTACAAATTCTATGGCCACTGTATGAGATCTATCCATCCAAGTACTTGTACGTTGGACCATGTTCCTGAATCTTTCTGCCTCATTGATTGATTGAAGTGGAAGTGCTTGCACTGGTGATCTAGCTGGATCCTGACGTCCCAAAGGTTCATTGATGTGACTGAAATAAGTCCTCCATGAACCGACCTCTCTCTCAAGCTTTTTGTTCTTCTCCATTTCTTCTCTAAGCTTGTCTTTCAATGCCTCAAATGAATCGGTGGCATCATCTAAAGTTTGCTCTGCTGTAGATGGTCCTAGCTCAAATGTCTGTATATCATATTCCTCTGCTAGGATCTCACCTTCATATTTGTCTACTGCCGGTGTAGCTATCTGCAATTTCCTGGATCCAGTCTCATCTCGAATCATCTTGGACATCTTGGTAGCCTTTCTCTTCTCTGTTACTTCGTGTGAACTTCCAACAAGGCTCTCTAAATCAATTGCACTATCCTCGTCCTCAACTACGATCACCTTGGTTAATCTTTCCTTCAACCAATCTGGGATAATCGATCTTGTTTCTTGAACTTGAATCTCTTTGTGCACTATTTCTTCTTGTCTGGGAGGAGATGTCATTTCATTGTCTTCTTTATCTTCATCTAACTCATAGTCCTGGAGAGATCCATCTGGTGAACCATGTTGTGCCTGTCCTCCTTCCTGCCTATCATTCTATACCATAAACTCCATGGACTCTTCACTTGAATTGTTCTCTTCTCAGGTCTAGAAGATGTACCGGATGATCTTTCTCTGTTAGCCTCTTGTTTCCTCTTGGAAGATTCTCCCTTTCCAGGTCTCTCTTTCCTCTTCGAACCTCTTGGATGGAGATTTCCCTCACTGGCACATCGAAGGTTACCTTCACCTGAATTTCTAGGATTAGGATTGCCTTCACTCACACTAGCTCCACCTTCGGCTGGTTTCTCTTCCAAAGTGAAAGTCATAGCTATGCCTTGTTCTCTCAACTTCTGATGTTGTATGTCAACCCATCTGCGAGTACAAGACAAGACTGGTGCCATCAAAGTATCTAGATCCATGACCTCGGGCTCATTCCAATCTAACCTTATTGTTTTGCTTTCTCGATCATAGGAAGACTGGATATGTCTGCCACTGTCCTGAGCTTGGTCGGCCACTCTGTAAATCCTGCATTTCTTGATGAAATCCAAAGGCAATCTAGAATGCATTTTCCGTTTCACTTCAAGATCATCTAAGAGATTCATCATAAAATCTTCTATTTGGTACTCATGCCTAAACTTTCTGCCGATTGTCTCCTCTAAATGTCCATGTGGATCAAAGCTTTCCCTCAAAGCAAAAGATGAAAAAGAATACAAGGCTAACTCCTTCTCTGCGTCATCCATGGCTAAAGCATTAGGACATACCTCAACTGAATTGCCCAAAATGATAGGTACTAGAACTCCATTCTGATGTCTGTGTCTGAATGCCTTCGCATATGCTGCCAACTGTCTTGTTACTTCAAGTAACACAATTCTGTCTGTCGGATATCTTGACAACATGTATGGAGGTAAAGGACATCCATGCACTCTAATATAAGTGAACTTGGGAAACTGAATGAACCAAGCACCGTACCTCTTTATGAATTCCTGTGCATCCTGAGATAACCTGTTGTGAATTCCACCTTGCAACGTCCTTGTGATGTGCATCGTGAAGGTATCATTAACTAACTTATAGTTGCTCCCTGGCGGATGATGCAAGTAGGCATAGGAATCACAAGCTCTGACCTCACCGGGTCCTCTTCCAATCACTCCTCTGTGAGGTAGTCCTGCGTACTCAACACTCCTAATCAAGGCATAGATAACGTATGAACTCATGTGGAAGGACTTGGTAGCTTTGAGTCTTCTCAACTGTACGTCTAAGAAATGGCTAATCATCCTAGCCCAATGTATCGTACCCTTTCCCTGAACAATCACCTGGATGAAGTAGAACATCCACTTCTCAAAATAGAAGGCATGAGGGGCTCCTGTAACTCGGTTGAGCATAGTAATCAAATCTCTGTACTCCTCCTGGAAATCAATCCTGTGCGGTGTGTTCGGGATCTTGCTCAGGTGAGGACGACTCTTGAGTAACCAGTTCTTATTGATTATGCTTAGACAAGCATCTGGATCATCTTCGTACATTGACCTGGCTCCTTCTATGCTCTTGTATATCATGTCCCTGTGCTCTGGAAGATGGAAAGCTTCACTTATAGCTTCCTCTGAAAGGTACGCCAAAGTGTTTCCCTCATTGGACACGATCGTTCTGGACTGTGGATCATAATGACGAGCACACTCGATCATCAACTCATGGCACTGAATAGCTGGAGGAAAGCCGGCCGCCTTAATGATACCACTCTCGATTATTCTCCGAGCAACAGGTGATGGTTTGCCAATGTAAGGGACCTCTCGAAATTTCTTCGTGCTGAAGTTGCCTAAGTTTGTATCTCCAATGTTGCTCCACTTGGACACGATCTTAGTTTCCACTTCTTCGGTCTTCTGATCTTCTTTCATGAGAGCTGAACGACTGGTGGATGCTCCCGCCTTCGGGGTTGCCATACTGACACAACATTTCATAATGAGAAGCTAGATTTTGCAATAAATAACATGGATTAGAGAATATTTTAGGAAACTTCATGATAAGTCTTTAGAGTTATCATTTCCTAAAAATAACGATTGAGCTAGGAATTCAAAATTCAAAAATCAAAATTTAGGCTATGACGATGAACAAATAAAACAATAAAACCAAATCGCCATACCTCAATAGAGAACTAACTCTAGAATGCAAAAAGAACAAAATCGCCTAGGCAAAATTGACGTATAGATAGTCTTCAACGCAATCTTCCTTTTAAAATATCAATTTCGCCACCTTTTGAGTCTTTGACGTGATCTCCTCTATCCTTGGCAAAGTTCGCTCAAATGTAAACTTCAAGTTCGCACAAATGGATTTTTAAATATCGCACCACCTTTGAATGATATTAGCGCCACCTTGGATAATAGTTCGCACTTTCCTTTGATCGCATATGAGATGAAAATGAAAATGTGAAAATAATGATTTTCACCTCTCCCTTTATAGCGCTCACCTCTTACCACCATATAGGCCAACTTTGGTGAAATAAAGCAATTTTTAAACGATTTTTTAATAAGTAATAAAGCCGACCTTTATATACCAAGCGCAATATTTAATTTTTATTAATAATTTTTCAATTAATTATTAAATGCCTTCATTTTTAATTAATAGACTTCGATTTTTACAAGGCAAAATAATAAAATAATACCAAGCGCAATATTTAAATGCCATTTAATTGAATTTTCAAAACATATCGAATTTTGGCATTTAAAATAAATTCAAAAATATTTGTTTTGGGCGCCAAAATTTGAAAATGAAATATACATACCTTATCGCCCTGGTCCCTGACTGAGGGACAGGAGCGATCCATCAATTTGGTCTTGATCTTTGCACTTTTGATGTCCAAAGTCTTCATCTCCACGTTCAAATCGACATTTTAGCTGGGTCCTTCGAGTTTGATTGACTTGTTTGTGCGAAGGAATGTCTTTAAATGTGATATCGCCCTGGTCCCTTGGAGAGGGACAGGAGCGATCCTTGTCTTCTATCTTGAAATTCATCATTTTTTATTCTAACTCTTCGTTCATTGCCTTCCAAATGGCGTTTTAGACCCTTTGCAACTTGTTTTGTTATGATCTTCGAAGGATAATAGGTGTTTTGGCAAATATCGCCCTGGTCCCTTGGAGAGGGACAGGAGCGATCCTCATAATTTCTCCTTGACCTTTGTAAATTCGAGCCTCAATCATCTTTGTGAAGGACAAACAATGCTATTCTTTCATTCCATGCTCATTTCGCTTGAATTCCATAAGGTATTTAGACGTTGGGAGGATCATCGCCCTTGTCCCTTGGAGAGGGACAGGAGCGATCTTGAAGCTCTAGCTAAAACGCATCATCCTTCAACCTTGGTTCCTTGTTCATTGCCTTTTAAAGGACGTCCTTGATCTTGCATGAACTTGCCTTGACATGCATTTGAGGAAAATGAAGGATCCTATGCAAATCGCTCTGGTCCCTTCCTGAGGGACAGGAGCGATATAGCCTCTTTGTTCAATTTGATGATCATTTAATGTTTAACCCTTTTGCATATCACCTTGTTATGATGCCTTAGACCTTGTGTGATCCGCAAAAACCTTGACCTCACGTGATTTTTGAGAGATTTAGCCAATATGAATAATATTGCTCTGGTCCCTTCCTGAGGGACAGGAGCGATCCTTATGTCCTTGGTCAAATTTGCAAACTTTTGATCTTTGTTCTTCGTTCATTGCCTTCGAAATAGCGTCCTTGATATTGCCTATCCTTGGCTTGTCTTGGTTCTGACGGGACATGAGTGTTTTAGTAAAAATCGCTTTGGTCCTTGTCTAAAGGACAGGAGCGATATAGGCCTTTTGCACAAATTGGTAGCATTTTAACGTTCAACGCCTTGGTATATGACCTTCGAAGGATGCCTTGAACCTTTTACGACCTTGTAAAGTCTTGACTTAACGTGATTTTTGCATGAATTGGCCAATATATTCAATATCGCTCTGGTCCCTTCCTAAGGGACAGGAGCGAACTTAGGTATTTAGGTCCCTTGTTGATGTTTGATAATCTTCAATTTGTCTTCAATGGGTTCAATTCATCTCCTTTGTTGCCTTCAAACTTATAACTTGCTTGATTTTCGTCTAGATTTTGCCTTATGAAGAACTTCGCTCTGGTCCCTGGGAGAGGGACGGGAGCTACAAAGAATTTCGCCCTGGTCCCTGACTAAGGGATAGGAGCGATTTTGGCATTCTGGGTCATTCTCCTTCATGTCAACACTTCAAGTTATATTCATTTGATAAAACATATCTCCTTGGACCTCTTCAAATCATCAAGTCGTTAAAATCCTGCAAGTACAAGGCAAAATTTGATTTGTAGCTCCGGTCCTTCACTGAGGGACAGGAGCGATTTTGCTCTTACAGGCATTTCCGTGTTCGTGAAATTCTTCAATTTATATTCAACGGAAAGATCACGCCCTTCCTCATCACTTCCAATTCGAAATTCATTTTGACTCTGCAGGGACAGTAAGATATTTGAAAACGAGCTCCGGTCCTTCACTGAGGGACAGGAGCGATTTTGCTCCTACAGGCCAAAATAACATGATTTCACAAGTTTAATCACTTCACAAGGCGAAAACAAATCATTCCCCATGCCCGGGATCAAAAATCAAAAAGGTCAAAATTTGGTCAAAATTACTCAATTGGACAAAAATTCACACTTCATCTTCAACACTTAGACAAATTTAAGCTCTGCACTCAAAAAAATTCCAATTGAAAATAGACCACTTTGGCGAAATCATTGCATTCAAAATTGCATCCTACAAAAGGAAGCTCAAAAGCTCTCAAAACTGACTGGATTCTGGCCTGAAAAGACGGCAATTAAAACCCTAAGGCTTGACCCTAAATCCAGACAACTGACTGACTAACAAAACCCTAAAAGCGAAGCGAAAAGCGAGCGAAAAACGAGCAAAAAAAATGGGGGTCCCCATTTGCAATGGGGCGATGTGTGAAATGGTCACAACACAAAGGTATCTGTAAGAGCTCTTTTTGTGTTGAATTTTTTATTTTTGTAGACCCTATGTATATGGTTTCTGCACTTGATTGACATTTTGTGCCATTTTTTGCAACATGCAGGACAAGTTTTTGAAAGATACTAATGAAGAGAACTCTTTATGATTTAATCAACAGCACAGGTTAGTATTATAAATTTTTTTATCATCCATCTTATTTTTTTTGAAAGATTGAATCTTCAATTATTATTTTTTATGATTTCTGACCAAAGCTGAACCTCTCAATTAGGGCTAAACAATCAGCCATTTTCAATTTCAAATAAAAAGCAACCTTCGCTATTTAATCTCCTCTCCATTCCTAGTCCTCTTCCCTACCTGTGTGTGCATGAGATATTTATGAGCAATGTGTCTTCTCCATTTGGGTTTGTTTCCAAAAATGTCAATTTTCTTACATCTACTACTTTTTCTTCCTTGTTACAGAGATCATTTGGCTTCATGAATCTTTCTGTACTAATAAATATGACATGACTTGGATAGTTTTGCTGAAAATTTGTTTGGATAGATTTTCTTTTCAATCAACTTTATGATAATGTGTTGTGATATAAGGTTGTAGACTTCTTGGAGAGGTGCATTGCATACATATTATCTTCGTTGTGTAACTCCTAGCTTTGTTTCTAACGAGGCGCAAACATGTCTGAAATCCTTGTTTGGTCTATGAAGAAGTTGAGTCTCATCAAATATGTGGACTTTGGACTGTTTTGTGTTCTTTTCTTATTGGTCTTATCTTGAGGTTTGTCATAACTTCTCAGCTCTATCATGTTATTATCACCATCGTCTCTGTGAATCTGGTATTGCATTTCTCATTGCATAAGGTATCACTTTGCTTGATTGTCATAACTCTTTTCCCAATCTTTGGGTTACAATCTTCATTTGCTGTCCTTGAAGATTGAGAATGATTTTATACCTTTAGAAGATTTATGGCTTTTGTTGTCCTTGAAACCCTTTCTTTTGGATAGTATCTGCTTTCTTGAGTGCTTATATGTTGCTCATCCATTGTAGTCTTTATTGTCCTTTGGGTTGTCAAAACCTTGCCTTACAAACCTTCTTTGTCATTTTCACTGTCCTCACAAAACTATCACATACTAGCAGTCATTTATTTCTTTATTATTGTACCATCATTATGGGTCTAATTGCAATTTGTGTGAGACTGTGTATTCCTAAAAAGAATATCGTGGATGCCTCTCAGTTAGACCTTCACGACACTATTACACACTCATCTAGTGACTGTTATACTTGTAATGGATGTCCTTATTTTGAAAATGTCTCCTTAAACGCATTTTCTCTTTATGACAGTCCTGTCTCTTTTATAACAATCATATGATTTTATAGCAATGACAGAGTTTGTGATCTCTCTCTCTTGTCTTTTTGAACTTTTTAAGTGATGACAAGTTTCTTGTGCATTTATTATAAGCCACTGTTTTGTTGAGACTAGAGAGACTTTTCTCCATGAGCACCCAAGAACAGTGAGGTACAAGTAAATTCAAACCCTTCAAGTCCATGACAATCACATCAAGAAAATAGAGAATGTGAAATATTAACAGTACTTAATATCAATTACAGTCACATGGTATGTTTTAGAAGATAGACAACAGAGCTAAAAAGTAACAATAGAAGACAATCCACATGAATTAATGGACAATGGTGCATCAAGAGAACAATCATACACTAATTTGACAGTGTAATCCAAGACCTCAAACCAAGAGTTCAAAGCCTAAACATTGAGTTTTGAGTTTTGCAGATAGAAGACAATGGTCTCAGCCAAGAACAATGAGAAGCTTCATGAAATGCAGAGGTAAAGCCTCAAAATAGTAGCATAAAAGTATCACCAATCACCCACAAATAATAAATAGAAAGAATCATCAATACCAGTGGAGGACTGTATTTGTTGAAAAGAAATCATATTCATACTACTGAGACTTTTCGTAGGATTCATCAAATTTGTAACTTGTGTAATGGCCTACAATGTATTTATAGGATTCATAAAAAATTTAAACATCAAATATGTGGCAGTATAGGGCAAAGTATTTTGATGTTGCTGGTAAGTGCATAGTAGGACAAACAACAAATGAAATGAACAGTCCCTAGAGACAGAGGATATTTAATGCCATATACTGCTTTTTTCAAAGGTCTGATGATTAATTTTAAGTATTTTGATGTTGCGGAATATAATTTTAATTCACAAAGTTAAATACAACAATGAATCTGCAATTAATTTTAATTGATGAATGCCCATCAAAGTCAAAGAAGAATATATCAAACCATAATAGGTGGTTGTTATAATTCAAAACAGTATCAAACAAACTGAAATTTTTACCCCTGTTGGTGTAAGAAAAGCCTCCAATGTCATGTGTTGCTGGAACCTCATCACCATGCCAATATCCAACATTGAAGTAATGATCCCGATCATTCTAATCTATCCAAACAACTACTGTCAGCAAAGTACAATCGGAAACTTTCATAACCAACAATGTAGGATAGCCCCCTAACAACAATGATTGAATTGGAACCCAATAAGTGTTGGCCAAAATACTTTTACTCTCATTACCATCTCTATATCTTGTAGCATAGACCTACCGGAACATGGACTCATCAATGGTATTCAAAGAAGAAGCTACGATTTCTAGAGTCAAAGGGTTGTAGTCATCTCTACAAATCTCTGAGCCAAAGAATCAGAGTCAGAAGAACATTTATAGCAGCCATGGGAGTGTTGCCCATCATGACACCAATTTTCAGTTCATGCATCAAGAGTATAAAGGTTTTAACGATCAAAGACACAGGCGAGTGAGTAAGGGCATTGCCAAAGATCCAATACAGATATTTTAGCTCCAAGAAGAGCTTGTTTGCTACATATTTGACACTCCTAATATAAATAAAACTAATGTTATGAAAATCTTATATTAATATTACTTTTCTTTTAACAGTTATTCAATTATAACATGAGACCTTATTGTTTCTTTATGTACAACAACTACTAATGGTTAAATTAGAATCACCATTTGATCGACGTCTTTATGGTAATGCTATGACTATTCTTATTTCTGAGACATAAGTTTAATTCTTCAAGTCAAGACCATTGCACAAGGTTAACAATATCTATTCTTAATGGGCCCTTATTACTCCCCTGCAAACTGCCATGCCAAGATTGTCATTTTTTACAACATCAAATTTCATTTTATCTGCCACACAGTTGAGGATAAAACTTCGTAAGGATGTCCATTTAAGCATTATTAGTCCATGTACAGTAACCAATAATGGCAATTTCAATGTCTATTTTACACTTTACATTGTCATTCTTCCTCAACAATACTCATTGTACTCACACATGTTCTTATTTATATGTTCTCTATACTTTTATGATCAGATGACATTAATAGTATTTTTTAATTTTTTATGTTGAGTTAGTGATAAGGCTGACCTTAGTCATATGTTTGTAGCGTGAACAAGTTTGTTAACTTGCACTTCAAAGGTGGTATCGATTTCTACCACATTTATACACACTCTTCTATTTGGCTCATATAAAAGGAGAGCTAGTGGTATCTCCACTTTTCTTTGCTGGTTTGAAAAACTTTTATGATAGTTTTCTATTCAATCGGAGTATTTAATAAATTTATACATAAACTTTTTAATTTGTATTTTAAATAAGTATTTTCTCTTGAGATGTTTCCATTTTTTGTTGCAGATTCTAAAGATCCAAACTTACAGGATGTTGAAGATACATTTTTATTGGGCCCAATTCTAGTGTCTGCCAGGTTTTTTAATTTTTATATGTTTTGGGAAAGCTTTTGTGATTGACGGTTTCTCATTTATTTTGTTGAAGACATGTTCAGTTGCTCTTTTAATCTCTGCTATGACTACAACTTCACTTAATTTATGTCACTTTGGGTCTGAGAATGACTTTTAGGACTTTTAGGACTGTTTCTGTGATAGTAATGACTGCTCTTTGGTGTTTTGTAACCTCTTTTCTCCATGATTATAATGTGATAAAGCATGACAATGCCCTGTAATTTCAATCTCTCTTTGTTCTTTTTTGACAGTGACCTCACTATACTTTCATTACTTCACTGTGTTCATGAGATTATATTCTTGATCAAGGAAGATGTTATATTATTTTCTCATCTTTGTTTCATTGTTATCACCATTAGAGGCTACTATTTTGAACATGATTTTGGTATAGGGCTAACTCTTTGTCTTCAACCATCTACATCTCTTTTACTGTTGTTCATGGGCTCTTGGTCTGATACATGGAGATCTCTTATGGTCTTGTTGTCACTGACATTGGACTGCATACTCTTGTCATTCATGAATGCTTTGAGCTTTGAGTTCTTCTACTGAGTAAAATGCACTTCTCACTATCAAACTGATAATGAAGACTGTATTTTTACATTTTCTTTCATTGTAGACTCCATGTTGCATCTTTGCAACCTATGTATGTTATTGCTGGTATCATTCTCACATGATGATTATAATTGTTCCATACTCTCATTGGACTGATCTATTGATACAAAATAATATGAAGTTTATAAATGCATTAGATACTTGAGTCCGGTTACTGTCATCATACCTATATCAAGTCTGCTTTTAAAGATACTGCTCATTACTAGGGTCTGAGATATAGTTGCTTGAGCAAGATATAACGTAACATATCAATATTTTGCATGAGATTCATGATCATCCTTTAGATCTATTCTTTGATTGCAACATGCTTGATCACTATAAGACATAAGCTATGATAGCTACACTATTGTCTCTTGATGAATATCATTCATGCTTTTCAACTGTGCAATGTAGTTATGTACTTTATTACTTGTGATTTTATTTAGTATCAATGATCTACTTCTTGTCTGAAGTGATTTGCTTCTATCATTGCTCAAAGACTTTTTTACACTATCATCTTGCCTTATACACTATCTTTAATTAATGTAGCTATAAAATTTTATTGGAAGATATGAATGTTCTTGTAAAAGATTGATCGAGTCTATTCTCTCCTTGATGTATTGTGAATGAGGTTCCTTTTGATACTGATGGAGGACCACACCACTACTCCTTTGACTGGTTGTAATCAACCCTTGATTATATGTGATGGTTGTAAGTATGTGTATCTTTAGGACTGATTAAAGATTGTAATACTAGTCATCTCCGTTTATCTTAGTTTCACTGGTCGTAGTCATTCTCTTATGAATCTATTGTTCATTATCCTTATAATGAATGAGTCCCTTTGTAACAATGACTATTTGTGACCATTAATGGCTTCTCTCAGAAGCATAATGATTGCTTTTGACCATGAGACTCTAGCCAAATGGAACACTTTGCCTGATAAATTGAATTTTCTGCTCAAACCAACAAAGATACCATTGTAGCCATATATGATACTTGAATGCATTGGGCTTCGATCTTTTACCCTTTGTGGATTGCTTTGATAGTGAGGTTTCTCATTGAACTTGTATCATAACTTGTCACTATCTTTTGATCAGACAGTTCCTTAACTATCTTGGTAGTTTCGACCACTTTTGGTATTGATCTCTGTGACACATCTCATGTTTTGACAGCAACATCCTTCCATCTGGTGAAAATTGTGAAGTGTTTGGGTAAATGTTGTTGTCACCATTTATTTGAGGTTATTCAAGCTTCCTTTCACTATTGGTTTACACTACTAAAGAGACCTTCATTTGGTATACTGACGTATATTATCCTATGACTTTTATAACAAATTCTCCTATCTCTCTACAGTGATAAGATCACTGTTATTGGGTATTATGCTCCATTTCTTGGACAAATGACTGTCATTGTGAGATTGCGGACTATACACTCTTCATATGAGCTTGTGAAAGTCCTTAATGATAATTGCTAGATTTTACTCTACATGCCATAATTTGATGAATAATAAGTTACTTTCCTTGTATCTGCCAATGAAGCAAACAAGTTAGATAAAACAACATATGATGATTTCTTCTTGATGATTTGATCTAATGTTTGTTTCCTGAGTTTAGATGTTAAGATAGCTTCTATGATGCACTTGAGGGTTAGATTGTATGTTTGTAGGTGCGTGTGCATAAATGGGACAATGACCCTTCATTGTTCAAACACACTATTTTACTCAAATGCAGGTACTCAGGGGCAACGAGGAAGACAACCAAATGCAGGATGGGAGAAAGACTACAAATGATAGAAGGCATCATAGAGAGGACTCATCATTCAGGCAATGATGAGTCACCTTTCTTTATCTGCATTTAATTTTATGTTTTGCATCTGCAAATATATAATTTTTCCCTTCCTTTGCACCATATTAGTTAGTCTCACAGCTTGTGTGAGACATTGTACATTCATCAATAAAAGATTACTTTCTCAAAAATTTGTGTTCTCTTTATTTCATATGCATTTGAATAATGAAACATGATATTGTAATCTTTTATCTTCTTTTTTTCAAATACTCATGAATGCAATTCAACAGATTAAAAATGTACCTTAGCTCTACTTGATTGAGATAGTAGCAAAAATAGGTAACATGATCATTTAACAACAATCAATGATTAAATTAATGACTCAATATATAACTAAATTAATGATTAAATATATGACAAAATAAATCACTAATATGATTAAATAAATGACCAGATAACAACAATCAATGACTAAATTAATGATTAAATATATGACTAAATTAGTGACTAAATATATGACTAAATTATTGACTAAATCAATGACCAAATCGATGATCAAATCCATGACCAAATCGATGACCAAATTGATCAATCAAAACAACTAGTGGTCACATGACCAAATTGATTTATGACTAGCAATAAACTACCAATGGTCACGTGACCAAATTTAGTCATTTATCTACAATTTTTGGTAGTTTTTTTAGTCATATATTGTTGTTTTTGCACTAGTGAAAATTCCTCTGTCAATCAATGTAATTCGCAATCCCAGAGAGAATTTCATCTCTCCTATCATGGACATCTCAAAAATTTTTTGCATATCTTCAGCAAACTTCCTACTCAAATCATCTCCTCCAAAAATAATGTCATCAACAAAAACTTCAACAATCAAAATATTATCATTATCAATCTTGAAATATAAGTTACTATCAACAGTACCTTTACAAAATGCTAACTTCATCAAATACTTGTCCAATCTAGTGTACCGAGCTCTAGGGGCTTGTTTAAGTCCATACAATGCTTTCTTCAATCTGCATACCATGTCTTCTTCATCTGTCAATGAAAATCCATCCAATTGTTCAATGTAGACTTCCTCTTCCAATTGACCATTCAAAAAGGCTAACTTCATATCTATTTGATATACCTTGAATTTCTTATGAGAAACATATGCAAGAAATAATCTAACACCTTCAATTCTAGCTACCAGAGAAAAAGTCTCCTCAAAATCAATACCTTCCATTTGTGAATATCCTTTACATACCAGTCCTAATTTGTTTCTAACAACTTCTTCATCTTCATTTAGTTTATTCAGGAACACCCATTTAGTACCAATTACATTCTTGTCTTTAGGTCTTGGAAAAAGTTCCCATGTATTGTTCTCCTCAATCTGATTTAACTCTTCTTCCATAGCTTTTACCCAATTTTCATCTTTACAAGATTCAACATCTTTAAGCTCAATTTTGAAAATCAAACATGTCTTTTCAGCAACAATTCTTATCCTAGTCATCACACCTTTACTTTTGTCTCCAATAATCTGATTTTCTAAATGATTTAATCTTACATGCCCAGGGGTCTTCTGATTGCTATGGTTTTCAGTCTCTTGAACTTCTTCAGTAGCATCTGAATTTACTCTTTCAGATCACTTTATTTCATGCTCAGATTCTGTACTTTCTTTGAAGTAACATCCCGATCATCAGATTCATATCTGCATGCTTTGATTTGCTTCTCATGATTCTCATCACCCTTCACATTCTCACTTTTCACTATTTTTTTTGGTCTTTTGTTGTAACACCCGAAGGTCTTTCTCTTAGTAGAATATCCCAAAAATATTCCTTCACCGCATCTTGCATCAAATTTTCTTATATCCTTATCTCTTTTGATATAACATTTACTTCCAAAGATTCTGAAATATCTAATTGTAGGAACATGACCAAACCATAACTCATAAGGAGTCTTACCATAATCACCTTTGGTATGCACCTAGTTGAATGTGTACATAACAATGCTAACAGTTTCTCTCCATTAGATATGTAGAACATTTCCTTCAATCATCATAGTTATAATAGCATCCAAAATAGTTATGTTCTTCCTTTAAACAACTCCATTTTGCTAAAGGGTTCACAAAGAAGATAACTATCTTTGGATTCCATGCTCTTCACAAAAGGAATTAAACTCATCGAAAGTGGATTCTCCTCCTCTATCAGATCTTAAACACTTCAGTTTCAATCTTGTCTCTATCTCCTCTCTAGCTTTGAATATTTTTAATTTCTCCAATGCTTCAGATTTATCCTTTAGAAAAGTGACCCACATCATCCTAGAATAGTCATCAATCAGCAACATACAGTATCTATCACCCTGCAAGCTTCTCACCCTAGAAGGTCCACATAAATATGTATGCACAAGATCTAATAACCCATTAGATGTATACAATTTTTTCTTGAATGAAATTCTTGTTTTCTTTCCCAATTGTCATTCTTTACACACTAGATTAGTAGGATTCACTATCTTAAGTAGATCTCTAACATCTTGGGTAGAACTTATCTTAATCATGCAGTCAAAGTTAACATGACACATACTTCTATGCCACAACCAACTTTCATCAATATGAGAAATCAAAAAACTTTTCTCACCAACATTCAGATAGAAGATATTACCTTTAGTTTTAGTTCTTGATGTAATTTCTATGCCAGAGCTATTCAAGATCTTACATTTACCATTCTTGAATTGTAAATCACATCCCTTTTCAACTATCCGTCCAACACTCAAAAGATTATACTTCAAAACTTCAACATATAAAACATCATCAATATTATTCTTACCATCAAGAGAAATAGAACCTCTACCACTTATTACACAAGCTTTGTTGTCTCCAAATCTTACTACATCGCCATCATACTTCTCCACATTTACAATTTTACCTTTATCACCTATCATGTGATGTGAACAACCACTATCAATCACCCATTCATCTTTCTTTTCAATCTTAGCAGCCAAGGCTTTCTCTTCAATAATGCAGCTTATAGAATAACCACATACTAGATCATCTTCCTTGATAGCAATGAACACAAATTCATATTTTGAATTCCCTTTGTCAAACTCATCTTCTGTCACACCTTCATCAATAGCATAATAATGTTTCTTCTGATATCTATACTTGTGATTAGGCTTGCAAGGCTTATCATACTTTGACACTCTTTCAGGTCTTTCAGAACACCTAGAAGCAAAATGTCTTATCTTATTAAATGAAAAACATATCAAAGGTAACTTCCCTTCATACTTACTGGCTCCCTTAGACAATCTTCTAGCAATAAGTTCTTCAAGCTCTTCCAATTGTCTTTCCTATTCTTCCATCTCTCTCATTTCCCTTTCATATCTAGAAACCCTAGTTGAACTCTCTCTCATATCATACTTATACTTCCCAAGATGCAATCATTGAAGGATTTCATTTCATCTTTCATAAATCCTACTACTGGAGAATCTTCAAGTTCATAAGTGCAGGGAATTGATCCAGACACTGCGAGGAAAGTCAAAGGTAACTTGGGGTATGCCAAAGTTGTCAATGGCTGGATCGATGAAATGTATGGTGCTGGTGTGGGTTATGTCACTAAGTTCAGGATGTTGTATGTAAATATCTAAAACAAAAGAAAAGAGTTGTTAACATAACTATAACACGTTAGAAAAGAACATGGGAGTATTTTTGTGCTCTCAAAGGAAGTCACGAAACTCATGTCATTGAGCCATGCCATATTACCCATCGACAAAATAGTTGAACATCCTAGGGAGGTTAATTCTATTTGGTGTGATGCATTAGATTGCAAGGAGAAAATATATCGTGACTATATTGATGATATTGATAATGCCCTGAGACATTACTTGAGTGACTTTCTGAAAATAAAAGATAATCTTTGCGCTTTGGATGTTGATCTCATGGACAGTTTCAAGGATAAGGTGCTAGAACTTAGTGAAATGATATGCCAATTCAATGATAATTATCAGAAAAATGTTAGGGACCCTCAAAGAATATCTTTGAAATCCTTTAAAGTGCTAGGTCACCGACAAATACATGCCTCTACCTTTGAATCCGAGATGGAAGAAATGCACAAGAATATAGCTTCTACTGATTGGTTGGTTGCAAAGTGGAGGACAAGACTGCAGATCACCCCTATACCAGAGGACCCAAATATGGAGCTAGCTATGAACAGGTACCATGAATACAGACAAATGATCAAATCTCAAGAGGTGGCACGTGTTGAGAAGGAGGTGGAGATTGTCGAGGATGGTAAACCAAAAGTTGAATAGGTGGTGGTGGTTTCTTGTTTAATATTTTAATTAATTTTTTTGATCATTGGCCAAGAGGCCTAAAGACTTTCTTAAATAACAGTTTTCTTCAAGAAATCGTTATTTTTCATATTTTAAATATCTAAACTTTGTTTCTAATTAGGATTTATTGGGAAAACTTTGTTTTTCTTAGAAGAGAAAAACTTTTATGCATGTGGTTATCTACTATTTTAATATATAAGAACTATTGGTGGCTTTCATATATTCGTAATCTTTGACTTATGGTGTGTGGATGCTTTTCTTTTCTTTGAAATGGATGTTAGTTGGTGAATTTGTATTGAAGTGGTTGATGATTTGAAATTTTAGTCGATGTGGAATATTATCTGTGAATGGTGTTTCATAGTAGCTTTATTTTTGAAAATTTGAAAAATCCTAAAAATAGTAGTTAGTGTTGTGAATGCCTTTACAAAGTGTTTTTGTTAAAACCTCTTTCTTCATTTTCTTTGTGGTTAAAATCATATGAGTTGTTTGTTCAGTCATTGAAAATCATTAGAAGGTAGCTGCCACCTTATAAAATAAGCAGAGAATCAATCAGTTAATAATTTGTTATACTGGTTCAACTGTGGTTACATTTGTCATCTCCGTGGGCACGAGAATATAGAGTTAGGTGATAAATTTGTTAACTAAAAGGATACAACAACTTTAAATTCAGTCTTAACTTTTCCATGTAATTCACCAAGTTCGCTCAATTCAAAAGCAACAAGCTTGCCAACCAACATATCTCTTATCACAGTTGTCATAGTATGGATTTCATCAATAGCAACAAGTTTGTGTTTATAAGAAGGAGGCAAGGATCTCAACACTTTAGCTACAATCTCGTCTTCTTCAAGGACTCCACTGGTACATCTGATATTCAACACAAGATCATTCACTTTAGCCATAAAGGATGAAATTAATATTCTCATCTTCTCCCATTCTCAACAACTCATACTTTCCTTTCAAGCTCCACAATTTAGCAATTTTCACATGTTTATCTCCTTCATACAAGGTTTCTAGCTTCTCCTAAATCTCATGTGCAGTTTGCAATCCCATCACATTAGTCATCTCTACATCAGTCAGGACACTCAACAATGTTTCTTTAGCTCTTATAATATGTTCAACATCATTTATCTTAGCTGCAATAATAGGACCATTCTGGGGAACATTGTAGGCATTCTTTGTGATCTTCCAATAATCCTCTCCAAGGCACTTCAAGTGAAACTCCATCTAGTCCTTCCATATAGTGTAATTAGTTCCATCGAATCTCAGACTCTCCTTATTGAAAACAACAGTTACCATCTTGGATCTTCTCAAGTGGTCAAGATTCTTCTAGAGGATCTAGCTCTAATACCAATTGTTGGCAACAACAATGCAGAAAAAATTGAGAGGGGGGTGAATTAGTTTTCACCAAACTTAAACAATTTAATCTCAACTTAAAATCTGATCAAGAACAACATTAATAAAGATAAACACCACATCAACAACACACATAACAAAAAAAATTTGGACATGGAAAACCCAGTCAAGGGAAAAACC
This sequence comes from Cryptomeria japonica, assembly GCF_030272615.1. Lineage (NCBI taxonomy): Eukaryota > Viridiplantae > Streptophyta > Pinopsida > Cupressales > Cupressaceae > Cryptomeria > Cryptomeria japonica. The sequence continues at coordinate 665,174,615 of NC_081413.1, forward strand.
ATGGTGGGAACCTACCCACAATATGATGATAATCTGTAGTAGTATATGTAAATATTACAATGGGGAATGCACATGCATTTAGGCACACTGCCTAGAGATCACTACTCAAAAACAACGAAGGGCTACAACCTTGGGAAGGCTCACTGCCTTACAAAGATACCTAACAACAATCTAGATTACATTAACTGAAAGAACAACATCTCCAAATACTTGATTACAGTTCTGGTTAAGCACACTGTTTGCACTACAACACTTCTCTGCTCTTCTCCACACTATCAAAAGATCAATTCTCTTGTTCACACATACAACACTCTCAAAGAAGTCTAGAACAACCGTAGGCATACATCTTATATGATTACGACACTTATTTATACAAATAATCAACCTATATTTCAAGTTCGGCTCAACACATAAAACCTAATTATAAAATTACATCACACGATACATAATCAATATGTATATCAATACAATGTCGGCAAGGACATATAATGGACCCAAATCAAAACCTCGAATACACAACACCACCAAATATCTCACCAAGATCATCCGCAACACAGAACAATCATCGGGTCGGCTAGAAAGTTGTATAACACGAAGAATACCATTGAACCAATAAAATCTTCAATAATGCATACAACAATCAATGTGGACCACCAAAACTTATAGAACATGATCTAATGACGTCATAAAGCAACGTGAATTCCTCCACAAAAATCACAACAACTCGGATAACTAAAATCATCACCATTTCATCATCGAAGCTCAAGAACACCAACAACAAATTGAAAGATATGCTTGTGAAGTTCCAAATCATGAACCACCCAAACTGAGGACATCATGAACATCCCAAATACTCTCCAAAATCCACAAAACATAAAGAATCAATTCTAGAGAAATGTAGACCTGAAATCACAACTCTGCAATATAGAACCAATAGAAAAACCAATCATCACACCGGATCACATAACTCGATCAAATCACTTTTTGAAACACTGAAATTCATATTGAATCAACTAGAGATAAGTATCTCAAAACTCATTACTCTACATCAGCATATGTGCAACCAAGCCAAATCTCTGCAACACCGAAGCATAAGAAACACAGGAATATGTTGACATCAATGACAACAACACATTCCAATAGCTCTAATATCCAACAATCACATGTGCATGCAGAAAAAATATTTATACAACAAAAGGGTATTAGATCATTCTTGGGAAGTTGTGAATGTATATAGGTGCATGTTCTTGCAATTCCCTACCTTTGCCTATCTCAGGTTAGGGTTCTTTAATAGTGAACCCTTCATGCTCCCGAGATAACCATTAGATAAAATTGCTTCAAGATGGAATTAGCGCATCAGATGGTGGCAGTACATGAGGCACAATCAGGTTCACATTTGACAAATTTGAAATTTTCTTTGACTATTGGTAGGTATTCTATCAACTCAATCTTCAAAGTCAGGGCAATGGAGGAAGAGAAGAGAAGAGTAACCATGAGATTTTTCAAGGAAAGAAGAGATTTTGACTATAGGGGAATGAGGAAAAAATTGAAGAAGGAACATGTTTATGTTCATTGCATTGAATACATTTGGATTGATTGCATGATAAAACATGATATTAGGAAGCTTGATTATTGTTGTAGTACCTCTCCTCGTTTGAACTTATTAGACTCATATTTTATTATTGTTTACATTCAGTGGATACATTACCATGATGTGTTATTCAAACTTATATGACATTATTTCATGCTTTATCTAGATATGAGATGCATAATTTATTTGCAGTATTTCAGTACTTGTGATTTATTGCATTTCATGGATTATTGCTATGTACTCACACTTTACTTTATCTATGCAATGTGAAAATTATATGTTGCGTGTCTGCGAGTGTATTGGATGCAAGGGGATGATTTTCCTTCACTCACTCCGATGAGACAGGGAACGTCGTGATTCTCCTTCATTGGTGTGTATGTCGTGTTTTCTATATTGTATATATGCATGTGTGGTTCGGTGATGCAGGATATTGCAGGTACAAGTACCGGGTAGGTATGGGGTATCGTCTCCACCTGGCTTCATAGGTCTGAGCGTGCCTTATATTTTTTCGATGGAAGTGGAGGAGGTAGTAGTTGACCCTATTTTACCCAGTTACACTCTTGTGAGTGTCGTCAATTGGTTGTCCTGTCAGTTTGTTCGGCCTTCGTTTTGTCGTTTGACTTTTTATGAGTATTTGCTTGGGGTTTGCTCAGTTTGTGTGTTTTGTGGTTTTAATTAATTAATTAAATTTATGGAGTTATCTCATAATTGGTATTTTATGCATTGAGATTCTAGCTTTAATTAACTAAAGGAAATTATTAAATTAGATTGCAAGTTGCATTGTATTCGAATTATATCTTATTTAAATTTTCGTGAAAAATAAATTAGATTAATTTCATTTATTGTTTCCTAGAATTTTAAATAAATAAATAAATTAAAAAAAAAATAAAAGAATAAATAAATGAATAAAAGAATCAATTAGAATTAAAGTATTGCTTTAATTCCTTTTTTACGAAATTAATTAGTTTGCATTAAAAAAAAAAAGATTTTTGTTTATTGCATGTTAAGTTATTCCTTTGTGAGGAATTAGAAAAGAAAAATAAAATTGCTTTTTAATTACTAAAATTAAATGTTAGGGTTTTTAGGAAAAATATATGCAACCTAGAATTTTAGTTTAAAAGGGGGGGGAAGTCAGGGAAAGAGGCAAAGATTTTGGTGAAGAAAAATTATTGGAAGCTTAGATTTTGGTGAAGAAAAATTATTGGAAGCTTGTTGAAGGATTGAATCTCTCCTACAAAGTTCTTCTAGGAAAGCTATACTAGGTTGGGTGGCTTCTTCTAGTTGTTTGTTTTAAAGAAAATATTTTATTTCTTCCCTTTTTCTGAATGATGTGTGTGAATAATATTTGTTAAATCCAAAACCCTTTTCTGGTTATTTCTTGTTCTTGGCTAAAGTCCATTCCTGAAATTAATTTCTAGTTTATGGAAAGAAGTTATTACCTGGGTGTTTATAAATTAGAATTTTGAGAAATTTAGAAAGAATTATTCTGGCAAAATTTTGCCAAGATGTTTTACTGTGCTTAAAAGTTGCAAGTTTTGGTAGAAAATGGGTTTACTAGAGAAAATATTCCCTTTTGTTGGGGTTTAGTTTCGATATTTGGCTATGGTTGTTTTGTCAATAATTGTGTAATCTCTGGGTAATTATTTAGTTATTATAGTAATAGATCTAAATTTAATTAAATTTATTTGGGTATTAGAAGTTATGGGAAATTTATTTTATTAATTATTCTGGGGAAAAATTGTATTAATTAAATTCTGGGAAAATAATTTTTATTGAAAAATGAAATCCATTGTATTATTATGCTATTGAAAATTATAAATTCTAAATATATCTATATATATATTAAAGTATTGGGCAGTCGGTAGCAACTACCGACGGTAGTACAACTACCGTACAGTAGTAGTACTACCGACGGTAGTATGCTACCGTGCAGTAGCAGTGCTACTAGCGGTAGCACATGCTACCGTAGGGTAGCATGTACTACCTATGGTAGTACGTGCTAATGTGCATAGCAGGGGGCAGGGGGTATTATGTCAAAAGCTTTTCCCTGGTAAAATTTGTGTTTCCAGAAATTTTGGGGTTTCCGGATTTCATGCCATGTCATTTAATTCGGATTTTCAATTAAGTTTTGATATATATATATATATATATATATATATATATATATATATATTCATATTTAAGTTTTTTAAAACTCTAGGCACTATGTCAGATAAGAATTATTTAATACTGTGTTTTATTTCATCTTGTATATATATATATTGTTTTATGATTATAAGGTATATGATATATATATATATACGATGAATAGATATATATTTGTACATATACTTATATTTGTGATGCTAAAAATGTTGTTAGTATAAGAGACATACACATATAATGAGACAATAAGATATAATTGAAAAGCTTAATTGAAAACTAAATCAAAGATGCAAACCATAAGCCTTCCTTGAAATGTCCCATTTTCCTCTATTCTTGAGGACCTTGAAGGTGTTGAGTTGATGGGCTCTCAGCAGAGCAATGACCTCCAAAGTGACAACTCAAGAGTTGAGTAGCTATTTGATCATGATGGACTATGCAAATGATATGGAATACATGATTCAAGAAACTAGATTAACGTGCTATGATTAATCCAAAAGCTAATTACTAGATAATTGAAATGCAAATTGCCTATAGTAAGGATGCCTAAATTGACATGAGATCAGGATTCCATATTGCTCCAAAATGGGGGATATTTATAGGAATTCCAAGGCCAAAGCTGAGGTGGCAGGAATCGACGGTCCAGATTTGATCTGAAGATATCAAGGGCCAAGATTGAGGAAGTTGGAGAAGAGGTTGGAAGAAGGGACACTTGTCATCTTTGTGGTGACAAGTTTCAAGGAGCCTTGCTCATGAGAGGGCAAGTGTCCAAGGGAGTAGACGTGGCAAAAGTGCCATGTGTCTCAAGGAGAGAATATCCACACCATGGGAGGTTAGGATAAGGAGGTTAGGATGTGCAAGATAGGATAGGGTTAGTTAGACCCAAGATTAGATTGAATGAGTTAAGTTAGGGGATGGTTAGGTTAGGTGGTTAAAGTTAGGAGCCATGTGCTCATTTGAATTTAGAAATTCAAATAATTGAAAAATGGTAATTAATCTCAACAAACTTGAGTTTGTTAATCTTAATTAGGGATTAGAAGAATTGATTAATATGGGGGAGACATTAATTAATTTAGAATTAATTAATCGAAGGGGGATGTGAGATGAACTATATAAATAAACCATTTAGATTTATTTACTAGTAGATGAATAAAAAAATTAATTAAATTGCTTGTGAATTCAATTAATTAGGAAAGGGAATTAATCAAATAATTGCATATTTAATTAACTATCTTCATACCATTTTTAGGTGTATACATTTTGCCCCTCTTTGAAGCGATGTGTGACGACGCGTTGGTTCAAAGAAAACTTGATTGATGATGTTGTTGATTCGATAGAATGTAGATTTGATCTTGATTTGATGCAGATTTGGTTTCGATATGATACGGATTTGATTTGGAGATGATAAATCTCGATATGATGCGGATTCAATGTTTGAGATGATAAACCTTGATATGATGCCCCAGACGCTAATTGATAGATATGCGGTACGATGATGCCCCCTCGGGAGATCAATTGAGATAATTGACCTTTGGAGTTTTTGGATCTTTGTGAAATTGATGTCCCGATAGACTATTGGATGATTCCTACAACTGTGGTTGATGAAAGTGTGAGTTCTTTGATCACTTTGATGTGGTTCTTGATGTGATGATTGATAGAGTTTGATTGAATTGATAAGATTGATTATATTGATGAGATTGAGATCAAGTCTAGTTTTAGGAATGACACCTCCTGTATAAGACAAAGATGATCAAAGCGTCTGGTTTTAGGAATGATATATCTTGTATAAGACTTGATCAAAATGTCTGGTTTCAGGAAGGATTCAGCCTGTATAAGACATGATAGAATGGATCGGATGAGATGGATTGATATAATTGATAAGATTGATTGGATAAAGAACTGGCAGTTTGTTGATATTATGTTGCAGGAAGATACATATATGTTGTTGTGGGTTCATTTGAGGGGGTAGCATAAGATTCGCATTGGGTTTTTCCAGATTTAAAAAAAAAAATTCCATACGCCTCCCAAATTTTTTTATGCATGTTGGAAAATACATTAAAAAAATTTATTTTTGATTTTCGCAATTTTCAAAAAAATGTCATTTTTGTAATTTTAAATTTTCGCAATATTTTAAAAAAATGTCATTTTTGCAATTTTTTGGGGGGAGGGGGAGTCGGTGGTGCGGAGGCGGAGGCCCGCCGTGGGTGCCAATCGGGGGGGAAACCCCCTTTTTTTTTTCTTTTTTTTTTTCAATTTTTCAATTTTTTTGATTTTTTCGGTTTTTCGATTTTGGGGATTTTTGATGATTTTTCGATTGTTGATGATTTTTGATGATTTTTCGATTTTTGATGATTTTGATTGATTTGATTATTCTGATTTTTTTATTTTTGATGATTTTGGTGATTGTTCGATTTTTGATGATTTTGGTGATTTTTGATGATTTTTTGATTTTTGATGATTGTTGATGATTTGATTATTGTGATTTTTTTATTATTCTCGATTTATACTCGATTTGATTATTTTTTATTTTTTTTTTTTTAAATTTATTTTCGATTGTTTTCACTCTGCGTCTTAGTGGTCCCACTGATATGAGACAATGATGTATTCATGTATACACCCTTTTGTGATGATATATTGATGATTCCTGCGATGTGTATTTGTGATGTATCTCCTACATTTTGTGATATCATTGTACATTGGACATTTATCTTGTTTTGATGATATGATATGCAGTCGATCCTATTCGTTCTACATGATTTATGAGATGATGGATGCATTCTACTTGGTATATGATTATGAAGTGCAGTTACTTTCATGATGTACGTTTGATGTATGGTTTAATTTCTATATGCTTATGAATTCTAGATGATGGATATATGATGATGCAGTATTTACATGATGTATGCAAATGCAAATATGTATGGTGATGCTTATAATTTCTATGTGATGTATGTGCAATGCAATGCTTTCTATGCTTATGATATTTTTATGATTTTTTTCATGCATGTTTATATGAGATGGATGCAATGCAATGGTGCTATTTTATATGATTTGAGATTAGATGAATGTTGTGCAATGATCTAACTAAATGAATGAATGATTTGATGATTTATATGAATGATGCCTTAATATGCAATGGTTAGATGGGATGAACTAACTTATCATGTAGGATGAATGAATTGATTATTGTTGATATTGTCCAATGTACTCAATCACGTAATAAGAGAGATAACACCATGTTAGTGTTGGTCTTGGAAAAGATGAGCATTGTGATCCCATGCAAAATGAAATGCAAATGCAAAATGTGAAATGCAATGCGATGATCGAACCGGTTATGGAGTCATTGATTTGTTTCATCATTGAGCCTTTAAAATGTGGGAAGTGTGTGCAAACATCAATGGTATAATTGAACCATGATGACCTGAGCACTACTTTCCTGGGTTTTGATATTGCAAGTTAGCATAAGCATCAAGGTATAATTGAACCAAGATGACCAGAGTGTTGCTTGCGTAAAACAGGCAATATTAACCATTTCTATATGCAAGTCCGAAATGTCTTCCATGATATTCTGATGATCATTTCCTTAGACAACTTTGCACATATTAATGATTAATTTATAGATAGTAGACAAGAAAAATATCACATTCCTTCCTTGTTCCTCTAGTCAAAGACATCCTAGAGTTACTCAAAAATCATGATAGCGAAAAAATAATAATTGAACCATTATTGCCAAAGTGTTAAAATCATGAGTCAAGATATATCATTCATTGATATGTGTTTTGTCATGTTTAGATTGATATGTGATAGTTAATGGTTGACAATGTGATTTTATGTTCAATGTCAGATGTGTCTTAGTTTTTCACTTGACAAGTGTTGTCTGACTGTTGTTCTACCTGTTTGATTAAGCTCAAAATGATCTAAACTTTTTGCCCCCGGCCAGGTTTAGGATTTTGCCCCCAACCTAGAAACAACCTTTTTTATGATATATACAATGATCCAAACCATGACGAGAAAATCACCTAGGATGCCTGCGTATGTACAAAGGCTTTATGATGGATATGAACAACGCTGATGGAAAAGAATGCAAGCGGAAGAATGCATGAACCAATAGATGGTAGAACTAGCCGACAGATAGCGCATGTTTGCCAGGTTTTCACCATCTGTTTTTATTGCACTTTTTCTCATATTTGATTTTTTTTTTTGTGTGTGTGTTTTTGCTTTTTCACTATTTTTGGATTTGTTTTTGCTTTTTCACTATTTTTGGATTTTTCAGAAATAAAACTTCTTCAGATGGATGCTATTGATGGGTTCATTGAGATGATCCCCATCTTCTATTGATAGCTGTTATGCTCCTGACCCAAATACTGTTGTGACCACAAATGGACCTAACCAGTTTGGTTCAAATTTTCCCTTCTTTTCTCAATTTGACTGATTTCATAGATTTTTCTTTAATACTAGATCAAGTCCCCATTGGTAGAAAGGCCAAGATGTTGCTAAAGCATGACATTCTTGTTTTGGTGCATGGATCAAATTTCCATGGATCTGACATTGTTTGCATGTTCTAGCTATCTGAAAAGAATCTCGTTCCATAGTTGGCCAATAATAGCCCAAGCGTATGAGTTTTTTCGAAAGGGTAAGACCACTTGAATGAGTGCCACAAATGCCGTTATGGACTTCATTTAAGGCCTTCTCATATTCTTCTTGTTCGAGACATCTTAAGAGAGTACCGTCTAGACCTCGTTTAAATAGGGTATCCACGACGAGAGTATAATGGGAGGATTGGTGAATAAAGTTTCTCTTTTGATTTTTCAATAAGTCAGGAGGTAAGATGTTATCTTTTAGGTATGTATAAGTTTGGCCATAGCAGGAGGAATCATGTCCAATAAGTTGACAAATGGTTTGGGAATTAGGACAATTATGAGAAGAATAAAACAACTCTTCAACCAGGAATTCATAACGCTCTTGATTTTCCTGTGTTTGTAATAGTGAAGAAAGTGTTGCCATGGCATCTGCTGCTTTGTTATCATTTCTTGGTATTTGTTCAAAAGTGATTTCAACAAAATATTTCTTGAAGTCATCCACCATCTTTTTGTAAGGCATGAGTTTGTCATCTTTTGTTTGATAGTCATCATTGATTTGATTTATGACAAGCTGAGAGTCTCCAAAGACCTGAAGTTGTGTAATGTTCCATTCTGTAGCCATTTTGATAAATAGTATACCTACTCTTGATTTATGTTGTGTTCCTCTATTGATGTCTGCTCTTGATCCATGATGTGTTCCATTATTGATGTTTTCTCCTGGACTGATATTCGGGTGATGTATTATAAGATTTGGATCGAACCCTGGAATGTCTGCATATGACCAGGTAAAATTGATTTGCCATCTTTTGAAGGATTTCAAATATCTTTTCCTTGCTAGTTCTGATACAAATATTGCTAGATGTAGATCAATTGTGCCAATGATAACTACCTTTGTTGGTTTGATCAAGATTGATGACCTTTCTTGATAGTATTTAGGTAAGGTGTCAAATCTCCCATCTTTCGGTGCCTTGAGGAGGTTTTCACCGTTAGATGCCTCCTTTATTTTTACCTTTTCTTGGTCTAATATTGCCAATAAATGGTTTTCAGCATTAGACCTTATATTGTTTTCTTTATTTTCAATTTTGCGACTAGGAGATTTGGCACCCACTTGATTAGAAGATACGTTAGCGGAATCCCTGGTGAAAGTTGTTGCAGGTTTGATTTCATTAAGATATAAGGATATAGCATGGTCATTAGGTAAGGTATCAATGGTAGTATGTCCTTCATTTTCCCAGTCCATAGGTTCAGGATGAATTAAGGATAAAGGATCTTCATGTTGGATTATGTCAAATATATTAGAGGTCATGATAGAGATGTCGAGGCTTTCAGTAGGTATTTCTATGTCTAGGACGATACCCTCATCAAAATGACCTTGTACAAGAAAATTCTGATCTTCCTCGGTTAAGTCCATGTCAGTTGTATGTGATTCTGATTCAAGTAGGCTAGTTCCTAACGTTTGTTCTGCATACATGTGAATTACATCAACACCTACATCTGCTTCTTCCCTTTCAATTTCAAGTTGCTCTTGTTTGTTGTTCCATGATAATGAATATTCTTTGTTCCCTTGATCTTTTAGCTGCATTTGTTCTTCCATGTTTGACAAAATTGATGCAAATGATTGTTCCTTGGATTGTGTGTTTGAATATGCTTCCTCTCTATTATGTGAAACAATGATCTCTTGAGCTGATTTCAATTTATTACCACACTGCATTGGATTTAAGTCGGCTGATATTGTGATTTCCTGTCCATTGTATGGAAATTTTAAGCACTAATGACATGTTGATGTAATAGCTTGTATGTCCTGTATCCATGGTCTTCCCAAGAGTATGTTGTATGGTAGTTCCAAATCTAGGACTTGGCATGCTATGTTTTTTTGCAAAGGTCCCACTCTGATGGGTAATACCACAACTCCTTTAGAGGAATTCTCTTCTTCATTATGTGCTTTGATTTTGATATTTTTCAAGGGATCAACTGCATCTTTTGAATAACCTAGAGCACAGACAAGATTCAATGAGCAAATGTTTAAGCTAGCTCCCCCATCTATTAGGACACGTTTAACGAGCGTTTTATGAATGAGCACTTCAATTTGCAAGGAAGCGCTATGGGGATGTTGCAAGGAATCAATGCTTGGATATGAAGCAAATGGGTTTTGAATAGGATCCTCTGAAATAGGTTTGATGGCCATTATGGATATCCCTTGAGGAACAACATCTTTGGGTGTATTGTTTGGTGAGGATGCTATGGAAGGTTTTTGCACTTTTTTTAAGAAGTGTAAGAATAGATGCCTTTGGAGAGTCAATTTGCTTATGGGGGGATGAACCATTGCTAGATATAGGTGCACAATTGTGATCTTTCTCATCCAAATCTTTTAAGGATCCTTTTAATAGTTGCATAAAAGAGCCACCTTTCTTTGGATATGTATTTGAATCCCTGTTAAGTTTTGACATGGTTGGATTTTGATTCTGGACTTGTTTGATTTCTCTAATATGTTGGCTTGTTATGTGTTCTTGTCTTTTGCATTGGTATGCCATGTTTCTATGATCTTCAGGTATTTCCAATGTTTCAGCGATCTTATGTCTCTGCGCTGCAATTAAAATGGGCATTTTGTTTTGAATGTTTTTGTGATTAACTCTATCTTAATGTGCCACAATAAGTGATCAATTGTTGAGGAAATGATTTTTTTCAAGTATTTGCTTGTTTGCAAGTTTTTAGATCTTAGTTTTGGAGTGCAAATTTTGTGATTTTTGATATGACCAAGTTCAGATAGGAACGATATATCCTATGATAGAGAACGAGGTTATTCTGATCAAGCGTTGTAGTTTCGTGATAAAGGATGATTGATCCTGATGAGAAACTATGTTTGAGTGATCAGTTTATCAAAGAGGGTGATAATGCACTTTAAGGTGTTTGAGCTTTAACTTGTTTGAGGTGAATACTTTAGACCTTTGTTCATCTTGTTCTTGAGTTTGTTTTGACAGAAGATAACTTGATTTAATGACCCAAGAAGATGACCTACCCTCTATGTTTGACTATTTGAGAAATGGGTTGTTTTTGTTTTCTGATTTTGATGTATTTTACCAGAAACATTGACAAAATGACCAGGAACTCTGCTGCACTGACCATAAACATTGACAAACTTACTAGAAATGCTGTTGTTTGAACTAGAAATGCTGTTGTTTAAACCAGAAACGCTGTTGTTTGAACCAGAAACTCTGACAGACTTACCAAAAATGCTACTATGCTGACCAGAAATGCTGACATATAGACCAGAAACGCTAACTGACAGACCAGGAACTCTGTTATGCAATACAGTGACTCTAAAGTTCAAATAATGATATGTAGGTTTAGCAAATTTAGTGTTTGAACTTAGAAGATTACAATTTTGACCCAACTCTGTGAATTTTAGACTCAAAGAAACTCTAATAGACCAACCAGAAACCCTAATATGCTCAACCTTTGAGAGTTAATGTTGAAATATGAGAAATTTTACATTAACACCAAGAGAGCTGACATTTGGATTGAAAATGCGACTGTTTGGACCAAGGGTGCGACTTTTTGGACTGTAGATGCGACTGTTTGGATTGAAAGAGCTAATCTGCTGCAAAACTTGTGAATTTGACAGTTTGAAGTTTGAGTTTTCAATGTTTGTTGTATTTTAATGGATGATATCTTGACTTGACTTACAAACACAGAAATCAGATTATATTTTTGTTTCAAAGGTTTTTAATTGTTAAAAACACATCAATCAGTCTATCCTAAGGAGATTGGCTAAGAATGAAAACCTTTGCTTGCTGACTTAGGTACACACCCAATCGCTAATCATAATACGGTCGCTGAGTATCATGCAATGGATTCTCAATGCTGTATTATTCGACTCCAAATGCTAATGGGGACACGATATGGCAAGTGTCTTGGGAGAGTTACTATCTCTCTTGCACAAAGGTTATCACCCTTTCGGAGGTGAATCGGTCAGCTTCTATTTTTAAAGTTCTTAATCAGGAATTCCATTTGAAATTACCCCTTGAAGTCACGCAAGCATGATTGAGGCCTATAGCCCAACAAGGTACCGAAACAAGCTGTAGTCACGTAAATGTGATTGAGACCACGAGGCCCTACAAAATGCCTGATATGAGAGATCTCAAAGAGAAAACTCAAATAATCCCATTCTCTGAGACTTTAATCATCAGAGACCTATTTATTATAGCGAGTTGGAATGCTCAGGTCCAGCTGTACTCACTTGGGTCGTTCTCATAGGGTGATTACTTTTTCCCACTGTGGCAGGCTCGCTAAAGATATGCAATTGAAAGAAAAGGATGAGTCTAGCTTTTTGATCACCTAAGAAAGGTGAGAGCATACTCGTCTATCATCAAGACACATAAGACATGTTTGTTTATTTCCATTGCAATTAGTCTATGTGCCTAATTTAATAAATATAAGCACAAAATCCCATGGCTGCAAACAAAGTTAGTAGTTTATATTGTATTCTTTGGCGGCGAAATAGTTTATAACTCTGATCTTTCACAGCGAAATAAGTACTTGCAAAACCAACAATCTGCAAATTAGGTTCGGGCAAATGATAGTCCAAAAGAAGAAATGAGGAATGCAACATATAATATTTGCAAAATTAATAAAAAATTGAAAACGCCATCAAAGTGACCAAGAACGTCATCATATGTGCCAAGAATGCTGCTCTGCACACCAGAAACGCTGCTCTGCACACCACAAACGTTGTTCTGCAAACCAGAAATGGTGTTTTGCAAACCAAAAAAGCTGTCAAATAGACTGAAAACGTTGACAAATGTACCAAAAATGCCACCATACATACCAAAAATGCTAAAGTACAGACTGAAAGTGCTAAGTACAGAAAAACATAAAAACAAAGTTGAGGAATCTCCCATAAACATCATTTGAGGTGCCAAAACGCCACAAAAGAAGCCAAGAACATGATTTGGGAGCCCAAGAGAGCTAATCTGCACTCCGAAAGAGCTAATCAACCTGTCAATGAAATTTCTTGCAAGCAAACTTGTTAAAGATCAAAGGGGTTAGGCCCCATGGTGGGCGCCAATTAATGTGATGCTAAAAATGTTGTTAGTATAAGAGGCATACATATATAATGAGACAATAAGATATAATTGAAAAGCTTAATTGAAAACTAACTCAAAGATGCAAACCATAAGCCTTCCTTGAAATGTCCCATTTTCCTCTATTCTTGAGGACCTTGAAGGTGTTGAGTTGATGTGCTCTCAACGGAGCAATGACCTCTAAAGTGACAACTCAAGAGTTGAGTAGCTATTTGATCATGATGGACTATGCAAATGATATGAAATGCATGATTCAAGAAACTAGATTAACATGCTATGATTAATCCAAAAGCTAATTACTAGATAATTGAAATGCAAATTGCCTATAGTAAGGATGCCTAAATTGATATGATATCGAGATTCCATATTGCTCCAAAATGGGGGATATTTATAGGAATTCTAAGGCCAAAGTTGAGGTGGCAGGAATTGATGGTCTAGATTTGATCTGAAGATATCAAGGGCCAAGATTGAGGAAGTTGGAGAAGAGGTTGGAAGAAGGGACACTTGTCATCTCCGTGGTGACAAGTGTCAAGGAGCCTTGCTCATGAGAGGGCAAGTGTCCAAGGGAGGAGACATGTGGCAAAAGTGCCATGTGTCTCAAGGAGAGAATATCCACACCATGGGAGGTTAGGATAAAGAGGTTAGGATGTGGAAGATAGGACAGGGTTAGTTAGACCCAAAATTAGATTGAATGAGTTAAGTTAGGGGATGGTTAGGTTAGGTGGTTAAAGTTAGGAGCCATGTGCTCATTTGAATTTAGAAATTCAAATAATTGGAAAATGGTAATTAATCTCAACAAACTTGAGTTTGTTAATCTTAATTAGGGATTAGAAGAATTGATTAATTTGGGGGAGACATTAATTAATTTAGAATTAATTAATCAAAGGGGGATGTGAGATGAACTATATAAATAAACCATTTAGATTTATTTACTAGTAGATAAATAGAGAAATTAATTAAATTGTTTGTGAATTCAGTTAATTGGGAAAGGGAATTAATCAAATAACTGCGTATTTAATTAACTATCTTCAGACCATTTTTAGGTGTATACAATATTATTTTATTATATATAATTAATTCTGAAATCGGTTATTTCCAGAAAAACTTATAATTTAAGATTATATATTTATGCTTGGAAATACATTAGGAGATTAATTTATATGTGAATTTATTTAACCTTATTGGACAAATGACAACATTGATTTCTTTGTATTAATATAGTTGTATTTTCTTATTTTCTGGAAAATCTTTAATTGCAAGTTATTTATGCTTTTGGTTGTTCTAAGAAAAGATTGCCTATATTAGGATCTTGTGTAAATGGTATTTGCAGTCAAGCTTAATTTCATTGCAAATTCTGGTTGAGTTGTCATTATGTCATATGTTGTTATACCCCTTAGTCAGGTGTTGTTATATAACCTTGTTGATGTGAGCCATTGTGTGTTTTGTTCCAAATGGTCAATCCTGGGTTAATGATTGTGTATCCTTCACCTATGGTTTGTCAGGATTAGATACGGTTGTCAGTTTTTGCCATAGAGTTCTCGTAGAGAGACCTTTCCTGTTAGTGTCCTATGAGAGAGAGTGGCTTTCGAGTGGGGGCCGTGCTCAAAGTGGATGGCAGGATAACCCCTCGAAAGTCAGTTAATAAGTGATAACCTAATAATTGATTAGGGGGTGGGTAGTTAAAATATTAATTAAGATAATATGCCTCGCACATGGTTGAGTGCTTGTAAAGGCTCAAGATGTGGTGAGAAGGCCTGGAATGGAAAACCTACCACCTTGTCTTCACGAAAGGATTGGTAGGGTCCGCATGAGACTTAGATGGAGCCGAAGGTTCGAGAGAGGTTACCAGGATAACCCACGATGAGGGCCGGGATCTATGGAGGCCTACCAGGGTAACCACCTTAAGCCATGCGATGACACTCTCTCCTTAGAGTCACTAGTGTTTGTGAGTTGAGTCACATGGATGTTTGCAGAGTCATGTTGTTCTATCATACTTGTCTTATTTTGCTTGCTTGAGGGTCTTCTACTATCTCCTAGCACGGTGGGGTGGTTCCATTTTGGGATCACATGGTCGGGTGGTAGTGCCACTTCCTATCGTATGTTCTGGATTGTATCTTTAGGCGAGGAAAGGCTTCGCTGGTGTTTCTTGGTTCGTGGTTCATGTACCAGGTCTTGTTCGTGATCATTGTTCAGTTGAGGCCTTGTGGTCATTGTATCAAACATTTATGTAACCTTGACATTGTAACTTTGTAATCCGTGGTATTATTGGAAACCATTTATTTATGGATATTGTAATATTGGATCATTAGAATGTATGTTAATTCAGTTGCTTTAATCTTTGTATAAATGATCTATGGAAAAATAAATGCATCAGAAAACTTTGATTCTTTCATTGTGGAATTTAGATGTATGTGTAGGTATTATCTTAAGCATTTAATTTTCCTAATTAGATGGACAATTGGATTAACCATGGTGTTAATATAATCTACGAGTTAATCTTTGTTGGGAACCCTTAGGAAATCATATGTTAGACTTCCGTTGTGTTTTTAAACGTGCAAATGTTATAATTAATGCACTTAATCTTTTTTTAAAAAAATATTTCACCCTTTAGTTGCCTAGTTGTGTTGTTTTCCTTTAGGGTTTCTGGCAGGGCATTACATTTGGTATCAGAGCCAAGTTTCAACATTGGGTACTCTGGGTTTGTAGTGAGCCTATACAGTTTGACCTTGTTGCTTAGGTCTTAATGTTGTGTTTCCCTTGTTTTATCCTTGCCGTAGATTTGAACCATTTTCTCTTTTGTGGTGCTATGTCATGGCTAGGAAAGATAGGGGAGGTGGCCGTACGAGTGGTCGCAAAGGAGGCATAGGTGGAGGATGGGGCCATGGTTTTGACCGTCATAGTCCTTCACCACCACCCACTCATGTGAGTGTTGAGCTGGAACAGTCTGTTCATCAGGAGTCACAACATGCAAGAGAGCAGGTTCCTGAAAGGGAAGAGCCGAGACGGATGTTTCAAGAGGTTCTGGCCAGGTTAGGCCCCAGGCCTGAGGTTGATCAGCCTAATCTTGTTTAGGTTGAGAAGTCGCATCAGTAGGTTCTAGAGGAGAGAGAGAGAGAGAGAGAGAGAGAGAGAGAGAGAGAGAGAGAGAGAGAAAGAGAGAGAGAGAGAACCTAGAAGGAGGGAGATTCCAGCTGACCGAGATCCACCTTCTTTGGGTAACATAAAGGACTTGATGAGGTCCAACCCTCCTTTCTTTGATGGTATGGGTACCGGTCTCGAGGCAGAGACCTGGCTTATTAGTCTGGATCGGTGTTTTGCTATGTTCCCATACAGTACCAACACCAAGGCGAGATGTGCTATCATGCGTCTCGATACTTTTGCTTCGATCTGGTGGAGACTAGAGGAGGAGAAGGGTAAGTGCACCAAGATGGTGAACAAAAAGGGGGGTATAAGTGGCCACTTTTTTTTTTCTTTCTTTCTTTCTGAAAACAGGTAAACCTGAACTTCAAAGAGCAATTTGAAGGTCATGCACTCAAAACTAGGAGTTGAGAAAACAATATGAATTGTAGTACTATGAATCTAGTTTCTAAACTACTATTTTTTAAAAAAATTGGATAAGATTAAGAGGGTCAAACCTTTCACACACGAAAAACTCTTCCTGATTTTTTTAGAAAATATAACATAGCTGTTTTCATGCGCTGCACAAAATATATAGTTAGATTTAGTATTTTGTAAAACCCTTTGGTAGGATGATAGGTAAGAGTGAGATCTAGAAGTTGTGTATTTTTTTTGTAATTTTTTGTTGCGTATTTTATTTTTTATGATTTTTGGAAGTGACCGCATCCTGAAAATTTGGTACCTGTTCATGTGCTGGGCATAACTTGCATCAAAATAATAAAAAATGCAATTTTCTTTTTTAAAAGTGTATAGAATCTAGTGTAGAACAATAATATATAATTTATTTTGAATTTGGTCAATTATATCAAAATTTATTAAAAATATGGTAGACATATGTCTATGAGGACTATCAAGGAACTGATAAAGAAAATTAAAGTTTACTATGCTAATGTTGTCCAAAAATTAAAAAAATTATATGGTCAGAAAACTAAGAAGATGTGTGAGATTATGGTGGTAATTTTAGAGATACCCACTTGATCATTTGTAAACCTAATGATGATGAAGTCAAGAAATCATGTTGGAGGATCAAAAAATGTGTAAAGGAACAAAAAAGGGGGGGAAATGGGCTTGCAAGCCTTAGGGTCGTTTTCCAACCCTCTTACCAAGCCAAAACCTGCATGGGTTTTGAAGAACCAAAAGTACTATTCATAGTTCTAAATAACCCGTACGGGTTATGAAGAACTAGAAATATATTTTTTTGTTTCACAAAACCCGTACGGGTTATGAAGAACTAAAAACATTTTTTTTGTTTCACAAAACCCGTATGGGTTATGAAGACATAATAATGTATGCCTGTAAACTTAGCATTTACTACACATGTTTTAGACATACCTAGATAATATGTGTTTATATATGTATATATGCATATCTATAGTTATATATACATATATTTATATAGATATATGTATCTATGTTTGTATACATGCATGTACCTCTTCTTTCTCTCTCTCTCTCTCTCATCTTACTTCCCCCATCATTGTCTTTGTCTATTTTGAGCCCTAATTATTTTCCTTGAGTTCTATCTCATCTCTCTCCCCCTCACACTTCTCTATTTTTTGATTCTCTCGCCCTTTTCTCCTTCTTGTTCTCTCTCTACCTCATGTCTCTCACCCTCTCCTCCTCCTCCTACTCTCTCTCTCTCTCTCACACACACACACACACACATTATCCTATCCTATTCTTACCCTCTCCCCCTTCTCTCTTTCTCTCCCCCTCCCTCTCCCTCTCCCCCCTCTCCCTCCCCCTTTCATTATCTTGAATCTCTCTTTCTCTCCCTCTCTCTCTCTCCTATACTCTCTCTCTCTCCCTCTCCCTCTCTTTATCCTATTCTCCCCATCTCCACCCTCTCTCTCCCTTCCTCTCTCCCTCTCCCCCTCTCCTTTTCCCAATCTCCCTCTCTCTCTCCCTCTCCCCCTCTCCTTTCCCCAATCTCCCTCTCTCCCTCCCCCTCTCCTTCTCTCCCTCTCTCCCTCTCCTTTTCCCAATCTCCCTCTCTCTCCATCTCTCTCTCCCCCTCTCCTTTTCCCAATCTCCCTCTCTCTCCCCTCCCTCCCTCCTTCTCTCCCTCTCCCTCCCTCTCTCCCTTTCCCCATCTCCTTTTCCCAATCTCCCTCTCTCTCCCTCTCCCCCTCTCTTTTCCCCAATATCCCTCTCTCCCTCCACCTCTCCCTCTCCTTTTCCCAATCTCCCTCTCTCTCTCCCCCCCTCTCTTTCTCTCCTCTCTCTCTCCCCCCCTCTCTTTCTCTCCTCTCCCTCTCCCCCTCTCCTTTCCCAAATCTCTCATTTTCCCAATCTCCCTCTTTCTCCCTCTCCCTCCCCCTCTCCTTTTCCCAATCTCTCTCTCTCCCTCTACCTCTCTCCCTCCCCCTCTCCTTCTCTCCCTCTCTTCCTCTCCCCCTCTCCTTTTCCCAATCTCCCTCTCACTCCCTCTCCCTCTCTCCTTTCCCCAATCTCCCTCTCTCCCTCCCCCTCTCCTTCTCTCCTTCTCTCCCTCTCTCCCTATCCTTTTCCCAATCTCCCTCTCTCTCCCTCTCCCTATCCCTTCCTCTCTCCCTATCCCCCTCTCCTTTTCCCTCCCTCTCCCTCCCTCTCTTCATCTCCCCCTCTCCTTTTCCCAATCTCACTTTCTCTCCCTCTCCCCCTCTCCCCCTCTCCTTTCCCCAATCTCTCTCTCTCTCTCTCCCTCTCCCCCTCTCCTTTTCCCAATCTTGCTCTCTCCCTCTCCCTCTCTCTCTCTACCCCCTCCTTTCCCCAATCTCCCTCTCCCCCTCTCCCTCTCTCCTTTCCCCAATCTCTCCTTTTCCCAATCTCCCTCTCCCTCCCTCTCCCCCCCCCTCTCATTTTCCCAATCTCGCTCTCTCCCTCTCCCTCTCTCCCTCCCCCTCTCCTTCTCTCCCTCTCTCCCTCTCCATTTCTCCTTTTCCCAATCTCCCTCTCTCCCCCTTTCCCCCTCTCCCCCTCTCCTTTCCCCAATCTCCCTCTCTCCCTCCCCCTCTCCTTCTCTCCCTCTCTCCCTCTCCTATTACCAATATCCCTCTCTCTCCCTCTCCCTCTCCCTTCCTCTCTCCCTCTCCCTCTCTCCTTTTCCCTCCCTCTCCCTCCCTCTCTTCATCTCCCCCTCTCCTTTTCCCAATATCTCTTTCTCTCCCTCTCTCCCTCTCCTTTCCCCAATCTCCCTCTCTCTCCCTCTCCCTCTCCCCCTCTCCTTTTCCCAATCTCGCTCTCCCTCTCTCCCTCTCCCCCTCTCCTTTCCCAAATCTCTCCTTTTCCCAATCTCCCTCTCTCTCCCTCTCCCCCTCTCCTTTCCCCAATCTCCCTCTCTCCCTCTCTCCCTCCCCCTCTCCTTCCCTCTCCCCCTCTCCTTTCCCCAATATCCCTCTCTCCCTCCCCCTCTCCTTCTCTCCCTCTCTCCCTCTCCTTTCTCTAATCTCCCTCTCTCCCTCCCCCTCTCCTTCTCTCCCTCTCTCCCTCTCCCCCTCTCCTTTTCCCTCCCTCTCCCTCCCTCTCTCTCCCTATCCCTCCCTCTCTCCCTCTCTCCCTCCCCCTCTCCTTTTCCTAGTTCTACATAGCTCGTATGGGTTTTGTAGAACTAAGGCCAAAACTTCTAGTTCTACATAACTCGTACGGGTTATGAGAAATTGTGAACGTTGACATATAAGGTTTCCATAACCCCTATGGGTTATGGGAAAATATTTATATATTTTAGTCCCAATGGCCTAAAAACCAACATTGCAAGTTGTTTGAAGGCCCCATTGCTTTTGCACATGATTTTCTGGGACAGTAATAGTCAGGTTTTCATATTCTTTTCTCACTTTTGCTTTGGAATGATTGGTTTTTAAGTTATTTTATAATTGTTACTTTAGATAATAACAAAATCATGATCATTTGTTGTTTTTTTGCTTTGATTATGATTTATTTGTCTTGTATTTTGGTTTTTTTTGAAGTTATTTTATTATTGTTACTTTAGATTATAACAAAACGATGATCATTTGTTATTTTTTTGCTATTTGATTGTGGATTGTCATCATGATGTTATGTGTAGGACAATGGGAAATAATAAGAGAGGAACAAATGAACAAAGAGAGGCAACAAAGGAAAGACAAAGGGAGTGTATGAAGAGATTACGTGAAGGTACGCCATCTAATGCACCTAATGAAAGTGATGAACACTCAACAATTGAAATTGATATGATTAATGCACCAAAACAAAATGATCAACATGCACTGATTCAAATACATATGATGAATGTACCTAATGAATGCAATGAACATACACCATTTGAAAATGATTCAGTGAATGCACATGTTAATGAAATTGAAGAAGATATACCATTTGAATTTAATGTGATCAATGCATATAATGCACCTAATGAAAATGAAGAACATGCACCAATCTTAACACCTCTTAGAATAATTCGTAGAAAACCAAAGTTCCTAATAGATATTGATGAAAATATTGTGAAGCCAATGCATGATAAAATTTTTGAAAGAACTTGTAGAAGAACGGTTAGAAGCATTTGGAATAACTATTTTGAAAACTTAAATCAAAGTGGAAGATGCCAATTAGTTGTTGAAATGATGAAAAATCTGAAATATAGAGAGACAATGAAAATTTTGGGGTTAAGAACATCCAAAAATAATAGTGAAAGAACCATTGCGAGAAATCTTTTTGATGCATGCCAAGCCATTGGTTTGAAATCATGCACTAAAGATGCTAATGTTACTCGTCGTGTCTTCACATCAACCATAATGGGAAAGGAAATGAAAAAATATCGTTCAATAAGCAAAACAAGCAAGTCATTAAGGATAAGTAGAACCACATTACACTATGCCTTAGAGAGGCGAGAGAAAATCGAGGATCCTAACAATAATTCTCTTTGGGCATTCTCGGGTAGACTCCCACGCAAGGACATGGTTGTTGTTGATGCACTAAGAACGTTAATTGAGAGATATTGGCATGACAACACAAGGGTTTCACCCAACCAAAGAGATGTTGTTACAAGGCGAATTGCAATTAGTAATTGTGAGCCACATCCAAAACACTATTTAGATACAACTCAAACACAATTTTATGAAAGGTTTCTTCAAAGCTTTCCTCAGATTAAAATTAGTCAAAGATTTTTTGAGATGACAAAACCATTTTATTTTAAGATTAATCATGCACGTACTACATGTTGTTGTAGGGTCCATGTTGAATTTTCCATGCATTATGATATTTATTGCTATATCTGTTGTACTTTGCACACTAACGATGTTTTGCAGGAATGTAGTCTACAAGCACCTCCTAAGTCACTGAGAGAATTTATTTCAAGTGTACTATGTAGACGAGATGATGAATGCATTTATTATAAGATGATGTGTTTCAGAGGTTTTTGTCCTACATGTGGTGGTTTGCAACAGTTGCATAGATGCCTACATCTGGATAGCACACATGAAATTGGTAAGGAACTAGTTTCTATTGGAAAATATAAGTCAATCACATATGGTGTTAAATATGGAAAAGAATTAAAGAGGTGTGAGTTAGTGAAAAGGGATATATGCGTAGCTGATTTTATGAAGATGTTTCAAGAGAAACTAGTATATGAGTACATAGGTCACACACAAAGATCTAGGTGGTTAGATGAGCAATTCAAGTTGTGTAAGGACACTTTCCCCCTCACCACTACTGTCTCTGTCGTTGATTTTGTTGAGAATTATACACTAAAGCCGCAAAATGAAGTACAATCTATGTATTACCACTCTACACAAGTTACAATTTTTGTACACATAGCATTCATGCATGCACATGATAGCACCGAGGAGGACATAAATGATATAAGAGAATATCACTTGTATATCAGCGATGATCGTACTCATTCCTTAGAGTTTGTGTAAGGATGCTTTACAGTCTTCTATGATAGTTTAAGGGAAAGAGATATAAGATACAACCAACACTTAATATGGTCGAACAATTGCACCGCACAATTCAAGAATGCAAGGATGTTCTATTGGTTGACTAGGATGAATGTGACAAGTGGTGTGCAACATTTTTGGAATTTCATTGAGGCAGGGCATGGAAAGGGAGAGCATGATGGTGCGGGAGCATGTGTGAAAAGAGCTCTTACTAGAGAGGAATTGAAGTACGAAGGTGGTGCAATGTTAATAGATGCAAAAACAATTGTGCAATGGTGTAGCTCTACGATGGGACTAGGTAATGCAGATAAGTCTATGGTTTCTAGATATTTTTGGTTAATAAGTGAATCTAACATTGAAAACTATCTAGATTGTTGTACACTTATTGGATCAAGTGACATGAATTCATTTAGAAGTTCAAATGCAACATCACTAGTTATTTATACTAGACATATTGCATGCTTTTACTCTTCGTATATGCATTTTTTGTGGGATGAATGTGAATCAAAAGAGTGGGTTGACCAATGGTCTTGTAGACCTTTGCAAACCCTAGATACATATCAACTTCCTAGAGAACTACAAATGAACAAGATTGAAGCATTAGTGGATTTTGACCATGTATCAGACATAGTTGAACCAGGTAAAGGGTTGCAATTTGCTACAATTCTAAGCTTAATTTATTAGTATTAACTTATGCTGATTTTGGTATTAACTTATATCCTTCTATTAAATGCAGGTCATGTATATGCATTTATTGCAGATGAGAACAATGGAGAATGAACATATTACTTTTTGTGTCGTTGTATTGAGGCCAAAAAGAAATTGACTTCTACAGTGGTTGATGGAGAGGGTATTGAGTACCCAATGGGATTCGTTGTTGTGACAAGGACATGGCTTATAAGGTACCGTTGTTGTGTTGAGTTGTATTGAGACCTCTTAAACTCATTTATTTAGTAGTCATTGTATTGATTTTGGCATTATCCTTCTATAAAATGCAGGTACCCTATCAAAAATTCTAATGCCTGGTTGTTTGAGGACTTTGAGACACATAAACATATTCTTCATTACTCAAACCTTCTTGTTGCAACAAATATTCATTTGATTAAATATCGTGGTAGACCTCTTAACAAGGATTTGTGGAAAGTTTGTGAATCAGACCATGAGGCAATACTTGAGACACTAAGCGTTAGAGCTGATCCAGAAGGTTCACTTGATTGATTTTGGGCCATCTAGAAGAATAACTCTACAATATGGTAGAATAATTTTGACAATTTTGTATATATCTTTTGCGAAACATTGTAACTTTGCTTTTTTAGATGTGCTCTACATGCATATGAGTTGTAATATGCATATGAGCTATAATGTGCATATGTAGATGCCAAATTTTGTATATAAAAACATCAATGAGTTGTAATGTGCATATCTAGATGCTAAATTTTGTATAAAACAACAACAATGAGTTGTAATGTGCATATCTAGATGCTAAGTTTTGTATAAAAAAACAATGAGTTGTAATTTGCATATTTAGATGCAAAATTTTGTAAATATAAACAGTAATGAGCTTGATCATTTATATAAGATGCCAAATTTTATATATGAAAGTGTCCAGGGGCTGATTTGCAAATTTTGAGAGCCCAAATTTGTACCATTTGATTATAAATACATTTGTAATAAACTTGTACCATTTGATTATAAATAACTGAGTCTAATTCTAACATATGTTAAATAACTTGCAAATGGGTATTTGAATATGCAATTTTTTTTCCAAGTGTTTTGGGAAAGTTTTGAATTATTATTGAATTACCCGATTTGAAGGGCTAGTAGGAATAGTCTGAATCTGAGATAGAATTTTGGTAGGCAGTGACAACATGACCCCATAGGTTCAAATGGATCATCCATAAGTGCCACGGTCTTCGAGTTACACTACGTCAAAGTTTGACTGTTTTTTCTACTTTGAGCGCTCAAGGGAAAATGTTGCTACAAGGTGGCTCATAACGATCAGACATCTTGGGGAGTGAGACAATGGCACACCTAGCATAAAATAAACCACTTGGACATTCTCACGTTGATGGTTCATTCCCACGAAAAGCAGAATGAAAGATGCACTATTTTGCCACCTCTCACTGACAGTTTTTTATGGTTTTTGATGCGATAGAAAAAATCTCACCATGAGAAAACAGAATCGAGTTGCCCAAAACCAAGATAGAATTTTTTAGGCAGTGATAACATGACCCCATAGGTTCAAACAGATCGTCCATAAGTGCCATGGTCTCCGAGTTATGCTACGTCAAAGTTTGACCATTTTTTCCACTTTGAGCGCTCAAGGGAAAACGTCGCTACGAGGTGGCTTGTAACAATCAGATGTCTTGGGGAGCAAGACAAGGGAACACCTAGTGTAAACCCGGCCATCCAGATGCACTCACACTGACGGTTCGTTCCCATGACAAGCAGATCGAAAGATGCACTATTTTGCCACCTCTCATTGACAATTTTTGATGGTTTTTGATGTGACAGAAAAAATCTCACCACAAGAAAATGGAATCGAGTTTCCCAAAACCGAGATAGGATTTTTTAGGTAGCAACAAAATAACCCCATAGGTTCAAATGGATCATCCATAAGTGCCATGGTCTTCGAGTTACGGGACGTCAAAGTTTGACCATTTTTTATACTTTGAGCGCTCAAGGGAAAACGTCGCTACGAGGTGGCTCATAATGATCAGACGTCTTGGGAAGAGAGACAAGGGCACACCTAGCATAAAAATGGCCACTCGGATGTGCTTGAGCTAATGGTTCATTCCCATGACAAGCAGAACAAAAGATGCACTATTTTGCCACCTCTCACTGACAGTTTTTGACGGTTTTTGATGCAACAGAAAAAATATCACCACAAGAAAATGGAATCTAGTTGCCCAAAACCAAGATAGGATTTTTTAGGCAGTGACAACACAACCCAATAGGTTCAAACGGATTGTCCATAAGTGCCACGGTCTCCAAGTTACAGGACATCAAAGTTTCATCATTTTTTCCACTTTGAGTGCTCAAGGGAAAACGTTGCTACGAGGTGGCTTGTAATGATCAAATGTCTTGGAGAGCGAGAAAAGGGCACACCTAGTGTAAACCTGACCACCTAGATGCGCTCGCACTAACGGTTTGTTCCCACGACAAGCAAAATGAAAGATGCACTATTTTGCCACCTCTCACTGACAGTTTTTGATGGTTTTTTATGCGACAGAAAAAATCTAACCACAAGAAAACGGAATGAAGTTGCTCGAAACCGAGAGAGTATTTTTTAGGTAGAAAAAACATGACCCCATTGGTTCAAATAGATCATCCATAAGTTCCATGGTCTCCGAGTTACGGGACAGCAAAGTTTGACCATTTTTTCCACTTTGAGCGCTCAAGGGAAAACGTCGCTACGAGGTGGCTCATAACGATCGAACATCCTGGGGAGTGAGAAAAGAGCATACCTAGCATAAACTTGGCCACCCAGACATGCTCACCCTAACGGTTCATTCCCATGACAAGTAGAACGAAAGATGCACTATTTTGCCACCTCTCACTGACAGTTTTTGACAGTTTTTGATGCGACAGAAAAAATCTTACCACAAGAAAATGGAATCGAGTTGCCCAAAACTGAGATAGTATTTTTTAGGCAGAAACAACATGACCCCATAGGGTCAAATAGATCATCCATTAGTGCCACGGTCTCTAAGTTACGGGATGTCAAAGTTTGACCATTTTTTCAACTTTGAGCACTCAAGGGAAAACGTCGCTACGAGGTGGCTCATAACGATTAGATGCCTTGGGGAGTGAGACAAGGGCACACCTAGCATAAGCCTAGCCACTTGGACACACTCGCACTGATAGTTCATTCCCACAACAAGCAGAACAAAATATGCACTATTTTGCCACCTCTCACTGACAGTTTTTGACGATTTTTTATGCGATAGAAAAAATCTAACCACAAGAAAACAGAATGAAGTTGCCCAAAACCGAGAGAGGATTTTTTAGGCAGCAACAACATGACCCCATTGGTTCACATGGATTGTCCATAAGTTCTTCAACTCTTCTTTTATAGGTGATTAAATTATGAACTTCACTCCATAAGCATGAAATGTCTTAATTGGTTCTTGAAATGATGAACTTCACTCCATAAGCATGAGTTTATGAAATAATAACTTCACTCCAGTCTCTTCATGCATGAAGGACTCAAAGAAAATTCACTCAATCAAAATATAGAATATCAACATTACTGGTATTAGTACTTGGGTATACACAATATGAGCAATAGATAGTTTAAAAGTATGCGCCATATGAGTTACAAGTAATGAACAAATTGGATCAGATTTCAAGACATATACACAACTAACAAATTTGATCACATTTCAATAGCAAATAACTAAGTTTCAGGAATATCATGTTTCATATATATCAATGAACAAATTGGATCGAATATCAAGTTTCATATATATCAAAATGAACAATAATTGTGTACATATATCAAAAAATGGCATAGATGCCAAATCAATAATAGTAACAAAAATGTGGCATGTGCCATGTCTGTCAAAGTTGATATATACATATACAAATATCGAATATATAAAAAATTGGTCCTTCAATGACCACAACTTTAACTATATGTCTCTATCGGTATCTATGACTGTGGCGGATCATCAAAATTGAGCCTGTTCGAAGCAGTACGTGGCTCTGCAGGTGGCTGCACAAGGACAATTCAAATGTCGAATCAGATATATTTTCTCAATATAACATCAAAATAACTAAATACTGAACTCTAAATTGTTTGAAGTTGAAATGTTGATTACCTCATCTCTGTCTTCTGCAATTTGGTGAGGCTGAGGATCCGTGGGATGTCCTGCAGGAGGCTGTAACTGGTAAAACAACATTAATACATGTTAATGACATATATGTCAAATAACACATAATAACTAAAAATGAATAGACTAAAAAACTAAAGCATACCAGAGCCTCAGATGGATGTGCTATGGTCATAGGAGGCAAAGTCGTAGATGAATCAGTTACAACCATTTCCTATATCCATGGTAAGTGATCCAAAAGGAGTTAACTAGACGGTTTCAACTCCGTTGTGCACTTAGTAAAAAGGAGTTGATCTAAGATAGACATACCTTTTGCCTTGGTCGTGTTGGATCCCATAATATACGTGTAGGACTTCTACTAAAATGGAATGGTAGAATAACATTAGGAAGTTTGGAAGGGGCCTGTAATAGTTTAAAGACAATCATACAAGTTAATAACCCAAAGTTGTTGACAAACTAGATAAAACAAATATTTTTAACATATGTAGAAAAAATGCACACCGAAGCCTCGTATAGTTCTCCTATAACCTTAGGAGGCCTTGTCGAATCTAATGCAACTATTACCATTTCCTGTATGAAAAATGATAACATATGATATAGAAATAAAAGGATTTAGTTATTTCGAACAAGCAAGAATGCAATCCAAAGTGAATATGAAGATATCACCTCTTCCCTCTGCTGAACCTCATCGACATCAGGTGCATTCATTAATTCCGTAAACCCCATATGTTTCTATATATAGAACAAATAAATTAAGTGCATTTATCAATATCTACATATACATGTTTAATCATAATACATTTCATCAATTGAATTTAAATTGTACCGAATTACCTTCTGTCATTTGGGTGTCTGAGAGGATATCTTTTTCTACCTCTGAGTGCTAGAGGATGGCTTTCTCACATGAGATGTCCTTGAGGCAGGTGGGGTAAACTAATGGAAAAAAATTAACATAAGGGAAAAGAGCATGTATTTAATATATCACTTAAGTCAAAAATACATAAATCTAAATGGTACCGCATAGCTATCTTGGCCAAAGTCAATGGCTGAAAGTGTGATATCATCAAGTTGGGACATCTCAACCATTGATAAGCCCTACAAAATATCAAGTAATGATACATATAATTAACAAAATCTATTTTGAATCCAATGTATTATTATATTTTTAAAAAATTTACAAATCTTTATCTCTGGTGACGAAACTACTCGTGACCGTGGAGTCGACTGAACAGTATGTGGTGTACTCCCACCACCTATTGCACACTTCAATGCATTTTATTTATATGTCACTTTAAATTGTTCTAAAAATAAAAATTCATTTCTTTTTATAAGATTTAGTCACTTAATTGATAACATGTCATAAACAGAATTAAACACACTTGTGTCTGATAGAGAGGGTACAACATATTGAGCAGTTCATCGATGAGGGCCACATCCTCTGCATTGGAAGCATGGCATCTACTCACAACATGTACATGAATGAGATGTCCCACTATCCTCATTCGCGTCAGTGTCTACACTAGAACATACACCCTGGCAGGTGGGGCACATATGTTGAATGGGCTGGCTCGTGCCAAATGATGCATGAGGTGTTGCTGATGAAGGGGTTGTTGCTGAGGAAGGAGGTGCTACTGATGAAGGAGGTGTCGCTGATGAAGGAGGTGCTGCAGGTGCTAGTACATCCTCTGCTCCGACCAGCTGCGTGCCATGCTGAACAATGACATTAGTCAATGATGTAGCTGCCTGAAGAGTTTATAATTCCATAGACTCCTTCAAGGATATAGGGACAATGACATGAACCATGGTTTTAGGAGTTGTATGCCTCCTATGTTGTGGATCTACCACCATATGGGCCCCAGGTCTATCCTGCATAGAGCCTCTCCCTCTGCCCTGAAATTGTCGGATTAATTTGGCTTCTCACCGAGGGTAAACTAACAATACAACTTTCTCAAAAAATATAGAGGCACCTCCCAATTATTACAAGGTGGTTGGTTAAAGACCATATACCACCTATCCCAAAAAGTGTATTTCAACCTAGCATGAACACACCAATGCATAGGAAACTGAGTCGTATTTAGTTCTAGGTTGTTACTGGTAATAGGATCGGTGAAAAGAGCACATATGTCAGCTTTAACTATGCCCTTTTTCTTCACTTGATCATATGAAAACCCATCCGCATTAAATATTTGACATCTATCCCTCCATGAACCCCATTTCGTAACCTCCCTAGATACCTCATTTGCACTATTAGCCATTGTTTCTAGTGTTCTGGCAAGGGTTGAGTGGTGCTCAAGCCTAGAGGTCCTCAACCTATTCACCAATATAGAAATTTGGGCACTATTTTGTGTAAGGCAATTGATGAGATCCTCTTGTGTGGCATCTACATGATCTAATGGAGGACGTGGAGGGTTTCGGGGTGGTGGTGGTGGTTGAGGAGCAACATTTTCAGGATTTTGAGGGTTTTCTTGTTGCTCTTGTGCAATGTTAACAAGGTTTTCTTGTGTTGCTTGTGCAGGAGGAGGTCTTTGTTGTCTATTTCATTTTTGGGGATTGCTTGAAGAATCTGACATCAAATTAATAAAAACAAAAATTAAATCAATTAAAAAATCCTAATTTAATTAAAATGCAAAGAAAGATAATCAAACAAAGCAAATCTTACCTATTCGATGAGGTGCCATTGTTGAAAATTGCTTTTGATGATGGGAAAATAAAAAATAGTTGCAAACCCGTGCGGGTTTGATGCTTTTTTGGCTTCTCCTTATTGCTGTTCGACGGGTTTTGGCGTTGAAAATGGCCAAAACCTGTGGCCTACACAAAAGAAATATGTTTCTCAAAACCCGTACTTTCAATTTTTTTATTTAAAAATTTTTTTCCTCAAAACTCGTACGATTGTTGAGGAACTTTTGGTTTTTTTTATTGTTTTTTCTCTAGGCTTGGTGTTACCAAGCCTAGCAAGTTTTTGAAATTTTAGAACCCGCACGGGTTATGAAAAATTTTGTTTTTTTTGGCATGTGGCCACTTTTCTGTTCACCATCTTGGTGCACTTACCCAAAAGATCGGTGTGTACATTAACACCGTAACATGGGAGCTATTTCTGGAGAGATTCAGGGCACAATTTCTCTCACCCCCGTGGAGGGAGGCTCGGGTAGATGAGTTCTACGCCTTGCGTCAGTATGGTATGATAGTAGACTAGTATGAGAATAGGTTCTATGAGCTCAAACAGTATGTTGGGATTGGTAATGATGAGGCTATGCTTGTTCAACACTTCTTGAGAGGTTTGAATGACCACATCAGTGGAGGTGTGAGGGTGTTTGAGCCATCGTCAGTTGAGATAGTCGTGGCAAAAGCTAGATTGGTTGAGTTGAACCTTAGTCGTGCACTTGGTGGTCAGTCAGATGTGCAGATAGGGAGTGCACCTTCCAGTGGGAATAGAGCTCGTGGGAATCAGTCCCAGTCAGCTGCACCATTTAGGACTCCTCAGGCACCCACTGAGGGTAGACAACAGCAACAACAACCGTCGAAACCGAAATAGTTCTAGGGCAAGAAGGGTGGCAACTCTTAGTATAGGAAGAACAGGAACTGGTAGAGGGGCAAACAAGGCCCTTCAGGGAAGTCCTACAGAGTGCATCTCATGCCCCTAGCTGGGAAAGTTTCTAGTAGTCTAGTGGGCCGACAAGTAATAGAGGACCAGGTAGAGGAGCTTGCTTCTCTTGTGGGCAGTTTGGTCACATAGCCGTGTAGTACCCTCAACATTACCACCATACAGGTAGTCAGAGGCCAGCAGCATCAGAACCTACGGTGGGAGATGTAGGGAGATCCCATAGAGTGTTTGCAGCGGTGGATGACCGCCAAGTAGATCATCAAGGTATAGTTATTGAGGCAGTAGGTATGTTGCGTGGAATCCCTATCTCTGTACTTTTTGATTCTGGTGCTTCAGATTCTTTCATTTCTTCGTCCATTGTGGAGCGGTGCGGACTCGCGTCTGCTAAGCAGGCGGATAGGTGGCAAGTAGAGTTGGCTATAGGTGTTTGTGTTTCTATAGATGCCTTTATTCCCAATTGTGAGTTGGACCTAGGAACCATAGTTACCTCAGTTGACCTTCAAGTCATTCCTTTGGGTTCTTGTGGAGTTGTGTTGGGGATTGATTGGCTATCATCTCATAACACTCATGTAGACTATTGCAAGAAGACAGTGGAGTGTTTAGATGACCTTGGAAGAGAAGTGGAGATTGTTGGAGTTCAAAGATTGATATCCCTACGTATGATCTCCGCTATGCAACTTAAGCGGTGCATGCCTAGAGGGTGTCATCTTTTTGCAGTTACTCTTGAGGATGTGGATGAGTCAGAGAGTCAAGAAATCGCTCTTGATGGTCACCCTATTCTTTGAGACTATGTTGATGTGTTTCTATTGGATATTCCTGGTATGCCTCTGAAGCGAGACATAGACTTTCACATTGATTTGGTTCCTGGTGAAGAACCTATTTCGAGAGCTCCATATCGGATGAATACTTAGGTGTTGAGTGAGTTAAAGTTGCAGATAGAGGAATTGTTGGCCAAGGGATTCATTCGTCCTAGTGTTTCCCCTTGGGGTGTGCCTGTTATCTTCCTTAAGAAGAAAGATGGTTCTCTTCGATTATGCATTGATTACCGATAGCTGAATAAGGTAACCATCCGGAATCGATATCCATTGCCTCGTATAGATGATCTTTTCGATCAGGTAAATGGAGCCAAGGTGTTCTCGAAGATTGACCCGAAATATGGATATCATCAGTTGCACATTCAAGATGCAGATATTCATAAGACAATGTTTCGTACTCGTTATGGTCACTATGAGTTCACAGTGGTGCCATTTGGGTTCATGAACGCGCCTTCAGTTTTCATGAGCCTCATGAATGTGGTTTTTCGCACCTACCTTGATCATTTTGTGCTTGTGTTCTTGGATGACAGATTGATTTATTCTAGAACTATGGAAGAGCATGAGGGTCACTTATGTCAGGTATTGAAGTGCTTGAGGGAGAATCAGCTTTATGCCAATTTGGCAAAGTGTGACTTCTTCCAGTCTGAGGTGAACTATCTTGGTCATGTAGTTTCGGGAGAAGGTGTATCTGTGGATCCTTCAAAGATCCAAGCCATTGTTGATTGGCTAGTGCCGACCAATGTTTCAGAAGTTTGGAGTTTTATGGATTTGGCTGGATATTACCGTCACTTTGTTCAAAGCTTTTCCCATATAGGACACTTGATTACTTCTCTTCAGAGGAAAGGGAAGAAGTTTGTTTGGTCAGAGCAGTGTGAGTTAGCTTTTTGGAACTTGAAGGAACTCCTTGTCAGTGCTTCGATTTTGGCAGTTCCTGATCCATCTAGAGATTTTATGGTATGCACAGATGCCTCTTTGGATGGTATAGGTGCAGTGCTTATGCAGGATGGACGTGTGGTTGCTTATGAGTCTTGCAAACTCAAGAACCATGAGTTGAACTATCCAGTTCATGATTTAGAGTTGGCAGATGTAGTTCATTCTTTGGTTAGATGGTGGCATTTCCTGTTAGGGCGTCGGTTTGAGTTGCATAGTGATCACTGCAGTCTGCAGTATATATTCATGCAACCAAACTTGAATGCTCGACAACGGAGATGGATGGAATTCCTCTACAAGTATGATTTTGAGGTTTGTTATATTTAGGGGAAAGAGAACGTGGTGGCAGATGCTTTGAGTCGTAGGTGGCATGAAGTTTCATCATTGTCCCTTGGAGTAGACTTGAGAGAGAGGATTCTTGTAGTTCTTCCTCAGGATACCTGGTATCAGGATGTTAGAACCGCAATAGAGTCCGGAAGGCCTTTAGAGGGTAGATTTTTTGGATATAACCTTGAGGCAGATGGACTTCTTCATCACCTTGGATGGATCTATGTACCTCCTTTGGAGGGTCTTCATGTTTTGATCATGACTGAGGCCCATCGTGCACCTTACTCCGCACATTCAGGTGTCAATAAGATGCACGCACATCTTATATAGATTTATAATTGGGCTGGTATGCAACGTGACATTGCTGATTTTGTGTCGAGATGTTTAGAGTGTCGGTGAGTGAAGGCAGAGCATGAACACCCGACAGGGCTTTTACAACACTAATTTGGTACCAGATTGGAAATGGGATATCATTTCCATGGATTTCATTGTTGGTTTGGCTATCTCTTCACGTCATCATGATGCTATCATGGTCATTGTTGACAAATTGACAAAGGTTGCTCATTTTGTTCCTATTCGAGCTTCCTATATGGCAGCAGTGGTGGCACATGTCTTCTTGGAAGATGTAGTGAGATTGCATGGGATTCCGAGGTGGATCATCTCTAATAGAGATCTTGTCTTTACCTCAGCATTGTGGACCTCACTTCAGCATGCTTTTGGGACTCAACTGAACTTTAGTTCAGCTTATCACCCAGAGATAGATGGTTAGATAGAGCGAGTGAATTGGGTTTTGGAGGATGTGCTTCGCATGTATGTTATGGACCAGCAGTCGTGCTGGGAGGATTATATCTATCTAGTGGAGTTTGCTTATAACAATGGATATCACAGCTCCATAGTTATGTCCTCCTAACAGGCATTGTATGGTCATCCTTGCCACACTCCTTTGAGTTGGGATCGGCTAGAGGACATGGTGCTCATAGGACCGGATATTCTTGGTGAGATGGAGCAGTAGGTTGAGCAGATTCGTGAGCATTTGGTAGCTACATAGGATAGGCAGAAGAAGTATGCAGATGCTCATAGGATAGATCATCAATTTTTTGTTGGCGACTGTGTGTTCTTAAGAGTGCGTCCGTGTAAGAGTCTGATTCGTTATGGAAAGGGTTCTAAGTTGGCACCTCATTTTGTTGGCCCTTTTGAGATCCTTGAGAGGATAGGACTTTTTGCCTATCATCTTGCCTTGCCACCGAGTCTATCTTGCATCCACGATGTCTTTCATGTTTCAGTTCTTCGACCTTATCATCCTGATGTGACACATGTTCTTGATTGGAACTCTTTGCAGGTCAAGGACAGACAACTTTCCATGGAGCCTGTGCGCATTCTTCAGCATCGGGATTTGATCCTCAGGGGTCACACCATTGACCAGGTAAGGGTCCTATGGGACCCAAATGATGAGACCTCGATGACTTGGGAGGATGCAACGAAGATGAGAGAGTTGTATTCTTATTTGTTTTAGGCTTCTAGGAGTAAGCCTAGTTTTGGGGGGGCGAATGTAGTACCTCTCCTCATTTGAACTTATTAGACTCATATTTTATTATTGTTTACTTTCAGTGGATACATTACCATGATGTGTTATTTAGACTTATATGACATTATTTCATGCTTTATCTGGATATGAGATGCATAATTTATTTGCAGTATTTCAGTACTTGTGATTTATGGTATTTTATGGATTATTGCTATGTACTCACACTTTACTTTATCTATGTAATGTGAAAATTATATGTTATGTCTGCGAGTGTATTGGAATGCACAAACAAAAGGAAGGAGATTTTTGACAAGATATAAGAAATTCCTTGTACTTTCCTTGATGAAAATTAGAAATCAGTAGATGATGTGGTTATCAAGGAATTTAGTTTATTGTTAATTAATGAAATTGAAAGAGAGGACTTCTCTTTGTCCTCAGATTGATAAATTGGTTGATCTGCAGTTCATTTTAGATTTTCTGGATTCACTTCTAAAGAAACATAAGAAATGTTGTGTTGATTTAGGAGATTCTATCACACGAGTCAAGGTCATCACCAGACATAGCCAAGGACCCGATGAAGCTTAGGTGGATATTGTTTTAAATTTTTTTGAATAATTCTAGAAATGAGATCAATGTGAAGAAAATGACACTTAGCCATCTTTTTATGATTTTCCAGTTGTATTTTGTATTTCCAATTGACACCTTAAGTGTCATTTTGCATATGCTCTAGTACACATGTAGGACTGCACATGTCCTAAGTCAAATAGGTCTCTACTTTTGACTTGGTCACAAATTAGTTGTAATTTTTCCTATTTTTGTGCATAACCCCTCTTCTATATATATATGTGTGAGGGATTTGATTATAAATAAGGGTTTTTTTTCATTATTATTTTATGCAACAAAACTCTACAGAAGTGAAAAGCAAAGTAAGACTTTTTGTTTGTATTGTTAATTTGCAAACTTAATCAAAGAGAAGAAAAATTTGGCTTTCAAAATTTGTGTTGGAATCAATCTTGAGTATGATATAGATGTTCTTATGTCATTTGTATTGTATTTTCTTGAAAAGATCTAAGTTGAGCATTGTTATTTGTGCAAAATATTAAAAGTAATTTTGACTTTATACAAGTAAACTTTGTGTTACCTTGAGAATTTGAGAATAGGAAATTGGTGTGGATAATAGTTTCAAGACTTTGAGATTTTTCTTATTATCTATAAAAGTTTGCATTAAGTGGATAATAAGGTAAAGTCTTTGTGCTTTATTGAGTTATCTTGTTAGAGTATAAAATATTATGATATATTCGAAAGTCTTTGAGCTAGCAATATATCGATATTTGGGTTACAATGGATTAGATAGGACTTAAGTATTTGAAATAAAATTTGATTTCTTTTGCATGAAAAATGTTTGTCCCTAAAGTCATTTTCAGAAAAGGAAGCAACGAAAGACCTAGCTCTTTCACAGACACTTTGCTTCAAATTAATATAGATTTTAATATTGCTGCAAATTTGAATTGTTTTATTGAGAAAAGGAGAAATTTGTTCTCAATAGAGAATCAGATAAAAAAAAATTTGAAAAAAGAGAACTAAGTTGTTGTATCATCTTGGATTAGTGTAAAGTTAGCAGGTAGATTAAGAATAGATAGAAATTGTAGTAGAAAGGGGGAGCCTTCCCTTATAACTAGGAGAGATTATAACTAGCCTTCTGAGAGGTATCATCTCATGTACTGTCATGAAATAATACATAAATGTTTGTCCCTAAAATCATTTTTAGAAAAGGAAGCAACTGGGGACTTAGCTCTTTCACAGACACTTTGCTTCGAATTAATATAGATTTTAGCATTACTGCAAATTTGAGTTGTTTTATTGAGAAAAGGAGAAATTTGTTCTAAATAGAGAATCAAATAAAAAAAAATTTGAAAATAGAGAACTAAAATGTTGTATCATCTTGTATTAGTGTAAAGTTAGCAGGTAGATTAAGAATAGATAGAAATTGCAGTAGAAATGGGAAGTCTTCCCTTAAAACTAGGAGAGATTATAACTAGCCTTCTGAGAGGTATCATCTCATGTACTGTCGTGAAACACACATTTTGTAAACCTTTACCAACTTACAAAATTTTCACACAACATAATCAAACATAATAATGTCTTGGTGTCTTGGTTTGAATGTGTTAAAGCAACATATCTCTCTATATGTTGAGAATTTATATCCTTCTTCATTCATGATTGCATATCAAAACAAACATTATGGTGAAATACCCTTGAAATTTGTAATAGATTATGAACTCCCAATTGGTATATGTGTATCTTATATTAGGGTTTCTATAAATTATTTTCTTTAGTATTTCCCTTTTCTTTTCTATACTTTCAAGATAAAAGCAACAAAATCTTAAAAACCCTATCATTCAAAGGAGATGCTCCTCTCAATCACAAAGGAAGGCTTTTAGTATAGTAACTACTTGGTCATTTCTCATTGCTTGAGTCACATTGAAATCTAGAGTGACAAATTTATTCACCAACAATAGTCAAGAGATACACCTTAATAAGTATCGAGTATGATACAAGTGATAACTATTATTCAAAATAAAAGGGAAAGAGCATCCCAAAAAGACCTCTGAGAACTAGTGTGTGCCTTCAATATTTTATGGTTTTCTTTTAGATCATATTTTAACAAATTGATATCGGCACATAATACTAAATCATTCAAGGAGAAACAAGCATAGTTACTTTCTCATTCATTAACTGTTAGAGGAATTATAATATATTTATATAAAAAATAATAAATTTTAATAGTTTAACGACATGTAAATCAACACTTCAAGAATCATGAAATGAAAATAGTAGAAAGAAGGAATGTACCCATACACATGGAAAAAATCTTTTTAGGTAAAAAACCCCCACTCCAAAGCCTCAAATAAATGTATTGATCTACAACAAACAAATTAAAATATATTTGCACGCTCATAGCCCTTTAATACAAATATTACATATTACTCATCTAGAAAAAATCTAACAACATAACCTTGTAAAGAATAATTCTCTACACTTCTCTCTAACCCTCACAAAATACATACAATATAAAGTTTTACAAGTTTGAAGTAGCTTCTAAACCAAACCAAAAGTTGTAGGCATCCAAATCCATGTGAAATATTCTTCCAAGACCTCTAAGCATACAATAAACACTTGTCCAAGATTATCTAAACCCTTTTACATGCCTCCAAACTTAGGCTCTCTATTTTTGCTAAAAATAGGTGCATTAGATGCTTTTACACATCTTATAGTTTTCATAGAATCTTTTATAATTGACAACACTTACAACTATAGGAGAATCTATTATAACTAAATATAAATAGTTGATTCTTTTATAACCTATCGTAGTCCAACGTTGGTGCCCATATTATCCATATAAGATGTGTTGGAAAATGCACACTCCAATGAAAAATTGTAGGTGATTGAAGGTTTTGTCATTGATGACAACCTTGCAATCATATGATATCGACAAGACAAAGATACCGGCATCGACACCGACAGAATTGACTCTACACTAACATACATAACAGCGACAGTGAAAGGAAGGATACCGACACCCTGGCCGACAAGAATTTTGTTTATAATGTATTTTGTAATTAATTGTAAAATCATTGTGAGCCGACATGGTGAGTTGTAATATGACTCATATATGTATGAGATCATTGTAGAACATTTTGTAATAAGGTAATAGGCAAAATTATGCAGACCTAATATGCGAATTATAGGTTAAGGGTTTATGTATGAAGCGGAGCTAAAACCGGTAGTGGATCTAGCATAGCATATGCTAATTTGAAGGAGTACAAGACATTGGATTTGCATAATCCATTTTGTAAGTCAGTGTGACTTCCCATTTTGTAATTGAGTAGTGAGCTCTAGGCACTTGGCCTTCCTGCATGTGCAGGCCCCTATTGTAAGATAAATATTCACTTATTGGCCAGTAAGCGAATATCGTGGGTCACAAATCCCACTGAGGTTTTTCCCACACTGGGTTTCCTTGTTAAAATACTGTGTTATGGTGTGATTTTCATGTGGTTATTGTTATTCTTGTTTACTACACTATTTTTGTTTATCGGTACATAGTATTGATATGCTTTTCATGTTTTAAATCAAGTAAATGCATAAAC
Source organism: Cryptomeria japonica (assembly GCF_030272615.1). Lineage (NCBI taxonomy): Eukaryota > Viridiplantae > Streptophyta > Pinopsida > Cupressales > Cupressaceae > Cryptomeria > Cryptomeria japonica. The sequence continues at coordinate 665,213,258 of NC_081413.1, forward strand.
CGGTAAGATACTGATTCACCCCCCCCCCCCTCTCAGTATCTTTGGGAATCCTAACAATTGGTATCAGAGCTTGGTCCTCTATTTTCAAAGCCTAACAACTTGAGGAAGATCTTGACACTGACAGAGATGGAAAACTTGATGAAGCAATTAGAAACTTCTCCTTCAGACTATGGTGCAGAAAAGTTGAAGAATATCAAACTCGTGGATGATCTAAAGGCTATACAGGATATTATTCAAGCACTTAAATAAAATCTTACTATTGTAAGAAATAAGAGAAGAGAACTTTGTGAAAAGATGCAAAATGAGAATGATGAAAAGGAAACTCTTAGTGATCTGGTGAACAAGCTAAAACAAGAAAACACTACAACAAAGAATGAAATGCAGGATATGACCATGAGATTTTGTAAAGAAATTGAAGATAGAAAGAAAAATGAAGAAGACTTGACTAGAAGACTAAATGGTGTTGCAAATGAAAACACAAGACTTAGTTATGAAAATGATATATTGAAGACAGATCTGATGCATATACAAAATGACACAAATGAACTCATGAGACAGAAAGGAATCTTGGAAAGAGAACTAACTGCTGCAAATCAACACAAGGAGAAATTCAAGAAAAGCTCAGAAGAACTTGGTGACATGCTGAAGAATCAGAAACCTAATGGTGATACAAATGGCCTTGGCTTTGAAGTTGGTGAAAGCTCTGGTACTGCAAACAATCATAATCATAGAAAACCGGTAAGACAACCTAATGCTTATAAATTTAATGGAAAATGCTTTAACTATAACAAGTATGGTCACAGAGCAAATCAGTGTAGATCTAGAAATTATCAGAACACTAATACACCCACCGGTCAATGCTCTAAATGCAACAAAATTGGTCATAATTCAGAGAATTGCAGAATGAATGTAAGATGTTATGTTTGTGGAAGATTTGGACACTTATCTAATCAATGCAGAACACAAACTAGCATAGGGTATGGGAAAGCTATTTAGAAAAACAATGTGACTTGTTATGCTTGTAACAAGATTGGGCATATTGCTAAATTTTGTAGAAGCAAGTCATCATCAACAAATAACAAAGGTCCTAGTTTGAAGGGTAAAGAAAAGGTTGAAGAGGTAAAACAAGAATTCTCAAAACAATGGATCAGAAAGTCAGATCAAAATGTTGATGGGAATACTCCTCCACCAATAGAATAAAGTAACACTCCACCGACAAGAGACTCTCATCTAACTGAAGAAAATTCCTTTGGGGGTTTAGCAACTAAATGAAAAACATGCTATTATTCCCTCGGTTGATGGTGATAAGTTGAAGTTAATTCTATACCGGCAAATGAGTTAAGTTGTGACTTAACCGACAAGCATTAAATGTGGTAGGTGAAGAAAATAACATTATAAAACAAGTGTTTTGGCTCCATTTTCATTTCATCGAGCATTCAAATCTTCGAGAGTGCGAAAATTCCAGAGCGAAGGTATCCCAAGCGAAGAAGCAAAGCAATCTATCAAATCATTCATCCTTAAGGTAGATCAAGGTATTTATAGCTATGCATCTTCATCCACTCCTGAATTTATTGCAAACCCTACTGTTGTTGAAGTTGTTAAGCGACCTAGACCCATTTTTCAGCTAGTTCCCGAAATTGCTAAGAAAGATGATAGCTTAGGTGCATTTTCTCAAATACCTAAAGGAGTAGTATATGATGAAGACCCTAGGATGTATATACATTGTCATATTGATGAACTAGGTGATGATGAAATTAAAAATATGTATAAAACTGTAATTTGTGATGAATCAGGAAATGTCAAACCTGAACACAAGGTAGTGGAAACCCTAGGTTTCACTGAAATTCTTAGTATCCCGGATTTCCCCAAGGATATCATAAGAATTGTGTTAAGTAGGGTACATGGTGAATTTTTCTGGTTAGATTCAGTTCATAAAATCACAAAAGAAGCAGTAAAGGTAGTAACAGGGTTACCCTCCACCGGCAATAGACCTGACAAAACTAAGAAGGTCTCAAATGATCTAGTGACAAGCCTAACCGATGCAACATTTGATAAGAGATCCTTAAGGGTAAATGATGTAAAGGATATAAATTTCAGATTTATCAGTATGATCTTAGGTTATAAGGCTACTCATGCAAATAGGATAAACTCAGTTTCTAGCCTATGTATTAAAAGTGCCTATGACATGGTAAATAACAATGCAAGGATAGACATATGTGAATGGCTCAAAGATGAGTTAATAGACAATCTAGGAAAGATCAAAAAGGATAAGAAAGGTACATTCAGATTTGGAAACTTACTTGTTTGTCTAATGTTGTATATAACCAAACAAGTGCCCGATATTGGTGCTAGAGATTTTGGATTTGATATACCGGTAGGAAAACAACTATCAGAATTGATGAACAATATGGGAGAGAACAGGGAGAAAAACATAAATGAGTACTTTCAAGAACTAAAGGCTCGAATGAAAACAAGAGTAAGGTTATCACAAGCTATTGTGGATAAGTACCAAAAGGAAATCTATTTTGTAATAAAGAACTATGAAATTTGGATGGAGGCAGTTATCCCTAGAACCATCTGGGTTATTGAAATGGGGTATGAGACTAATGACAACACAATAGAAACCTATGCAAAATCCCTCCTAGAAGCTCCGAAGGAACCTGAAGAAAAAGTATTTCATAGTGTTGAAACTATAGAAAGCCAAATTCAATCAAGGAAAAGGGTTAAGAAGGTTGAGGCAACTGTAAGAAAAGGTACCCGACAGGCAAAAGCTATTAAGGAAGATGTGTTAAAACAAACTGGTTTAACTGAAAGTGAGTTAAAAGCACTTCAACCGGAAACTCACCTTTCACCGGTTGGAACTTCTTCAGAAAGTGACATACTTGCTATATTTAAGAGAGTTGAAAGGAAAAGAAAACCTTCACCGACACCTTCTCCTTCACCAAAGAGGACAAGACAGAAGCAACAGGTAGTGAGGCCCCCAACAAAGAAATTAACTCCAAAGAAAAAGAAGATGACTCCTAAGAAGAAGACACAACAAACTATTGCTCCCATTGATAAACTTCTTAATGAAATCACAGAGGATGGTAAGTTGAAAAACATCAACAAACTATATGACACACTATCCGCTGATGACAAAGAGAAAGTAGAGAACAGTGTAATCTTACACTTAGATATTTTCAAGAAATTTTTGATGCAAGTTGTTGATGAAATACCAGCAGATCTATATAATAGACTAGAAGCTAGAAGAGTAGCTATTGTTGAGCTAGATAAGAAAATAAAGATTGAAAAACTACTTGCAGTGCACCCTATTAACTCACCTGATGAGATAGATCAATTAATCTCTGAGGCTAACCAGTCAGTATTCTCAATTGCTCTTCGGCATGTACCACTAATGGCAGGAAGAGTGAATCAGGTAACAGAGGAAACAATAGATGCATGGGACATATTCCTGGTAGAAAATGAAAAATAGGAAGAGTATCACAAACCTAAAACCTTCAAGGTATATCAAAAGGAAAGAGACAAAGGAAAAGGTAAGGTAGGTGGACCTCCCAGTATAAAAATAACAGACAACTTACCCCCACCGTCTCTAATACTCCACCGGTAGACACTACTGACAATCAACCGACAACTAAGAGTATGGACACACCACATGAGGATACAAATCTTGATTTTGAAGTGTTATATACAATGAATATTGACACTCAAGAAGTCAATATTGTGGTGGATATAGAATCAACTGAGAAATCAGATGTGGCCACATAGCCACCGACATAAAATATTGCAGTAGAAAACATTGCAATTGGGGAACAACAACAAACTGAAGAATCAAGTGAACCCCCAGACACTGGAAAGGAAAAGACCATAGATGTGCATACTGTTGCATCTACTGAGCCACTGGTAACTAAAAAACCAACTGAGTCACTGGCACTAGGCAGCACAGAGGTAAACAAAGAAAAACTGGCAGATACAACAGTTAAACCATCTAAAGAATTGGCAAATGAAAGCTCATAAAAACCTTCTGAAACATAGCTAGAGAAACAGGTAGAGCAACAAGCTCCTTCATAGGTAAAGGTTGAAGCACAGGTATAGATAGAGACAGTGCCACCGGCTACATCTGAAAAACCCAAGCCCTTGGTAGTGGAAATGCAAACTCAAACAGATCCTCCAAAGAAAGAGGAAAGAAAAGCTATAATTACAACCGGCGAATTACAGATTGTAAAAACTGTTGGACAAACATCTGGAACAACCATGATAAAATTCAGACCTACTAATGTAACTGAGGTTTTATTAGATTCCATAAAGAAAATAACAGAGTGCAATACACAAGCCTATAAGGCTAAAGATGACACTTTACCAATTTTGAAGATGATAGCTCCAAAGTGTAACATAGACAACAAAGATTCTTTGAGTCAATTAGACACATTGTCTAAGTATATAACCGACAACCTAATAACACTGGACAAAATAAATGAGGATACATTTAAGGAAAGGATGATAAAAGAAAAAGAGAAATTCTTTGTGGAAATTGTGAATAAAAACAAAGAGGAAATGGATACTCTTTTACCAGAACTTAATGAAATCATTTTTGACTTCAAGAAATTGTACAGGGATACATGCAAAATGGATGTATTAAAAGAGGATCTTGACAAAGAAATCAGAAAAGCACAAGAAAAGATAAACAACATTGCTGACAATTTGATAGGGGCATCAAATTCATTTTTGGAATTAGTGAGGAAAATTGCAGAGCAAGAAGAGAAAATCAAGAAACTGGAAAATGAAAAACAAACAATAAAGGACAAAGCAAAGGACTTAAAATGCATACTTGGTCCAAGACTAGAGTATCTTATTTCTTTGAGAAAATAAATATTTGAGGCTTTGGTTCCCGGACTGAAGACACTGAAAGAGAAAATGCACATACTCACCGGTACAGTGCAAAGAACCCAAGAGGCTATAAAAGATAGTAAAACATTCAGCAATGACATAAATTTAATTTTGACAGATATTTTTCAGATTGTAACCCACCGGTTACAAGAATTCAAGCAGAAATCCACTGACAGCAAATGACAACCTTTGTCATTGAAGTCAAAAGGGGAGTAGAGGATGAGAAAAATGGTCAGCAGATGACACCATTAGCTCAAGGGGAGCACATAATTTGGGTAACACATTTTTGGTAAGACAATTCTGGCAGATTCATTTTTGGATGACACTTTTTAGATTTTTCTCATGAGTGTTACCATCAATGCCAAAGGGGGAGATTGTTGGCAAATGCACACTCCAATGAGAAATTGTAGGTGATTGAAGGTTTTTTCATTGATGGCAACCTTGCAATCATATGATACCGGCAAGACAAAGATACCAGCACCGACACCGACAGAATTGACTCTACACCGACATATAGAACACTGACAGTGAAAGGAAGGATACCAACACCCTGGCCGACATGAATTTTGTTTAGAATGTATTTTGTAATTAATTGTAAAATCATTGTAAGTCGACATGGCGAGTTGTAATATGTCTCATATATGTATGAGATCATTGTAGAAGATTTTTTAATAAGGTAATAGGCGTAATTATGCAGACCTAATATGTGAATTATAGGTTAAGGGTTTATGTATGAAGCAGAGCTAAAACCGGTACTAGATCTGGCATAGCAGATGCTAATTTGAAGCAGTACAAGACATTGGATTTGCATAATCCATTTTGTAAGTCAATGTGACTTCCCATTTTGTAATTGAGCAGTGAGCTCTAGGAACTTGGCCTTCCTGCATGTGCAGGCCCCTATTGTCAGAGAAATATTCACTTATTGGCCAGTAAGCATATATTGTGGGTCACAAATCCCGCTGAGGTTTTTCCCACACTGGGTTTCCTCGTTAAACTACTGTGTTATGGTGTGATTTTCATGTGGTTGTTGTTATTCTTGTTTACTGCACTATTTCTGTTTACCGGTACACAGTATTCATATGCTTTTCATGTTTTAAATCAAGTAAATGCATAAACCAGTAAGATACTAATTCACCCCCCCCGCCCCTCTCAGTATCTTTGGGAATCCTAACAATATGTCATCCAACACTTTTTCATCCTATCATTAGAAGCTATCAAAAACTATCATAAGAATATTTCATACAATAATGACCTACATAAATTTTTAAGATGCTGACAAATGGAAAAAAACCTCTACCAAAATGGGACACCTAATTTCCCATGAAGGGACAAAAAACATATCCTTTTCATCTTCCATGTCACCTACCAACATGAAGAGAACTCCTCATGAAATACCAAACTAGATGAAAAAATATATGATGAGAAAGATATCACAATTTAGGCATCGACTAATTAAATAAATAAATACAATAATAGTAAATCCTAAGGTTGAGAAACCTTAATTCTCAAGATTCTCCCACTTTTTAAACACCCTTCCATGACCAAATTGAACAAATTTAACTACAAAGGGCCAAACAAATAAATGCATCATCCTAGCCATCCATGAAATAGTATGAATCTCTAGCATTCTCTTATTCTCCAACAAGATATCTATAATATTATTTAATATATCGAGACTATATATCAAGAAATAAATCCTCTCATCCTCCAACATGCCACCTATGGAAGAAGAGGAACAAGATAAAGTGAAGATGCACCAATACAAAGAACACAAGCACCAAATACAAGTGATAAGAAAGGATATACGCTATTGTCACTCACAAATTTTGAAGAAGTATCAATATATATCCAACCTCAAACTCATTATAGAACGCAACTCTAAAATAAAAAAATCCTCCAAGAGAAAGATCTTTCACGAATATTCCAAAATAGTTAGAACAACAACCATAATTCATTGTTAACATCTAACTAAAAAATCCACATGACAAGAAAAAGAAACCACAACAAATGCTAATCCATTCAACCGTACATATACTAAAGGCATCCAAAATATCAATAGAACTCAAGCCAATTGCATATTTAATCCATAAATTGCAATCACGAGGTCCATATAAAACATATCAACGAATAATATACACATGCAGGAACTCCCACAATATGAGTAATGTCTTATCTAAAAATAGATCATGGCATATCAAGACAACCAAACACTTATACCAAAGGTTAGGTTAATAATCAAACCATGTAATAATAAAGAACAACCTCAATGATCCACATGCAATACAATTTATTACATCAACTCTTGTAACATGTCATGGTAACTCTCCCAAGTCCATCACATTGAACCATGCTTGGCAAATAGCCATAGAAAAAAGAGAAAATCTATGAATCATTTTCTTCTACCAACACCTCAAAGTGTTAAGATGTGTCAAGAAGGGTCTCCAACCCCAAAATAAATCCTTAACAACATTCAATTTTTTTAATATCAATAGGTCAAACAAAACTTAAATATCTAATATCACCATCAAAAATGTATTTTTTTGGAAACAAATCAGATTTGAAGAAGAAAACACATAAAAAGGAGGCAAATGAATCTCCCAATCCTCAACCCTACTATTGAAGGTTAATTACAAGCCATAACATGATCGGGATTTTATTTATTTAAAAACCCAATCGGGTTATGATAATTTATATTAATATATGTAGACATACATATATTAATATATCGATATCTATCTATCTATCTATCTCCCTCATTTCCCTTCCTTCTCTCTCTCTCTCTCTCTCTCTCTCTCTCTCTCTCTTCATGTCTTCCTCTCCCATGCTCTCTCTCTCACTCTCTATCTTTTTATCTCTCAACCCCTCACTCTCCCTTTCTCACTCTCTATCCTTTCTCTCTCAACCCCTCTCTCCATCTCTCTCTATCTCTTTCATTCTCAACCCCCCCTCTCTCTCTCAACCCCTCTCTTGCTCTCAACCTTAGTCTCTATCTCAACTGTAGTCTCTCTCTCAACCCATCTCTCTCTCACTCACCCTCTCTCTCTCTCTCTCTCTCTCTCTCTCTCTCTCTCTCTCTTTGTCTATAGTGTAAAGGAGAACTTTGGTTACTTGAACTTGGGTGTTCTCACATGTGAGCCCATTCTTGAGCCTTGCATTTCATCTCCTCCTATTGATATCAAATCTACTATTGCACCCAATGGTGTAGATATTGTTACAATTTTAGCTTCTTGTGATTTAGTGTAGCAAGTTATAGCCTGTCTTCCAAATATAGCTCCTTATGTTAGATTCTACGAGAAGAAAGAACCGAGCCAAGATCTAATATCAGTCGGAGATCACATGCAACTATAAGCAATAAATGATCGAAGATCAAAATAGTTGAATGGAGATAAATTTGATATGAGAGAAAAATAGAGACAAAGCAAGAAGTTTGAGAATACTCTCACCAAGCTATCACTAAACTAGTGAAGGTGAGAGTATAGTGCTTATTATATTAAAAAAAAATAGCATATACATCCAAGGGGTGGATTAACTCTTGTTACCCATAAAAAGTGGGAAGTTTTACCTTCTTGGTGTTGGAATCCAAGAACACTGAGCGAGGGGGGGGGTGAATCAGTGTTCTATTGGAACTATCAATTTTAACCTTATTAAAACATGCATTCACCAATTGGTATACTGGTACATATAATATTGAAAGAAGTAAAGAAACCAATAAGCCAATCACACAAATTAATACCATAACATAGAGAATTATATGTGGAAAACCTCAAAGAGAAAAAACCACAGTGGTATTTGTGACCCACAATATCAATCCACTGGCCATATGAAGAGATTACAAAATATAGGGGCCTGCACTTGCAGGAAGGCTTATAGCCTAGAGCACACTGCTCAATCACAAAAGGAGCCTCACTAGCTACATACAAATCCAGATTACAATCTAGAGAAATGATTTAACTACAAAGATAGCATCTTCTATGCCTGAATACAGTTTTGGTTAAGCTTTGTCTGCTCCGGTCTAAAACCCTAAACCCTTACCGGAATACCCTCTTACATAAATATCCTCACATACATGATCTCCCTCATATTTTTTGCATCTCCATTATATTTCATAACCTTACTTATCCATATCCTTGCATATCTTACAAAAATGATCTAATCAACTGACCTATATACCCCTTTACAATCTATCATGCCTTATGTCGGCTTTCAAAGATAATTACAATATGAATATACATGTTTTCTCAATAACATAAACACATAAATATCAAAATCAATTGCCGATGTCGGATCTCCCAAATTATGTTGACCTCCAATACAGATAACTTGAATATAGACCATGTCAGCCTACAATGTCGATAACCAAAGAAATCCATTCAACTTACCAGTGTCGGTGAAGTGTCTGTCGATACACTACTAAACAAAAATATGAAGTTGAAACATGTTTCCATGTTGCCATCAGTGACAACATATGGAAACCAACCAATTGAGTGTCAATTGCCAACACTTGGTAAATGCCAAAACATGTGGCATAACCTCCTTACATAAAGATAGGAAAGGAGTTGAGAAAGTTGGTACATAAAGCCAAAAGAGGGTGAGAAATCTAATTGCCCTATAACTCACCTAGGAAAGGAAAAAATAGTTGTTGTGAGAGATGTCACGACAAGCCAAAATAGGGTGTGTAACTCAACTACCCATGTGAGGTGGAGAGTACATGCAACTAAAGTATTTCACCATGTGTCCTCATATTAACGACTCCTAATAACCTAAGAAAGCTTGTTAATATATGTGTAGGAAAAATAAATACCCCTTAACATAAGGAAAAATGAAAACCTACACTAACACCTTGGGATGACTACTTGAAAAACATTGTGAGTTTGTTTGTGGAGTCCTAAATTGCATATTTGGGAGACATCATTGATGATACTCGTCTTATTTTTTATGGAGATGATATTTCTTCAATTGTTGCGAGGGAACACTCTGACTCTCTTGTTCATTCTCTACATGATCATTCTTTCAAGGTTGACATGATTGTGGATACTTATGTACAACACTTGAAGGAGCTATCTTTATCTTTAGAGGAGACTTTTGAGTCTTTGGATCATGTTCTACATCCATCTCCACTATATCTTGGATTTCCTTTTTCAACAATATGGTCTAGTACACCTAATTTGGAGGGGGTAACTTTCAACATCGACATAGGGATACTTGAGCAGTTTTTAGAGACTCCATACATCTTGAGTTTTCTTCCTACATCTTTATTTCATGATTGCGGAGACTTCATGGATACACATTTGGTTTCGTTTCTTCCTAAGGGGAGGAACATGTTGGCATTATGTGAACCGACATGAGCATTATGTGAACCGGCATGAGCCTTATGTGAACTGGCATGAAGACATAATGATATTGTATGTTGTCATTGATGTCAATATGAGACATAGTTTGAACCGGCACATGTGATAAGTGAAGAGAGAGGAATTGGCACATGTGTGAACCAGTTTATATGCCAAAGTCAAGCGGCATATTTGTTCAAAGTGAACCGACATGTAGTTATGGGAACCGACACATGGAAGCACTGTATGACTACCGGTTGGTAGGAAGCTTCCACTTTGGGGTTTCCGGTTGGAGTACCTCAAGTCTATGTGTTTCAATCGATGATCTTTGTGTGGTGAGTTAGCAGTATGATGGAGGACAGATCATGTTGCCACGTAAGCTCTGTGTGCGTGAAGGATCTTGCATGAAGATAACTATTCCTATCTACCTCAGGAATGTGCGAAGTCTGTCAAACGGTGATAACGTGTGATGGGTTATCAGCCGCTATGAAAACGGTGGATAATGGATTATGGAGAATGTCTTGAGATTGATTCAAGACTGGTGCATTTAATGTAGTATGATTCAATGGCCAGGATTGAACCGTTTGAATTGCTCAACCTAACAGGTTTAGGGTTTAGGGTTTTTGCTACCGACCTGTATGTTTCCTATAAGGTTGATGTTGGGTTTCTGTCTGAGGTTGTTGGCAAAAGTTGTGAGTGTGTATCCAAGAAAGTGATACGTGATTCTTGCCAAACCAATGGAGAGAAGAGATACCTGCAAAGTGAATGTGTAGAAGGAAAAGATGAGCCTGAATGGATCTGCATTAGCATTGAGTGTTGTTAACAGATCATTGTAATACCTGTTGATCTCTAACCATTTCAACAATTGTAAAATCCCCTAACAGGGTAGCCTTAACTGCCTTGATTCAAAATCCCTTAAATCGGGTGGTCTTAACCTGCTTGTTTCAAATCCCTTAACTGGGTAACTCGAGGCTAATGAGTTCTGAGAAGCTAGAGAAGCTTAGGAGATCCTTTCAGCTATTGAGTTCTTAAAATCATCTAACAAGGTGACCCTACCGAGTTTAACCCTTAACCAGGTATCCCTTAACCGGGTGATCCTTAATAGGATTGGTTCCTACCAGAACCTATTGTAATGTCCTTAACCGGACAAGGCTCCTAATTGAGCGGACTTCTAAAGAGTTCAAAAAGCAGCTTGTGGGTATTCATCCCCACCGTGGTTTTTCCCAGTTGGGTTTCCACATGAAAAATATGTGTGTCATGTGTAATGCTTTTGTCTTGTGATGCTCTATTTTATCTGTTATGCACACGAAGGTTCTATGTTTTATGCCTGTCTATAAAACATATTGAACTCACTATTTTGAAGATTTTATGGTTAAGTTTACTATTTTATGGATGAGAATATAATGATAATGTGGTATTGAGCTAAGAGAAAAGCTTATTGAGTGACCGGTTCATGACTGATTGAGCTATACTAGATGTTACTGGTTGCACTCTGTTTTACCGGTGTCTCTATTTATCAGTCATTTAGAGTATTTGTTGTCAAACCAGTTTTGGACTGTATTTGTGTTTGTACTGATTCACCCCCCCCCTCTCAGTACCGGTTCGGTACTAGTGGTTCATCATTGAGTTATCAGAACATTGTTTGACAATCATGGAGAAACTTCTTCATTCAATTTTGATCTTCTACCATTGGTGCACATTCTACATTGAGGGTGTTAGAGTTATCTTGTATTAGCTAATAATTATTTATTTAATTATTAGTCTATTAAACTCTACGCTTCAGCTAAACTTAGACATTTAATTAATATTGTAGGTAATTATTAAATACACATTATCCCTTTACAGTTTTTTTAGGGTTGCACATATTTAGGGTTGCTATTATCCTTTTATAAGGATTGTATTGTACCTGTTCATTAAATTGATTCCCTTTTTGAATGATAATCTTCTTCTTTAGAGCATTTATGCTTTTTTGTTTTATGTGCCTTAATTCTTCTCTTGTGACAGGTATTTGCATGCAGGTGTTCTTGGGAACTCTGAAGTTGTATTTCCTCAACTTCTTCATGGCATTAGAGCCTACATCTGCTACTGCTTGTTCCTGATTTTTTAGAAGATTTTTTGGAGGAGAATTTCAAGTTTTTTTAGAGTTTTTAATTGGATCTGGGGTAGCTGTTTTGTTTTTGATCATTTTGGGCTCAAACGGACCTCACTGTTGAGCTCAGAACGCCCCAAAAGCCCCATTTCCATATAAAATTTGTCAAATTTTGACAAATTTGGGTTCTAAAATTTTTTCTTTGGTTTTGCCTTATTTGGCATGAATTTCTCGAAATTCATCAAAAAACTCATTAAAAAAACAAAATTTAGAGCAGTTTGGGCAAAAAAAGACCTCACTGTTGGCTTCCGAAGGGCGTTTCCAGTCATTTTGATATATAATTTGACCTATTTCGGGGACAAGTGCATCCGGGCCATGATTTTTTCATTGGCACACTTTACGAGGCACAAAAATCCGTATGGCTGTACCTGCAAATGTGTCAGAAAATTTTTGTCAAAAAAAATAAATAATTTTTTTTTACCCTTTTTATACCCTAAAAGAGAGGTTTTTTCTTTTGGCCATATCTTGAGCATACGGAGTCGTTTTTTTGAAAACGAATAGGCGTTGAAAAGCTGGTTCCAAGCCAAACCTCGTAATGTTGCTTTTTTTGGTCCAATTTTTCTGTTTGACTGTGTTTTTTTCAAGTCAAAATGGGGTCTCTTTTTTGCACTCTGAGAGCCATAGAATGAGCAACCGAACTCTGTTTTTCAAAAAAATTATATTATTGGAAATTTTATCCTGTGTCCTTTCTAGCCATATGATTTTTCTTTTCAGATTCTTCTCCAAGAATATTTTATTCAATTTTTTGCTTTTCAGCACTCTGGTGGATATCTTGGTTGTTTCAAGTCCTAGGATCTCTTCTTTGAGTACGATGTCTCGGTTTTGGTTCTTCTTTCTATTTCCAGTCTTTTTATCATTGTAGCATTTCATTTATGCAAACACACTGAGATAAAGTGCCATCATGCATTGTTTACTTGGGAACTTGCACATCTTGTGCCCTTATTACCTTTGTCCAGTGAGTGTTCCTTCCACGACACTATGTACTTTCTCAGCACCTTCGATGTTCCTGGTTCTTTGTCATGCAGCTCTTGTTGGCCATTCTTTTCAGTGTACCTATCCCTCTCCCTCTTCAACATTATGGGGAGGTTTGTCCTGTTGGTTCTAATGCTTCCATGGTTCGATTGATTAGCTCTTCGGGCTTTGGTGTCTCATGTTATCAGTATCTTTGAGTTCAGTTGTTTGCCTTTGTTTGCCAACTGATTCGAGTAGTGTCATTTGAGGGCACTCATGCAGATTACAATCTTCTCTACCTGGTCATGTTATATTTCAGTGGAGGTTCTTCAGATCAGCAGTTACTCTTCAACAGTGTTTGCAGCTATTTCCTGCTTCAGTGGTATTCTTCTTTCTTTTCCATCTCTTTCTGGAGTAGAGTTTTTTCTCACTTGGTTTTCTCTATTTCTCCGGTTCATAGAGATTTGGTTGTGATTGGGTACCTCATCAGGCCTTGTTGTTGGGCTCCAAATTTGCCTTCATCATGTAGTTGCATTTTTTGCTTCATGCATTTAGTTTTTTAGCTACTCCCTAAGTTCATCTTAAGGGGGGGTGTTAGAGTTATCTTGTATTAGCTAATAATTATCTATTTAATTATTAATCTATTAAACTCTACACTTAAGCTAAACTTAGGCATTTAATAAATATTGTAGGTATTTAATAATTATTCTAATTATTAAATACATAATATTCCTTTAGGGTTTCTTTAGGGTTGCACATATTTAGGGTTGCTATTATCCTTTTATAAGGATTGTATTGTACCTATTCATTAAATTGATTACCATTCTAAATGATAATCTTCTTCTTCAGAGCATTTATGTTTTTTGCTTTATGTGCCTCCATTCTTCTCTTGTGATAGGTATTTGCATGCAGGTGTTCTTGGGATCTCTGAAGTTGTATTTCTTCAACCTCTTCATAATTCAATTGATTCCCTTTCTGAATGATAATTTTCTTCTTCAAAACATTTATGCTTTTTTGCTTTATGTGTCTCCATTCTTCTCTTGGGATAGGTATTTGCATGCAGGTGTTCTTGGGATCTCTAAAGTTGTATTTCCTCAACTTCTTCATGGTATCAGAGGCTACATCTATTGCTGGTTGTTCCTGATTTTTCAGAAGATTTTTTGGAGGAGGTTTTCAAGTTTTTTCAGAGTTTTTTACTGGATCTGGGGTAGTTGTTTTGTTTATAATCAATTTGGGCTCAAACGGACCTCATTGTTAAGCTCAGAATGCCCCAAACCCCCCATTTCCATATAAAATTTGTCAAATTTTGACAAATTTAGGTTCTGAAATTTTTTCTTTAGTTTGGCCTTTTTTTGGCACGAATTTTTAGAAATTTGTCAAAAAAATCATTAAAATTTTTTAGAGCAGTTTGGGCAAAAAAAAGACCTCTTTGTTGGCTTCCGAACAACGTTTCTAGTCATTTTGATATATAATTTGACCTATTCCAGTGACAAGGGCGTCTAGGTCATGATTTTTTCATTGGTACGCTTTACGAGGCACAAAAATCCGTACGACTATACCTGCAAATGCATCAAAAAAATTTTGTCAAAAAAAAAAATTGCCCTAAAAGAGGGTTTTTTTCTTTTGGCCATAACTTGGTCATACAAAGTCATTTTTTCGAAAACAAATAGGCGTCAGAAAGCTGGTTCCGAGCCGAACCTTGTGATGTTGGATTTTTTTTTCAATTTTTCTGTTTGACTGTGTTTTTTTCTAGTCAAAATGGGGTCTCTTTTTTGCACTCCGAGAGCCATAGAATGAACATCTGAGCTCCATTTTTTGAAACATTTATATCGTTGGAAAGTTTGTCCTGTGTCCTTTCCAGCCATATAAGTTTTATTTCCAGATTCTGCTCCAGGAATATTTTATTAAGTTTTTTTCTTTTCAAGACTCTAGTGGATATCTTGGTTGTTTCAAATCCTGGGATCTCTTCTCTGAGTAGGATGTCTCGGTTTTGGTTCTTCTTTCTATTTCCAGTCTTCTTATCATTGTAGCTTCATTTATGCAAACAAACTGAGATAAAGTTTCATCATGCATTGTTTACTTGGGATCTTGTACATCTTGTGTCTTATCATACATGCACTACATTATAAAGTGCCATGAGGGGGTTGATGTTTGCCTTTTGTTTGCCATCTACCTTTGTCCAGTGAGTGTTCCTTCCATGACACTATGTACTTTCTTTGCACCTTCGATGTTTTTGGTTCTTCATCATGCAATTCTTGTTGGCCGTTCTTTTCAGTGTACCTATCTCTCTCCCTTTTCAGCATTATGGGGAGGTTTGTCCTGTTGGTTCTAATGCTTCTGTGGTTTGATTGATCAGCTCTTTAGACTCTGGTGTCTCATGCCATCTATATCTTCGAGTTCAGTTGTTTGCCCTTGTTTGCCATCTGATTCTAGTAGTGTCATTTGAGGGCACTCATGTAGATTACAGTCTTCTCTATCTGGTCATGTTCTATTTCAGTGGAGGTTCTTCAGATCAGCACCAACTCTGTTTGACTATGTTTTTTCCAGTCAAAATGGGGTCTCTTTTTTGCACTCCGGGAGCCATAGAATGAGCATCCAAACTCTGTTTTTCAAAAAATTTATTTTGTTGGAAAGCTTGTCCTGTGTCCTTTTCAGCCATATAAGTTTTCTTTCCAGATTCTGCTCTAGGAATATTTTATTCTATTTTTTTCTTTTCAGCACTCTGGTGGATATCTTGGTTGTTTCAGGTCCTAGGATATCTTCTCTGAGCAGGATGTCTCAGTTTTCATTCTTTCTATTTCCAGTCTTCTTATCATTGTAGCTTCATTTATGTAAATGCACTAAGATAAAGTTCCATCATGCATTGTTTACTTGAGATCTTGCACACCTTATGTCTTATTGTACATGCACTACATTATAAAGTGCCATGAGGGGGTTTATGTTTGCCTTTTGTTTTCCATCTACCTTTGTCCACTGAGTGTTCCTTTCATGATATTCTCCTCATGATGTGTGTTAAGTGAGTATTCCTTCCACGACACTATGTACTTTCTTTGCACCTTCGATGTTCCTAGTTCTTCGTCATGAAGTTCTTGTTGGTCGTTCTTTCCAGTGTACCTGTCTCTCTCCCTTTTCATCATTATGAGGAGGTTTGTCCTGTTGGTTCTAATGCTTCTGTGGTTTGATTGATCAGCTCTTCAGGCTTTGGTGTCTCATGCCATCTGTATCTTCGAGTTTAGTTGTTTTCCCTTGTTTGCCATCTGATTCGAATAGTGTCATTTGAGGGCACTCATGCAGATTACAGTCTTCTCTATCTGGTCATGTTCTATTTCAGTGGAGGTTCATTAGATCAACAACTACTCTTTGACAGTGTTTGCATCTATTTCATGCTTCATTGGTGTTCTTGCTTTTCCATCTCTTTTTGGAGTATAGTTTTTTCCCACGTGGTTTTCTCTATTTCTTCGATTCATAGAGATTTGGTTGTGATTGGGTACCTCATCAGGCCTTGTTGCCGAGACCCAAATTTTCCTTCATCATGTAGTCACATCTTTTGCTTCATGCATTTAGTTTTTTAGCTACTCCTTAAGTTCGTCTTAAGTGGGAGTGTTAAAGTTATCTTGTATTAACTAATAATTATTTATTTAATTATTAGTCTATTAAACTCTACGCTTAAGCTAAACTTAGGAATTTAATAAATATTGTAGGTATTTAATAATTATTCTAATTATTAAATCAACATTATCTCTTTAGGGTTTCTTTAGGGTTGCACATATTTAGGGTTGCTATTATCCTTTTATAAGGATTGTATTATACCTATTCATTAAATTGATTCCCTTTTTGAATGATAATCTTATTCTTCAAAGCATTTATTCTTTTTTGATTTATGTGCCTCCATTATTCTCTTGTGACGGGTATTTGCATGTAGGTGTTCTTGGAATCTTTGAAGTTGTATTTCCTCATCCTCTTCATAATTCAATTGATTCCCTTTCTTAATGATAATTTTTTTCTTCAGAGCATTTATGTTTTTTCGCTTTATGTGTCTCAATTCTTCTCTTGTGATAGGTATTTGCATGCAGGTGTTCTTGGGATCTTTGAAGTTGTATTTCCTCAACTTCTTCATGGTATCAGAGTCTATATCTGTTGCTGCTTGTTCCCGATTTTTCATAAGATTTTTTGGAGGAAAGTTTTTTTCAGAGTTTTTTATTGGATTTGGGGTAGCTATTTTGTTTATGATCAATTTGGGCTCAAACGGATCTCACCGTTAAGCTCAGAATGCCCCAAAATCCCCATTTTCATATAAAATTTGTCAAATTTTGACAAATTTGGGTTCTGAAATTTTTTGGGGGTTTTGCCTTTTTTTAACACGAATTTCGAGAAATTTGTCAAAAAAATCATTAAAATTTTTTTAAAGCAGTTTGAGAAAAAAAAGACCTCTTTGTTGGCTTCCGAATGACGTTTCCAATCATTTTGATATATAATTCAATCTATTTCGGTGACAAGGACATGTAGGCCATGATTTTTTCATTGGCACGTTTTACGAGCCACAAAAATCCGTACGGCTGTGCCTACAAATGCGTCAATTTTTATTTTTTTTTACCTTTTTTATGCCTTAAAAGAGGGTTTTTTTTTTTTGGTCATACGAAGTCATTTTTTCGAAAACAATAGGTGTCAAAAAGCTGGTTCTGAGCCGGACCTTGTGATGTTGGATTTTTTTTCCAATTTTTTTGTTTGACTGTTTTTTTTTCCAGTCAAAATGGGGTCTCTTTTTTGTACTCCGTGAGCCATAGAATGAGCATCCGAACTCCATTTTTCAAAAAATTTATATCGTTGCCAAGCTTGTCCTATGTCCTTTCCAGCCATTTAAGTTTTCTTTCCAGATTCTGCTCCAGGAATATTTTATTCAGTTTTTTTCTTTTCAGCACTCTGGTGGATATCTTGGTTGTTTCAGGTCCTAGGATCTCTTCTCTGAGTAGGATGTCTCGGTTTTATATCTTTTTTCTATTTCTAGTCTTCTTATCATTGTAGCTTTATTTATGCAAACACGCTGAGATAAAGTTTCATCATGCATTGTTTACTTGGGATCTTGCACATCTTGTGCCTTATTGTACATGCACTACATTATAAAGTGTCATGAGGGGGTTGATGTTTGTCTTTTGTTTTCCATCTACCTTTGTCTAGTGAGTGTTCCTTCCATGACATTCGCCTCATGATGTGTGTCAAGTGAGTGTTTCTTCCATGACACTATGTACTTTCTTTGCACCTTCGATATTCCTGGTTCTTCATCATGCAATTCTTGTTGGCCGTTCTTTTCAGTGTACCTATCCCTCTCCCTTTTCAGCATTATGGGGAGGTTTGTCCTGTTGGTTCTAATGCTTCTGTGGTTCGATTGATCAGCTCTTTAGGCTTTGGTGTCTCATGCCATCTGTATCTTCGAGTTCAGTTGTTTGCCTTTGTTTACCATCTGATTCGAGTAGTGTCATTTGAGGGCACTCATGTAGATTACAGTCTTCTCTATCTGGTCATGTTCTATTTCAGTGGAGGTTCTTCAAATCAACACCTACTCTTTGACAGTGTTTGCATCTATTTCATGCTTTAGTGGCATTCTTCTTGCTTTTCCATTTCTTTTTGGAGTAGAGTTTTTTCCCACGTGGTTTTCTCTATTTCTCCGATTCATAGAGATTTGGTTGTGATTGGGTACCTCATCAGGCCTTATTGCCGGGACCCAAATTTGCCTTCATCATGTGGTTGCATTTTTTGCTTCATGCATTTAGGTTTTTAGCTACTTCCTAAGTTCATCTTAAGGGGGGGTGTTAGAGTTATCTTGTATTAGCTAATACTTATTTATTTAATTATTAGTCTATTAAACCCCACGCTTAAGCTAAATTTAGCCATTTAATAAATATTGTAGGTATTTAATAATTATTCTAATTATTAAATACACATTATCCTTTTAGGGTTTCTTTAGGGTTGTACATATTTAGGGTTGCTATTATCCTTTTATAAGGATTGTATTGTACCTATTCATTAAATTGATTCCCTTTCTGAATGATAATCTTCTTTTTCAGAGCATTTATGCTTTTCTGTCTTATGTGCCTCCATTCTTCTGTTGTGACAGGTATTTGCATGCAAGTGTTCTTGGGATCTCTGAAGTTGTATTTCCTCAACCTCTTCATAATTCAATTGATTCCCTTTTTGAATGATAATTTTCTTCTTCAGAGCATTTATGCTTTATGTGTCTCCATTCTTCTCTTGTGACAGGTATTTGCATGCAGGTGTTCTTGGGATCTCTGAAGTTGTATTTCCTCAGCTTCTTCATGGTATCAGAGCCTACATTTGTTGCTACTTGTTCCTGATTTTTCATAAGATTTTTTGGAGGAAAGTTTTTTTTAGAGTTTTTTATTGGATCTGGGGTAGCTATTTTTTTTATGATCAATTTGGGCTCAAACGGACCTCACCGTTAAGCTCAGAATGCCCCAAAACCCCCATTTCCATATAAAATTTGTCAAATTTTGACAAATTTGGGTTTTGAAATTTTTTTTTGGTTTTGCTTTTTTTTTCACGAATTTCTAGAAATTTGTCAAAAAAATCATTAAAATTTTTTTAGAGCAGTTTGGGCAAAAAAGGACCTCTTTGTTGGCTTCTGAACGACTTTTCAGTCATTTTGATATATAATTTGACTTATTTCGATGACAAGGGCATCTGGCCCATGATTTTTTCATTGGCACATTTTACGAGGCACAAAAATCTGTATGGTTGTACCTGTAAATGCGTCAAAAAAAATTTGTCAAAAAAAAAAAATCCGTACGAGTGTACCCTTTTTATGCCCTAAAAGAGGGGTTTTTTCTTTTGGCTATAACTTGGTCATACAGAGTCATTTTTTTGGAAACAAATAGGCATCGAAAAAATGGTTCCGAGACGGACCTTGGGATGTTGGATTTTTTTTCCAATTTTTCTGTTTGACTGTATTTTTTTCTAGTCAAAGTGGGGTCTCTTTTTTGCACTCCAGGAGCCATAGAATGAGCATCCGAACTCCGTTTTTTGAAAAATTTATATCGTTGGAAAGCTTGTCCTGTGTCCTTTCCAGCCATATAAGTTTTCTTTCTAGATTCTGCTCCAGGTATATTTTATTCAGTTTCTTTTTTTCAGCACTATGGTGGATATCTTGGTTGTTTCAGGTCGTGGGATCCCTTGTCTGAGTAGGATGTCTCGGTTTTGGTTGTTCTTTCTATTTCTAGTCTTCTTATCGTTTTAGCTTCATTTATGCAAACACACTGAGATAAAGTTCCATCATGCATTGTTTACTTGGGATCTTGTACATCTTGTGCTTTATTGTACATGCACTACATTATAAAGTGCCATGAGGGGGTTGATGTTTGCCTTTTGTTTGCCATCTACCTTTGTCCAGTGAGTGTTCCTTCCATGACATTCACCTCATGATGTGTGTCAAATGAGTGTTCCTTCCATGACACTATGTACTTTCTTTGCACCTTCGATGTTCCTGGTTCTTCGTCATGCAATTCTTGTTGGTCGTTCTTTTCAGTGTACCTGTCCCTCTCCCTTTTCAGCATTATGGGAAGGTTTGTCCTGTTGGTTCTAATGCTTCTGTGGTTCGATTGATCAGCTCTTCAAGCTTTGGTGTCTCATGCCATCTGTATCTTCGAGTTCAGTTGTTTGCCCTTGTTTGCCATCTGATTTGAGTAGTGTCATTTGAGGGCACTCATACAGATTACAATCTTCTCTATCTGGTCATGTTCTATTTCAGTAGAGGTTTTTTAGATCAGCAGCTACTCTTCGACAGTGTTTTTTATCTATTTCATGCTTTAGTGGTGTTCTTCTTGCTTTTCCATCTCTTTTTGGAGTAGAGTTTTTTCCCATGTTGTTTTCTCTATTTCTCTGGTTCATAGAGATTTGGGTGTGATTGGGTACCTCATCAGGCCTTTTGATCGGTACCCAAATTTGGTGTCATCATGTAGTTGCATTTTTTGCTTCATGCATTTAGTTTTTTAGCTACTCCCTAAGTTCATCTTAAGGGGGGGTGTTAGAGTTATCTTGTATTAGCTAATAATTATTTATTTAATTATTAGTCTATTAAACTCTACGCTTAAGCTAAACTTAGGCATTTAATAAATATTGTAGGTATTTAATAATTATTCTAATTATTAAATCAACATTATCTCTTTAGGGTTTCTTTAGGGTTGCACATATTTAGGGTTGCTATTATCCTTTTATAAGGATTGTATTATACCTATTCATTAAATTGATTCCCTTTTTGAATGATAATCTTATTCTTCAAAGCATTTATTCTTTTTTAATTTATGTGCCTCCATTATTCTCTTGTGACGGGTATTTGCATGTAGGTGTTCTTGGAATCTCTGAAGTTGTATTTCCTCATCCTCTTCATAATTCAATTGATTCCCTTTCTTAATGATAATTTTCTTCTTCAGAGCATTTATGTTTTTTCGCTTTATGTGTCTCAATTCTTCTCTTGTGACAGGTATTTGCATGCAGGTGTTCTTGGGATCTTTGAAGTTGTATTTCCTCAACTTCTTCATGGTATCAGAGTCTATATCTGTTGCTGCTTGTTCCCGATTTTTCATAAGATTTTTTGGAGGAAAGTTTTTTTCAGAGTTTTTTATTGGATTTGGGGTAGCTATTTTGTTTATGATCAATTTGGGCTCAAACGGATCTCACCGTTAAGCTCAGAATGCCTCAAAATCCCCATTTCCATATAAAATTTGTCAAATTTTGACAAATTTGGGTTCTGAAATTTTTTTTTGGGTTTTGCCTTTTTTTAGCACGAATTTCGAGAAATTTGTCAAAAAAATCATTAAAATTTTTTTAAAGCAGTTTGAGAAAAAAAAGACCTCTTTGTTGGCTTCCGAATGACGTTTCCAGTCATTTTGATATATAATTCAATCTATTTCGGTGACAAGGACATGTAGGCCATGATTTTTTCATTGGCACGTTTTACGAGCCACAAAAATCCGTACGGCTGTGCCTACAAATGCGTCAATTTTTATTTTTTTTTACCTTTTTTATGCCTTAAAAGAGGGTTTTTTTATTTTTTGTCATACGAAGTCATTTTTTCGAAAACAAATAGGTGTCAGAAAGCTGGTTCTGAGCCGGACCTTGTGATGTTGGATTTTTTTTCCAATTTTTCTGTTTGACTGTTTTTTTTTCCAGTCAAAATGGGGTCTCTTTTTTGTACTCCGTGAGCCATAGAATGAGCATCCAAACTCCGTTTTTCAAAAAATTTATATCGTTGCCAAGCTTGTCCTATGTTCTTTCCAGCCATTTAAGTTTTCTTTCCAGATTCTGCTCCAGGAATATTTTATTCAGTTTTTTTCTTTTCAGCACTCTGGTGGATATCTTGGTTGTTTCAGATCCTAGGATCTCTTCTCTGAGTAGGATGTCTCAGTTTTATATCTTTTTTCTATTTCTAGTTTTCTTATCATTGTAGCTTTATTTATGCAAACACACTGATATAAAGTTCCATCATGCATTGTTTACTTGGGATCTTGCACATCTTGTGCCTTATTGTACATGCACTACATTATAAAGTGTCATGAGGGGGTTGATGTTTGCCTTTTGTTTGCCATCTACCTTTGTCTAGTGAGTGTTCCTTCCATGACATTCGCCTCATGATGTGTGTCAAGTGAGTGTTTCTTCCATGACACTATGTACTTTCTTTGCACCTTCGATATTCCTGGTTCTTCATCATGCAATTCTTGTTGGCCGTTCTTTTCAGTGTACCTATCCCTCTCCCTTTTCAGCATTATGGGGAGGTTTGTCCTGTTGGTTCTAATGCTTCTGTGGTTCGATTGATCAGCTCTTTAGGCTTTGGTGTCTCATGCCATCTGTATCTTCGAGTTCAGTTGTTTGCCTTTGTTTACCATCTGATTCGAGTAGTGTCATTTGAGGGCACTCATGTAGATTATAGTCTTCTCTATCTGGTCATGTTCTATTTCAGTGGAGGTTCTTCAGATCAGCACCTTCTCTTTGATAGTGTTTGCATCTATTTCATGCTTTAGTGGCATTCTTCTTGCTTTTCCATTTCTTTTTGGAGTAGAGTTTTTTCCCACGTGGTTTTCTCTATTTCTCCAATTCATAGAGATTTGGTTGTGATTGGGTACCTCATCAAGCCTTATTGTCGGGACCCAAATTTGCCTTCATCATGTGGTTGCATTTTTTGCTTCATGCATTTAGGTTTTTAGCTACTTCCTAAGTTCATCTTAAGGGGGGGTGGTAGAGTTATTTTGTATTAGCTAATACTTATTTATTTAATTATTAGTCTATTAAACCCCACGCTTAAGCTAAATTTAGGCATTTAATAAATATTGTAGGTATTTAATAATTATTCTAATTATTAAATACACATTATCCTTTTAGGGTTTCTTTAGGGTTGCACATATTTAGGGTTGCTATTATCCTTTTATAAGGATTGTATTGTACCTATTCATTAAATTGATTCCCTTTCTGAATGATAATCTTCTTTTTCAGAGCATTTATGCTTTTCTGTCTTATGTGCCTCCATTCTTCTGTTGTGATAGGTATTTGCATGCAAGTGTTCTTGGGATCTCTGAAGTTGTATTTCCTCAACCTCTTCATAATTCAATTGATTCCTTTTTTGAATGATAATTTTCTTCTTCAAAGCATTTATGCTTTATGTGTCTCCATTCTTCTCTTGTGACAGGTATTTGCATGCAGGTGTTCTTGGGATCTCTGAAGTTGTATTTCCTCAGCTTCTTCATGGTATCAGAGCCTACATTTGTTGCTACTTGTTCCTGATTTTTCATAAGATTTTTTGGAGGAAAGTTTTTTTTAGAGTTTTTTATTGGATCTGGGGTAGCTGTTTTGTTTATGATCAATTTGGGCTCAAACGGACCTCACCGTTAAGCTCAGAATGCCCCAAAACCCCCATTTCCATATAAAATTTGTCAAATTTTGACAAATTTGGGTTTTGAAATTTTTTTTTGGTTTTACTTTTTTTTTTCACGAATTTCCAGAAATTTGTCAAAAAAATCATTAAAATTTTTTTAGAGCAGTTTGGGCAAAAAAAGACCTCTTTGTTGGCTTCTGAACGACTTTTCAGTCATTTTGATATATAATTTGACTTATTTCGGTGACAAGGGCATCTGGCCCATGATTTTTTCATCGGCACATTTTACGAGGCACAAAAATCTGTATGGTTGTACCTGTAAATGCGTCAAAAAAAATTTGTCAAAAAAAAAAAATCCGTACGAGTGTACCCTTTTTATGCCCTAAAAGAGGGGTTTTTTCTTTTGGCTATAACTTGGTCATACAGAGTCATTTTTTTGGAAACAAATAGGCATCGAAAAACTGGTTCCGAGACGGACCTTGGGATGTTGGATTTTTTTTCCAATTTTTCTGTTTGACTGTATTTTTTTCTAATCAAAGTGGGGTCTCTTTTTTGCACTCCAGGAGCCATAGAATGAGCATCCGAACTCCGTTTTTTGAAAAATTTATATTGTTGGAAAGCTTGTCCTGTGTCCTTTCCAGCCATATAAGTTTTCTTTCTAGATTCTGCTCCAGGTATATTTTATTCAGTTTTTTTTTTCAGCACTATGGTGGATATCTTGGTTGTTTCAGGTCGTGGGATCTCTTGTCTGAGTAGGATGTCTCGGTTTTGGTTGTTCTTTCTATTTCTAGTCTTCTTATCATTTTAGCTTCATTTATGCAAACACACTGAGATAAAGTTCCATCATGCATTGTTTACTTGGGATCTTGTACATCTTGTGCTTTATTGTACATGCACTACATTATAAAGTGCCATGAGGGGGTTGATGTTTGCCTTTTGTTTGCCATCTACCTTTGTCCAGTGAGTGTTCCTTCCATGACATTCACCTCATGATGTGTGTCAAATGAGTGTTCCTTCCATGACACTATGTACTTTCTTTCCACCTTCGATGTTCCTGGTTCTTCGTCATGCAATTCTTGTTGGTCGTTCTTTTCAGTGTACCTGTCCCTCTCCCTTTTCAGCATTATGGGAAGGTTTGTCCTGTTGGTTCTAATGCTTCTGTGGTTCGATTGATCAGCTCTTCAAGCTTTGGTGTCTCATGCCATCTGTATCTTCGAGTTCAGTTGTTTGCCCTTGTTTGTCATCTGATTCGAGTAGTGTCATTTGAGGGCACTCATACAGATTACAATCTTCTCTATCTGGTCATGTTCTATTTCAGTAGAGGTTTTTTAGATCAGCAGCTACTCTTCGACAGTGTTTTTTATCTATTTCATGCTTTAGTGGTGTTCTTCTTGCTTTTGCATCTCTTTTTGGAGTAGAGTTTTTTCCCATGTTGTTTTCTCTATTTCTCTGGTTCATAGAGATTTGGGTGTGATTGGGTACCTCATCAGGCCTTTTGATCGGGACCCAAATTTGGCATCATCATGTAGTTGCATTTTTTGCTTCATGCATTTAGTTTTTTAGCTACTCCCTAAGTTCATCTTAAGGGGGGGTGTTAGAGTTATCTTGTATTAGCTAATAATTATTTATTTAATTATTAGTCTATTAAACTCTACGCTTAAGCTAAACTTAAGCATTTAATAAATATTGTAGGTATTTAATAATTATTCTAATTGTTAAATACACATTATCCCTTTAGGGTTTCTTTAGGGTTGCACATATTTAGGGTTTCTATTATCCTTTTATAAGGATTGTATTGTACCTATTCATTAAATTGATTCCCTTTGTGAATGATAATCTTCTTCTTTAGAGCATTTATACTTTTTTGCTTTATGTGCCTCCATTTTTCTCTTGTGATAGGTATTTGCATGCAAGCGTTCTTGGGATCTCTGAAGTTGTATTTCCTCAACTTCTTCAGAGGGGGGCTACATGGTCTCTTTTCATCTCTCTTATGGACGGGAATTTTTCCTCACACGGGGTTTTTTCCTTCTTAGTCTTCTTTGAGAGTTCTTGCATATTTTATTCTCTTCTTTGGGAGGGAGTTTTAAACAATGAGCTACAGTAGTCGGACAACACCACAAAGAAAGATTTGAGCAATATGAGGGTATTTGGATCTATTCCCAAAAGGCCATCCTAAATTGTTGGGACCAGTATTCTTGTCGATCTAGTCCTCTGAACTTTTCACTATCCAAAAGGGTATCTATTAGTATCTATGAATAATGTCGATCCTAGAAATCTTAGCTCTATACTGGTTCTTGCACATAGTAGAGAAGGGAAAAGGGTTGCGTATAGGGGTTTGCCTTAGGTCAAACCCTAGTTTTGGAATTAACTATTAAATATAAATAAAATGTAAATGAATTCTTGTGATAGAAGTGATTTCTTTTTTAGGGAAATTTTGAATAATATCTGAAACACTAATGGTGTACCTTTTGATGGTTTTGTTTGTCTTCACAATGAATTATGGTTTCATGTAGTCTTCATAAACATAGAACATGAATGTCATCTCCAATGCTTGAATCTTGACCTTACTTCTTCTCTAATGCTTGAAAGAAGAGTGATTTCTTTCTCACTTGAATTTGAATGCTTGTGATGTCGAATTGAATTGATAGATGTCGATATCAAGATGGGAGGGGTAGACCTCCGTTTATACTTGTCGAAAAACAACATAATTTTTTGACACGATGACATGGATCTAGGTTCCTGTTCAAATTAAATGACCATTGTGATGCCCCAAAAAGGGCTTTGATTGGGAGGACAAGGGCGCTAGTACCCTGGTCTTGACCAATCAGGGACACATGAAATGAGGTAAGAAAGTGTGCATGATGAAATTTTAAGTTTAGTGCATGGTGCGAGCAGAATTAGGGCTTTGATCAGGCCTCGAGGGAAGAATACCAAGGAGAGGGACCAAATGAGGACAAAATTGTAAGAAAGTACAATTTAGTACACTACAAGGACTAATTGCATTAGGGAAATATAGGAATTTGATAGATCTAAACCTAATAGATCTAGATTCTGATCAAATTTTAAGGGTTTTAGGTGCTCCTCTTCTTTCCCTTGAGTTGAATTTGATTTGAATTTGTTGAAGATGTTGAAATTAGGGTAAATGTGTGTAAATTGAAGCAATTATGCATAAACAATGAGATCTAGTTGTTGAATGGAGCCATGAACCTAGATTTGAGAAATATGTGAATGTTTGGATATATTCCCAGAAGGTTGACCTGAATTGTTGTGACAAGACTAATGGTCACCCTAGTACTCTAAAATTTTCGTCATTCAAAAGGGAACCTGATCGTCTCTATGAATAATGTCTATCCTGAAAAATTGTAGTCCAGTACTTGTTTCCTACACACAAAAGGAGAGGGAAAATTATTGGGAATAGGTGTTTGCCTAATTCAGACCTTGGTTTAGGAATTAAGCTTGAATGAAACAATGCAAATACTGAAATAAATGCTAGAAAAATATATCCTAAATCTGCAATTGTTGATGATGATGCTTTGCTTCTTGAATTTAATCACATATGTTGTATGAAATGGCATGAACATAAAAAAAACCCTAATCACACACACATGCTTGCATATGAATGATGTAATTTTTCTCCACAATGATTAAATGAAGAATATGTAGCCATGAAGATCTCTCAAAATGCTTGATGATGAACACTTTATGGATGCAAGAATGCTTGAGGATGGATACTTAAAATAGATAGATATATGAAATTAGGTTGATCAAATGTCTTATATAGGGTGCAGACACCTAAAATTGTCCTGTTTAATTAAATAAATATTTTATTTGTTTAATTATCTTATCCTAAGTCTTCTATTAATTAAATAAATTTGTATTTATTTAATTAATTCATTTATCCTCTTCTAGTCTTTCCTCGTTTAGATAAATATTTTTATTTATTTAAATTATCTTCTCTTAAATTAAATAAATATTTTATTTATTTAATTTGTCCCACTTCCTCTATCAATTAAATAAATCTTTATTTATTTAATTAATTCATTAGCTTTTTCCCTATGTGACACATGTCATTTATCTCTTAATTTTCTTCTACCTACCCTCTCATTATTTTATTATTTCCTCTACCTACCCTTTAATCCTAGCCAGCCATTTATTCTTTTCACCTCTTAATCTTATCCCTCAATTTTCTTAAGTGACTTCTATATAAGAGGATTCTCTCCTTCTTTTTGAAACCCTAACTAATGCGTCAATCAAGCCTTCTTGCAATCAAGTGACATCACAACCACAATTTGTTCTTTGTTGAGCTCTTGAGCACATACAAAATCTGAGAGAAAATATACATCAAGCAAGATTAATGGAGATAGGAGACAATGAGGATTGAAACCCTACTTGACATGTGAATGGTATTGTTATTTCATTTGTTGATTTACATGATCTTAGGTATCTTCATTGGTGTATGGTGAATGTTGCATTATAGGACTAAGATTGTTTGTGGTTGAATCTTTAAGATTTTACAATAGTTTATCATCATCATTTTTCACCTCACACAAGGGGTATCTAGGCCATTTATTGATTAGGCTGACCTACAACGGTCATGTGGAGCCACAAAATTGAATTCTCACTAGAGAGATAGGACCCCTGCCCCATTTCAAAATTGGGCCCAACTAAGAGGCATCAAGGCGTCAACTGCCATGGTCTTTCTCAGAAAGGGACCACAATTAAGCCCTAGGGAGAAGGATACCCCTCTAAGAAGTTCATAAATGGCTGTACATGGCATTAGAACTAGAGATTGGGCACAAAATGGACCTAGATAGGCGATGAGGAGGGGACACACTAAAGTAGGGGCACAAACAAGAGGTTTCAATTAGTTCAGTGACAATTTACGATGCTACTCATAGAGAAATATTATAATGATTTTGGGCTCCCTAATGTCTAGAAGATAAGCCAAGAACAAAATTCAAGGCATGCCCCCAACATTACCTACTTCAGCAAGGGTATTGCTAGGATGCCCCTACTTGCAAGTAATAACATGGAGGTGACAAGGGATAGGTCCCTTCGGAACTATGGAAAAAAGGGTTTCTTTAATTAAATAACATTTTTTGAAAACTTTAAATGCCTTTCAGCCTATGTGTCCACCCTCCTAAAATAAAGATGCCTAGGTAAAACCCTAATAGACTTGGACCCAAAATCATTTGATAGTGATAAGGGGTTGGGATGGGCATACCTAGAAACTTTGTTTCAAAGGAAAATAGAGGTGTGGCACCCTTTGACCACTTTAAAGTTTTTTGCATCTAACAACCTCCTAAGTATGAGTCCATTCTTGACCTCCCATAAGCTATGATTTAACAACTAAAATTCCTCATTGCGAAAGTAAATTAAATGGCCACACCATCAAAATAATTCCTTGTGACAACCTACTATAGAAACAAAGAAAGAAAAAGTTGAATATTCTCATTGGAATCACAATCACCATCCATTTTATATTGAGTCCCCACTTGCAATCAAATAAAGGTAATGCATGTGCCTATAGAATAATTATAGTTAATAGTCTTCTAGCCCTTAATAAATCCTTACCTATCATGCCCCAACAAGATCTTTTGCACAAGAATTCTCAAGTGAAGAAATGGTTAAAACAAAGGAAGAGATTTCAATATCTAACGAATTTTACATCCAAGCTATTAAATGTTCTTTGTGTTTGATGGACAATTTGGATCCATGCGTGTGGTATAGCTTGATTCCCCCAACCTTGGTTTGCTTTGTATATATAGTAGCAAAGTAGGTCTTTGTAAATATCTTTAATATTTAGAATTTTCTAAAATTTTTAGAGTTTAAATTGGATTGCTTAGCCATAACATTTATTTTTTAACAATTTGATGTTGTCTAGCCTTGAAAAGCATATGTAACCCATGCCACAAGGTTTGTGTTTGTATTTGTGTTTGGCAAGGATAACATTTGAATCAAATTCAGTCAAGATAAAATTTGGCTAAAATAATTAGAATTAAAATTTGACAAATATTAGTTTATAGATTTTTTTTTTTTATCGATAAAAGGTCGAGGCCAAATAATTTTATTAATTTAAAAAATAGATAGAATTACATATACACCTCCATTCGGTGTGGGCACTGGTAGGAAAGAATGGAGGGAAGAAAACCTCTGGTCTAGCCCAGATCCCTCAAGGATCAGAAAAAATTAAGAATGCAATACATAATGGAGATACAAGATCACAATGGGAACTTGTCCAAAATAATGAAGATTGTATGTAGAAATCCTCTGAGTAAAGTTGAGCAGCAGATTGCCCATCTCTTGGGGTGATGCTGCTATTTGTGGGCGACAGTTCTTACTATTCCTGAAACACATGGTTAAGCTTGCTCTACTACTTATGCTGCACAAAATCTTGAGAAAATCTCTCACCAGAATGTTAGGAAAGAAAAACCGAATAGGTCAACTTATACAAAATATCATACCTGCCTGGATGGTCATCTGTTAGGATACATAGCTCAAAATATTAGTCTCAAAAAATCTCCAGAAACATAATGTGAGAGTGATTACCCATCGAAGATCATAAACTTAATAAATATTAATGAGGCAAATTCCATAAATAGAGATGAGGATAGCTAGGTAAGTGTAAGTCCTAAAAGAAGGCAATATCTACATAAATAATAATACCTATATATCCATGTTCACATATATTCAGGAGCGAGATATGCCAGCACCTTTATATACCTATGCTCATTAATGTAAGGTATTGCCTCCTTCTAGTCTTAAAGCTTATCCTAGCAGAGCGACAATACTGAAAAAGATAAATTTAGGAGTGATCAAATATAAGGAGGAAATACTTAACCATCTGAGTATGAGATGGGTGCCCTTAAGAATTTTGAAGATTTCGATGAAAATGAGGAGATCGATGAAACCACAAGGCTCATGGATGATGGTGATGATTTCATTGAAACGTCGATGAAACATGAGATTTTAAAGGAAGATAAGTGATGCCGCCTGATGAGCGTCCATTTTGAATGATTATCTGTGGAGTTAAATTATAAAAGCCACTAATTGTTAAAAGAAATCATCATTTTCATTAATACCATGGTAGCCCACAAGTCATCAAGCGGGTGCAATAGCAACCTATAAGATAACCTGGTTCAAATAAAATCGATGAGACCAACGATGTCTCATCAAAAAGGGGCCATCGAAGAAAGGAAGCGTCGAAGAACTTCAGAAAAGACTCATCGAAGACAGTAATTTCATCGACAAAAGAAATCAAGGAAAGCGGAGAAAGTTATCATCAATGGGAAAAGGTCTTCGAGGAGATAATACCATCAGTGCAACATAAAAGGGACTCATCAAAAGGAATGTTCACATCAAAAGAATACTGTCAATCAGACAAAAGGTAGCTCCATTGATAAAAGATGTTGATGAGGAAATAGGTTTCGAAGAAGCTAAAAGGGGAGCCTCCGATACGCCTAGTTTCACCGATGCGACTTTATCGATGGAGAAAGGCTTTGGTGAGACAAAAGGTCCACTCACCGATAGGGAATGATGATTTTGATGGAAGAAGTGATTCGATGGAACAAATAAAGGAGGTCACCGAAGCCTAAGGTTTCTTTGACATAAAACCCAATGGAGTGCAAAGAATATCGATGAGACCCAATGGTATCTCATCAATGTGGAAGGGCCATCGCTCAGGGAGAAAACGTTGGTGAACTTCAGAAAGATTCATCGAAGATAGAAATTCCATTGACAAAAGATGTCGAGGAAAGCGGAGATGGATTTCATTGACGGGAAAGGTCATTGAGGAGATAATACCATTAGTGCAATATAAAAAGGTCTTACTGAAAGGAATGTTCTCATCGAAGGAATAATGTCGATCAGGCAAAAGGCAGCTGCATTGATAAAAGATATCGATGAGGAAATAGGTTTCGAGGAAGCTAAGAGGCATGCCTTTGATACGCAAGGTTTAACCGATGCAACTTTATCGGAAGAAGAAGATAAGGGAGGATAAAGAAAGGCTTCGGTGAGACAATAGATCCAATCACCGACAGGGCATGATGATTTTGATGGGACAAGGGTTTCAGTGGAGCAAATAAAGGAGGTCATTGGAGCTCAAGGATGCTTCGACATAAAAACCTAATGGAGTTCAAATAATATCGACGAGACCCAACGATGTCTCATCGATATAGAAGGGCCATCGAAGAAAGAGAGCACCAATGAACTTCAGAAAAGACTCATCAAAGACATAAATTCCATCGACAAAAGATATCGAGGAAAGCGAAGATGGTTTTCATCGATGAGGCAAGGTATTCGAGGAGATAATAGCATCAGTGCAACATAAATGGACTCACCAAAAGGGATGTTCTCATTGAAAGAGTAGTGTCGATCAGACAAAAGGTAGCTACATCGGTAAAAGATATCGATGAGGAAATAGTTTTTGAGGGAGCTAAAAAGGCATGCTTCCGATACGCATGGTTTCACCAATGTGACTTTATCAGTGGAAGATGATAAGGGAGGAAAAAGAAAGGCTTCGATGAGACAATAGATCCATTCACCAATAGGGCATGATGGTTTTGATGGGAGAAGAGTATCGGTGGAACAAAAATATTTAAACTGAATGTTGTCTGAGTATCTATACGTAAATACAGGGGGAGGAAGAGGAGTAAATAAGGGGGTTAAAATAGAGTCTGGGCAAGAGAAACTTAAGGGGTAGAAAGGAGAAACATGCTACCAACACTTTAGGATATGAAGACAAAAGAGGGGGGTGCCTTAAGGTGGCATAGATAGGAGATTGATGCCATCAGCTCCCAAGTTGGCCAACTCATCTGCTCTTTTATTGCCCTCCCTATAAATATGATTGACTGTGAACCTATCAAAATCTCTGCATAATTCAAGAGCTTTTGACAACAAAGTATTTAGTCTCCAATTAGGCATACTACCTTTCCTCAGAGCATTGACAATTATAGCCGAGTCTCCTTCAATTTCCAAGTTTTTAACTCCTAGTTTCCTGCATAAATGCAGTCCCTCCACCAGGGCCATAAGTTCCGCCCAGTTGTTGGTGTTGATGCCATCTGGAGAGGCAAGGGTTGCTAGTTCCTTGCCTTCCCAATTATGAACAACACATCCTAACCCTGCTTGCCTTAGGTTGCCACGAGATGCCCCATCAAAGTTTAGCTTCATCCAGCCTTCGCCTGGGGGCTGCCATCTGCAAGCATCCATTGATTGAAGACTTGCAATAGGACCATCTCCTACAAAGGGAGGAAAGGGTAAGCCTTCCCAACATTTTATCATCTTTTCATCCCAATAAGTGATAGAGGCATTCTTCAATGTGCCTGATGACAGTCAGTTGTTCATGAGCTTAGTGATAGCTGACTCTATCCTGTTAATGATTCTAGGAACCTCTAGTTTTTCATTCTTAAAGAGATGTCTATTTCTCTCATTCCAAGGTTCCCACATAATGGAAGAAGGAAGAGCTATCCATAAAACTTCAAAGAGACATCCATGACTGAGGAGAGGCCATGCCTTGAGCATTTCGAGGATGGTGTGGGGGAAGGTCGCTGACCATTCAAGTTTGTTGGTGAACCAGTTCCAACATTTGTGAGCAAAGGGGTAGTTAAGGAGGATATGATTCATGTCTTTCTCGTCTGCCTCACAAAGAGGACATCTACTAGGGCCCTCATACCCCATTCTTCTAAATTTGTCCATATTTAGGAGCTTGTTCTGAGCCGCAAGCTAGGAGAAGAAACCTGCCTTAGGCAAACAGTATTTATCCTAGCAAATTTTCAAGGGAAGCTCAATCATAGGTCTTATAAACGATTGGGAGATGAGAGAGTACCCATCCTTGAGGTTGTATTCTCCACTTAGGGAGCCATCCTAGATGAGCTTGTCCTCATTCTAACCTAAGGCAATGTTCCTTGATTTAAGAATTGCCATAAGTTTTTGTTTATCCTTTACCGGGATATCCTCATCTTCCTTCTTGATCCATTGCCAACTAGCCCCATCCTCTGAAGGGGAGATATAGTTGTTTAACAGGGGTCCACTATGGGATTCAAGAAGGATACTCAAAGCACCAAAGTCATGGATATTATCGATAGCCTTATATCCAACCCATGAATCCGACCAGAAGAGATCTTTATCCCCGAACCCCAGGTTCCACGTGAGTCTATCAGAGATAATCCTCCTACATTCTAACATAAAATTCCATAGGCAGGATCCTCTGGGAGGGTTGGTTTCTCTGAAGATTTGTATAGGGTTCCCTCCATTAAGGTATTTGTGATGCAGCAAGTGAGCCCATTTGAGGTGGGGGGTTCTGAACATCCTCTAGACCAACTTGGCACCCAAGGCTTTGCCTTGATCGTGAAGGTTTTTAATGCCAGCTCCTCCTTCTTCTTTAGGTTTGCATATCTTGTCCTAGGATATGAGTGATATTTTACGATTGTCATTAACACCTTGCCAAAAGAAATTCCTAAGATTCTTGTTGAGCTCTGCAAGTTTAGAAGAAGATAAATGTTGACAAGAGAGCTGGTAAATGGGCATAGCTGACAAGTCCGATCTAACCAAGATTTCTCTGCCTGTAGATGAGAGCCATTTTCCTTTCCAAGTGTTAATCCTAGACTTGATTTTATCCACCAAGTTGTCCCATAATTTTGAGGGTCTTCTCCTCTTGTCAAGGGGAATGCCTAGGTATTTGCAAGGAAGAGTTCCTTCACTAATCTCTAGGACATTGTTGATCACTTTTCCTAAGGAGGGGTCTATGTTGAACATAAAAACTGCAGACTTGGCCAGATTCACCTCTTGACCCGAGGCTAGCATATAGGAATTAAGGATGCCTTTGAAGGCGCTCGCTTCCCTTACACTTCCCTACCCAAAAAGCATCGCATCATCGACAAATTGTTGGTGGGTAAAGGAAGGGAGGCCGCTGGTAATGGGGATTCCTAGGATCCCACCTTCCTCTTTGGCCTTAGAGATGGCTCTACCTAGGGCTTCAACCATGATGATGAAGAGGAAGGGGGACATAGGATCTCCTTACATGAGCCCTCTTGAGCTACTGAAGAAACCTTCTGGGGAACCATTAACCAATACCAAGAATTTGGGGGTGGATATACATTCAAAGATTAGGTTGATCCAGGATTTGGAAAATCCAAAGGCCTCCAAGCATTTGCATAGGAAGCACCAATCAACTTTGTTGTAAGCTTTGCTTATGTCTAATTTGACCAGCATACTTGGGGTCCGGTTGAGCTGGACCGAATGAATGGCCTCTTGGGATATAATAACCCCATCATAGATTGATATATCTGCTACAAAGCTAGTATGTTCCTCACTAATGATAATGGGGAGAAGATTCTGGAGTCTAGCTGCTAGGGTTTTGGTTAAGATTTTGTATAGAGTGTTGCAAAGGGCTATTGGTCTGAAGTCATTAAAGCTTTCAGGATTCTCTTTCTTGGGGATGAGAGCTAAGAAGGTATTGTTGATTTCTTTGAGAATCTTACCAGAGTTCCTAATACCTTCTAAGGCATCT
This sequence comes from Cryptomeria japonica, assembly GCF_030272615.1. Lineage (NCBI taxonomy): Eukaryota > Viridiplantae > Streptophyta > Pinopsida > Cupressales > Cupressaceae > Cryptomeria > Cryptomeria japonica. Next base: position 665,248,951 of record NC_081413.1, read on the forward strand.
GTGATCTCTGTCCCCATAAAACCCCAACATTTTTGGAAAAAGCTAGTGAGGAAGCCATCCGACCCTGGGGCCTTGTCGGGATTCATTTTCATAAGGACATATTTAACCTCCTCCTCAGAGAATTTCTTTGATAGGATTTTGTTGTGATCATCGTTAATGAGTTTTGGAAGATTCTTGATAATATTGAGTTGGCCTCTGAGGTTGGAGCCTTCAATATTGTTTAAGATTTTATCAAAAAACCTTGCTGCCTCAAAGGTAACATCATCCGGTTTAGATAGGATGGAACCCTGGCAGTTCATAATTTTAGAAATTCGATTGACCCATTGCCTCTGCTTAGTACTGTTGTGGAAAAACTTAGTATTTTGGTCCCCTTCACTCAACCAAGTCTCCCTCAATTTTTGTTTCCAAAAGATCTCTTCATTTGAGAGTGTCTTTTCATATTAAGAGAGGAGAGACTTTTCTTTAAGGAAGAGATGTTCATCCATCCCCTTCTCAAGAACCTCAATGTTAACATTCTTAAGATCATTTTCTATTAGGAGTTTTTTATCGAAAATATTTCCAAAATTAGTCCTGTTCCATTCTAAGAGCTTCCTTTTGATAAGCTTTAACTTGCAAGTGATAATAAACATCTTCGAACCAGAGAAGCCAGAGCTTCTCCACCAGTTCTCAATAAGGTTTAAAGAGTTATCATCTCTAAACCACATGCTCTCAAATTTGAAGGGGCATTTTTTAAGGGAGTGGTCAGATATTAAGTTTAATTGGAGTGGGAAATGGTCAGATCCTGATAAAGGCAGAGGCTTTGCCTTCAGGGAGTAATTAAGCTCTGAGAGCCCCCCATGGATAAAGAACCTATCGAGTTTCTCAACGATGTTATAGAAACTAGTCCTTCTGTTGTTCCAGGTGAAGGCATTCTCTGCCGTCTGAATTTCCAACAGGGAATTCCTATTGATCCAATGATTGAAATCTATAGCTACTGGAGGGAGTTTTCTACTGCCTCCTCTTTTGTTAGCTACCTTGGTGATAGCATTGAAATCTCCACCAATGATGCATACATCATTTGGGAAACTTCTAAGGAAAGACTCAAGTTCCATCCGTACCCTAGCCTTATCCCTATTCTGGATAGGGTCGTAAACGTTAATCAATTTGAATCTTAGGTTATTTTTATAGCTTACTACTCCTCCTATCCAATTTTTCTTAATCTCTAAAGGTGTAAACGAGATGAATCTAGAGTCCCAAATGATAGCTAAGCCCCCTGAGGCCCCTATGGTAGGGGAATGTTTTAGCTGTCTAATGCCTAGTTTTTTTCTCAAAAAGGACAATCTCAGAGGAGTTCATTTTAGTTTCTTGGATTAAAATTATGTCAGGTTTAGAATCAGAGATGCAGTGCTTTGAGATGCATTTTTTTTTAGGGGTATTCAGACCCCTAACATTCCATGTTATGATTTTCATGGCTCTGTGGGGAGGAACTTCCCCTCCCCTACATTAAAAAGAGTAGATATTTTAGACTGACCCCTTGCTTCTCCATCCTTAGATCTTAGTTTAGCAAGGGATCTCCTACCTCTTCTCTTACTGAGTTTAGCACAGTCAGGAGAGCCTTTACTTTTATCAGAGCTGAGAATGCCTAGGGTGTTTGGATTATCATTTTCTAAGTTATCTAAAGCTATAAAGAGTTCATCTGATTCTAAGTTGACTCTGGCAATATCTACTAGATTTTTGACAAGGAAATCCCTTTGTCTTTCCAATTCCTCATCATCACAGATTTCATCAACTAGTTGATCCATAAGGTCGTTTATTACTTCTTCCCCTACAAAATTGGCAATGATGTTAACTTCCCTGGCCACACGGTCACTTTCAGATTCTACAATTGAATCAGAAACAGCCATCAGAGATGGAGGGTGAACATCTGCCTCCTCAGTAGCCTCCATACATGAGACTTGAGAGATTAGTTGACCATGCAAGGATGCCATTCCTGGATCCAGGGAAAGATAATCCTTCTCCGCTAATTGTACAAAGGAGGTTAGTTCCATTAAAGGGGGAGACCTTGAGGGACTCACCCTCTCTGGTAGGATGAGAGCTAGATGATGGCATAATTGTCAATCTGAGCTGCTCTGTCTGAGGGAGCCACTCACCGATTTCACGCTCTTCCAGGTCTCGATCCCTTAGAAAAGAGTCAACTATAGGTGGATTAATAGTTGGCAATGGAGGATGAGGGGAGCGAGAGGTCTAAACAGGGGAGCTATGAGGACATAGGTCCGCGGGGAGATGATTAGTTTTAATATTATTCTTAAATCCCTCAAAGGTAAAACCCCCTCCTTCCACAAATTTGAATGGGGTGCCATTAGACTTGAGAAATGATTCAGGGGAAGGTTTCTCAGAGGGGATCTTCCTTGGCATAGTATCTTTGAAAGAACCATTATAAAAGGGTAATTCTAGGGTTAAACAAGAATTATCGCATATCATTGTTATAGGCTCTAAGGATTTAATGTTAATATTCATGTTAATGAACAGAAGCTCGTTAAAGAAGCTTAGGGCTGATTTCTTAACTTCTACAAATTTACCTATTTTGTTGCCTATTATTCTTAAAAAATCATTATTTCTCAATTCTACAAGAAATTTCTCAAGTGAAATTGCTCTATTAACCATGCAAGAATTGAATTGAGATGGAAGAAAGAGGGGTTGCCATTCCCAACAATCAAACCCTAGACCCTTGAATGTTAATATGTCCCCGTTTAGCAAATAATTTCTCAAATTCTGATTACCACATTCAATAGCTAAGAAATTATCAGGAAGGATGTCAATTTTTACGTAGTTATTGAGAGAAGCCGACACCGAATTAGCAATTTGATCAGACGGGAACCCCCAACCTTTCCATCGAGCAAAGAGAATTCGGTCATTGCAATGCATTTGATACCTGATCTTAGTATGGGTATCAATTTCAATGACCAACCCATTAGGATTAGTTGGAGGATTTGAAGGTGAAATGGCTTAGGATGCTTAGCCTCCTTTAAATTGTGATACTTGGTTAGGGTTTGATTGTTGAATTCTAACACAGAACTAGCCTCTGTGGCCGATGGACACTTCAATTGGACACCCTTAAAATGTTTGTCCACTGTTGAATTCTGATGGTGTTGCAGTGAATGACTAGCAAGGGTTTCCAAGCCCCTCGAAATCTTTGATGTGAATGTCCATCGGCGAGTGCTTCCCCAGTTAAAGGTTCTGTCTTTATGGGTAGGTTTTAAAAAACCCTTCTCTGAATAATACAGAGGACGGCGGTCATGGCATATTGGCTGACGATTCGACCCACTAGCTGGGCATTTGGGTTGCTTGCATCCAGCCTTCTACCACTTTCGGTCGTCAATGCATGGGGGAGGAGGGAGAGCCCTTCCCATCTCTATCAAAAAATATTTGGTTTTCACGAAGAAGGTCTGTTGTTCCTGAGTTTTTGTTGTTGTAGAGATAAGGCCATCTTCCTGGTGACTTGTAGCAAGAATAGAAAATCTATTCCCAAAGCCCAGAAAGTTGCCATACGGAGACCTCGATATCAGATTAGATGTCGCATAGACATTGCGACAATTTTTTGCTTGTAGAGCCATTGAATGTTTTGATTTTATAAGACAATGAAATATTAAATTTATTCCGTTTATAGCTTCTTTTTTTAAGACAAGGGAACAATGTCTAAAATTTTATATAAAATAAAATAAAAGAGAACCTAAAAAACAAATGATTCTTATCCTCTATTTTTGTCTCTTGTAGTTGTGCTTTTCAAAGTAAGGGATAATGGTGGCATATTGAAAACATTTAAACCATTCTTCATTCCTTGTCTACTCTATGGGAATCCAAGTAAGCCTTTGGAAGCATATGTCAATCCAAACCAATATATATTTTGAACTATCGAACAACCTTTTCTCTTTCTCAAATAGGACCTATCTGACTCATCTCATTCCAAAGGGTTAGCTAACAATATACAACACAAGAACGACACTTCACACGGTAATCAATGATGTCCACATCTACAACATACACCACCCAACACCAAGGGAAGGACTCCATGTGGTTGCTTAGCTTATTTTGGCTAGCAACCATACTCGATATTTTAAGGAGCTATTTGTGGAACTAGTGACCCCTTGAATATTTAATCTTTCTAATTATTCTTAAGCAATCATCTTTAAAAAAAAAATTATAATTTATTTTTAAATATTTTTTGCACGTAAGTTTTGGAGGGAAAAATTGATGTCAAATGTTAAAATGGAGGGAAAGAAATTTGTGAAGCCATGTGATATTTTTGTCAATACCAACCTCTCCTTTTTTCCATAGCCTATTTTTAATTCCTAAATAATAGCTACTCCATTAAAATAGGAAAACATTCCAAATTTTCATTTTTCCATAGTTAAAATTTTGCATGGGAACACTTAGCTACTCAAATTCAAATAGAAAAAAGACTTATGCAGTCACATGGGGAGATGAATAAACACCAAACTGACAATGAAACACTAAACATTCTTGCAAGACAAAGATGCACCCACAAAGTAATAGTGAAACTCACAATTTTTTATCATAATTTTTCTATAAAATTCTAATAAAAAAAATCTTTAAAATATATTTTAGTTAAAAAACCTAGGTCCTTTTCTATCCAAATATTAGAGCAAGTTGAAATGATTTTTGGGGGTTTTCTTTAAAGTGGCTAAATTTTGAAGTTTTTACTAAAAATTCACCGAACCTGCAACATAGTATGTAATTGTGTATTTTGAAGCAAATAATCAAAATATTGTGGTTTCTTTCTCTACTCTTGATATAAGATTATCTATGGATGGTTCATCCATTGCAGTGTTAACTCTTACCTGTGATAGTTGAATGAATTATGCTTACCTTTAACATCTTACAATTGAATGAATTATGCTTATCTTTAGCATCATATTTAGATGGTTAGTGTTTTGTGTGATTTTATTCTGTTGAACATATTTTAGGTGTGGCATGTCAACAATTGCAATAGCAAATTCCTTGTGATAGAACTATAGGTGTACAAGTGTTATATAAAAATATTTGAACATTTTTTTTATGAAATATTGCATTCTTATGGAAAGAACAAGAGAAATTATAAAATCATTTGACACATCATTGACCATAGATGGACAAACCAACTTCACCAACCAATACATGCAATGAGGTGCTACCTAAACCCCAAGTTTTTCTTCTTTGATATATTTAAAGGTGACCAATCTTGCTGAAAAGTTTTGATTGATTGAAAAAATACTTATATTTGTAGCAAATGACATTTTTGGTGAACAATTAACTTTCAAAATTTTTAAAACCGACAATAAATAGATTTGTTTAGAACATTACACAATCACAACTCCATGCTTGATAAAGGGTTTCAATATAATTTTAATGGATATGAATGAATGAGAGTTTCTAATAATGTCTATTGGTCAAACAATCAATGGGGCTCACTAATAGTCAACAACATCAAAAAGCACAAAAGAATTCAACCAAAATGAGTCACCATTACTATCATACTTATTTGACCTCCATTTCTTTTTGGATCTTTAGATCTTATGATGATATTTTGAGAATTTCAATCCAACAATATATAAAAAGTTCAAAAATTATAGATGCACCATATATTTCAAAACCATATTAGCAAAATGCTTAAGGTTTAATAGAGATGTATAATTGAATATATATATTTTTTAAAGTGGTTATAGAGTAATTTTGAAATGATTTTTATTGTTTTTATATTTGTTATATTAGAATGTACCCATAATAATTTAAAATAAAATGTTGAGGTGATTTCTTGATTGTTTGGGATATTATTAACTACTTTTGTATAATTTAATAAAAGGGGGTAAAAACTTTATTGAAAACCAGAATCAAGAATTACAAAAGAGAACCAAAGTCTCAAAGCCCCATGAGGGAACCACGAGCCCAACCCAAGAGAGAACCAGAGTTTCAAAGCCCCAGGAGGGAACTACAAGCCCAACCCAAGATTAGCCGACCTCATAACTATCCATATCCTCAGCAAATATCTTATGCAGGTCTTGACAGTAATCTGGGGAGAGTTGCTCCCAACCTTCAACTTTCCAATTATCCTCATGTTTTGAGGCCCACTTAGCCAAACAATCAATTGCTCTATTCCATTCACGAGGAAACTACTTGTGTATAATTCAATTGATTATGTTTAATTTGATTATTTATATGTATTATTTCAATTTATACATCTATTTAAGTCTAATTATAAGATTCTATGATTATTCTTATTAAATCCTACAAGGAATCATTTTTTTTGTAGATAAATTGCTAGTTGGGTTGGATCTCATTATATTGATTCAAATAAATTTTACAGAGTCCATATATCATAAGTCTTGCAAAATAGAGAAAAGTTCCTAGCAATACAAAATTGAAACTATTATCGAGCCCAGACCCTATCTAGATATTCACAGGTGAAAACCATTACATCTTAAACATAAACCTAACAACCTATAACATATATTATATGAACTCTATCAAAACCTTGAAGTCATCCATTTGCTACCTCAACCGCATTGCTTGGAAGAAAATCATCAACCTACAATTTCCACTTAAGCCCTTTCAACCAGACATATGATTTTATCCACTTAGGGTCTTCATTCATCTCAATTTACATCTAATTCATATAAGACTCTACTCCTCTTCTCACCACATTCCAATTATCTTCATACTTCTCATCATCTTCAATTAGGACTAAAGAGAATTTGGGGACACTGAGATGCATTTTGTAGAAGTCATTTGGCATGGGAATATGATTTTGAGCATCTATATTCATTAACACATCTTCAATTACCTCAAGAATATGAACTTTTAAGACCCTCTCACATAATAAACTTATCTTTTCTTTGCTAAATCCCAAGTCTAGAGAAACTGCTAGAAACGTGGATGAGATATTTGTATTGACTCGGTATTTATGATTTGCAAATAAAAACTCATCTCCCAAAATTGCCCTCACCACATGAATAACTAATACATGATTATGCCTCATGATGGATTTTATTTATTTGTCCCAGGCTACCTTCCCTAAAAAATCCATTTGTCTTTTGGTTGAAGTCAGTCTGATAGAGGTCTCCATTTCTCTACTTTGCAATGGTTGACCCAGCAACTAGACTTCACCCTCCTAATTTATCTCAATTTATTACCAGAAACCTCTAGCTCTTTTCAAATTAGAATTTAGATTTTGATTACCCACTCAAATCCATTTATTTTATTTGAAGTCCTCTGCCACCAAAGGAATTGGGAGTGGTGTTTCAATAATGATTTTTGTTTTTGCAAGTATCATCTCCTCCATCACCACCCTTTCATGTTGCTTGGACTTAAATGTACATCCTTGCTATCGAGCCTCATAGAAATTCCAGTGAAATCAAAAAGCTTAAAACCATTTCATTATTTCCCTATCTAATCAATCATTTAAACATACTCTGCTACGTTGTCTAGGAGCCTCCACCTCAACCCAAATCTCAAGCTATTAGTCATCCCTAACCCACCATACTTTCTTCTCTATTTTCCAATATGTCCATCACCTCATTTCCTTATTTGTATACATGACTAATTTAAAATTCTTCAAATTTTCCTACCAGTTCATTAATTGGATATAACCAACACTCTAATTTCTAATTAGGTGTTTGATTCTTTCTAATTGCATTGATGGTGATCAAAGAATCTCTTTCTAGATGAATTTTCTTGACACCTATCACCAATCACCAATCGAAATCCTAAAAGTTTCGCTCTAAATTCTATCAAATTATTAGAATTTTCCCCAAGGACTAGAGATCTTTCAGCAACAATTATTCCACTCGAGTCCCTAGCCACACATCCCATACCCCCTAGACCTAGATTTCCCTTCGCCACCCCATCAAAATTTATTTAAATCCATCCTGGATTTGGGCTTGCCATTTAACATATTTCCTAACACCAACGGGATGATCAACCAACCCTACCCCATTAACGGGGGGACAAGCAGTCATATTATTATAGGTTATACTTCATTTCCTTTAGATATTACTTTAATATTTTAATAAGTAGAAGGTCACTCTTGATAACTGTTGGCATTTTTGATGTTTATGTTGTGATTGTCATTGATGGACACACACTTGTATTGAGATCCCCTTTATATGTATGAGCCCATGCTCAGCTGGTATTTGTACCAACCGGTATGTTGTATTCTAGTCTTTAGACTAGTAGTGATTTTGTAGAATGTGTTTCCCGGTCTGAAGCGACATGTCGACCCCAAGCGGTTCACAAATCTCAAGCAGTACGAGGAAGCAAAGCGGCACAACACATTCTTACCAGTCTTCATTTTTGTGAAACTGGCAACCGGCATTTTGTATGAACCGGTAACACTCTGTGATGAGTTACCAACCAACATTTTGTGATGAGTTACCAATCCACCGATTGTTTGACGGTGCTGACACATTGACGGTGATTCTTGTGTCGTGTTACTGAGTATGTCTAGATTCACTGAACCTAGGAAATTGGAATGTAATCCTATTGGACCGACATGAAATCAGATTCCTTTAAAAGGACATCATGTCTAGGGTTTTTGTGTTGTTAAAGAAGTTCCAAATAGGGTTTATGTTGAGCTAGAGTTTAAGGTAGAAGTGTAGAGAGATCTTATCTGAGAAGATCGAGTTGTAACTGAAAGAGATAGAGAAGACTGAAGTAATGCTGGAATGCATTAGCTGTGAGCTATACTGGATCTAACCAAGTAGTTTGTGCTAGTAGATAGATCAAACACTTATTGATTACTCACATCTTTGACAAGTTTGTAGCCCTTAACCGGGTAGGCCTCAAAGCCTTTGTAAAATCCTCTAACAAGGTGGTTCACACATGTGAATCTAAAATCCTCTAACAAGGTAGTCTTTAATCGGACTTATCTCCTAATAGAGATTGAGATTCCTAACAGGATCTGTTCTGGTGAAGAACATTGTAAGACCTTAACCGGTCTGGTTTCTATTCTGTAAATAGTGACTTGTGAGTTCCATCTCACCATGGTTTTTCCCAATTGGGTTTCCACATCAAATATCTTGTGTTATGGTTGTATTGCTTTTGTGGGTGAATGGTTTATTTGCATTTTGGTTTGTATGTGTGATAACTGGTTTGATTGTCAGACTACTTTACCGGTTTATCTCTAGACTATGTAAGTGTTTTAGTGCAAAGATTTTTGGCATACTAATTCACCCCCCCCCTCTTAGTATTCATCAGATAACATAGTCTTACTTTTTTTAACATAGTGATATATATTGTTGTCTTTATGTAGCCTTGGAAAGGAGATGTAGCCATTATGATTATTATTCTCATAATATATATTAAAAAATAAGCTATTTCCTTAGCCTCTAATAAAAACAATGTCAACTACAAAAACCGTGTTGATGTAAGTCATGGTAAGCAAAGTGATGCCATGTTTTCTAGTTGTTTTAATCATGTCTCTCATAAGTCAAAAATAATATTATAGAAAGATGTAATCAATTTATTGAGCTTTAGATTGTTTGATCTATTTTATGTATGGCGATGTAATGAATCTAGAATTCTCTCTCTCTCTCTCTCTCTCTCTCTCTCTCTCTCTCTCTCTCTCTCTCTCTCTCTCTCTCTCTCTCTCTCTCTCTCTCTCTCTCTCTCTCTCTCTCTCTCTCTCTCTCTCTCTCTCACACACACACACACACACACTACCTAGATTTCTTATGTTAAGAGGTTAAATTGCATCTCTTCAGGAGATACTATGAATCCTTATTTATACATTGTATTGATCAAGATTGACACAATTAAAAAAGGAGAACCACCTTAGTCTTTAGGTTGGTTGTGTTTAGATGGCTCTTGGTAAGATTCTTTGAATCATGGTCATGGTTTATATGTTGGTTATTGGTAGTTTCTCAATAGTATTTATCAAAACTATCTATTGTGTTCTTTTGTTTATTGTATACATTCACGAGACATTATGGACTTAATATATGCAAGCACGTTGGATGTCACTACTATTTATGGATTCAATTATGTGAGGAATTTAAGCATAAATGTTTGGATCACACTTTTAGATCTATCATTGATACATTAGAGAGGTCATGGAGATGAAATTAAATGAATCTTTTCATCTCCTTGAGCTCTCTAAAACATTGTGTTGATGAATCACACAAAAATTCTCACAATCAAATCGAGAAACAACAATGATACCCTCATGAATTGTGAAACTATGATAACTTTTAACACTTCAGATGTTAGAAAGTGTTTCATAATTTCTATTATTTTATGCATTATAATTGTGAACAAGACTTTTTTCATAGAACAATTATGGTTTGATATATATTTTTTTAAAATTTGTATTTTGGTACAATCTTGGCAACCCTCAGATGGTATGTGTACTTGATGCATCCAATTATGTTTAAATAGTTTCACGTCTAGTTAGCTTATATACTATAACTAAATCTAGTGTTTAAAAATCAAGAGTTTGAAAATATAGATTGTAATGAGTTAATTGTAGCTAATCAAGATTGATAGAGCTCACTATATGGATGAATTCCTCTATTTTAAATAACTTTACCATTGGTTAAGATTATATATAAAATATCATCTATTGTTAGTTGAAGGTTCATTAGTAGTATGTTTGAAACTTGAGTATTAGGGAGTTTAAACATGAATATGTGTCTATAATTCATATAACTTATGAGATTCTTACCTATTATGCACACAAAAATATTGAGAGGGGGATAAATTAGTATATACAAATTTTACTCCAACACTTTAAATGAGCAATATTACTACAACTCACGTTATCATTAAAATAATTATTGAAAGATAAGTACATTCACACATCAACACAAGAGACGATCATATATATACACGAAAACCTAGAAGGGAAAACCCACAGTGAGAATATTTGCTTGGATATATTACCCAAATCAAGCCTCACGAAATAATAATTGTAAACACGTAAATCGTGTTATCTTCAATAATATAGGAAATACTCTTTATTCTTAATTAAACTCATAATTCCTTTAATAAGTCTATTTCATTCCATTTTTCCTTCCATAGCTTCTTTTGATCATTCCATTTATATCATAATAAACACAAAATTTCTATAAAAGATAAAGATTCTTCATTCAATAAATCGATATAAGTAGTATCTCAATCATACAATACTTAGGCATTTCAAATTGTCGTAAGTTCAATAACAAAATAATACAAAGTAAAGGGTGAGATGCATCCTTTGATCTGCAACCCAAGCTATCTTCAATGCAATCTCTAGCATGAAGATGAGAACAAGATTCAGGTGCTTTTTCCACCCAACCTTAAAGCTTACACTTCCCCAAAATTCTTCAATCAAGAATACTCGACCCTACACGAATTGCTTAGCAAAAGAATTCGAAAGACAAGATGGAATCTGGTGCATGCCTAGATGATCACGCATTTTCATTTTTATAATTCTATTAAGAAACAAGAAAGATCAATCAGGGATGTGGTAGAGAGCATAAATAAATCAATATATTTCAATGGTCAATAAGTTACTCAGCCGAGTATAATGTCATGCATAGCAATAAAAGATAGTTTGGAAAAAGCAAACTATTCTCTCTATAATTCCACATTCGGCACTCATCCTGGAAGGTAACTTTCCACAAACAAAAGCCAATCTATCTTTGTTCACATAAATCTAGAATAAATATATACAGAAGACAATCTTTCGCCTTTCAATTCTAGCTTCCTATTTCTTGCAAAATAAAAATAAAATGATAAAGAAGACAATATTTTGTTGAATAGAAATAGAAAGAATCAATCTTTTGTTACAACCAATCCTATCTGATAGGAAGCAATCTTTCATGGATAAACAAATATACATCTGAAAGAAAACAATCTTTCGCTTCTATCTTTCAAGCAATTTAAAGACAAGAATTAAATACTAAGAAGGTGTAACACATGTATGTATCTTTACATAAAAACTGAATAAAATGAGTACACATTCTTTTATTCAATTATCAAAACATTTTAAAAGTGTAATCTTTAACTTGCATTCCATTTCTTATGGTTTAGAATTTTCATGTTTATATCGTCTAAACACTATAGCTTTCCATGTGTTTTGGTTCGTCTACGTCTAAACTCTATAGCTTTCCATGTGTTTTGGTTCGTCTACCTCTTTTCTCAAATAACATTAATACTAATATGTGACTTTCATGATTTAAGAACTCAAATAACTGATTTTACTAATTTTCCATAATAGCAATCTAACATGATGAAAATTCTTAAAGCGCATAGCTATATGGCTTTTCAAAAGAGACACCTAATAATCATCTCTACTTTTCATGCAAGGATCAAATTCGGTATTGTAAGTCTTTTCTTCACGAATTCAAAATAAGCTTAAAGCTCATTTCCGGTTGGTTGATTCATTTGAAATTCCTTTGACAGTTTGGGAAGGTGTTCAAAGTTCTTTGCTTTTTGACTAATTGGTTGCCCACCTTCCTTGATTGGTCAGGTTCATCTTCTTTTTCACTTTATGGATGACTTTGTATGTGCCTTATATCTGATGTAGAAACCATACTTCTATTTTAAGTATCAGTCATATATAATGCCATTTATAGGGTGAGGACGTGGTTGATCATGGTATATTCAAGGGTGGCGACATGTGTGTTTGAATGTCTTTTGTTTTTGGTCCTTCATAGGTTTGTGGCATGTGTGTAACTTTTTAAATGTGCGGTATGATATTGGGTTATTATTATTTGTTAATGAATGGTATTGCATCGTTGTTCGCCTTGTGTGAGTTTTCGGCCATGGCAGATTTGGTATTTTGCGATGATCATTATTTGGTGGTGGCATCCTCTCCTTCTTGATTTTCATTTATGTTTGTCAGTTTTCAGGGTTGTTAACCTGTGTGAAATGTTTAAATCATGGAAGTTTGCAATGGATATTTTTCATATCTATTCTCATCATTATGGTAAGTTGATGGTGGTTTTTTCATTAATATTTTCATGTGTTATCTTGTTTTATTATGAGATAACCAACATTTTACGTTTTATGTTTCTGTGGTTTTTTCTGGAGTTTCTTCTTCCTGCAAATATCGTCTTCTCTGGCCTCTAGGATATACAGAGTGGTTCTAGAAGCTAAGATATTGGAGGATGAGAATGTCACAACCCTCCTTTATCACCTTTGGATTTAAAATACAAACTCTATTATATTTCTTTTGGATAAACTATTGAATGAATATTATAAAGGAGTAACAATAATAAAACACACACACACATGGAAAATATACTTTTTTTCTTAATTGTTTATTTAAATTTGCTCACCCAAATTATGGCACATGTTGTAGGAAGAATAAGAAGCTTCTAGAGGCTTCTCCACCATCTTGCATGTAACTCCTCCCACTAAGTCTAATCAATTTGCATGAAGGCCAAATTGGGAGAGAATCTCTTTTTTTTTAATTAAAAATTTAAGTAGTGGAATTTGGGGATTTTTCTTATAAAAGATATACAAGTTTTCAAAAAAGGGAGTTGGTTATTCCATAAAGAAATTCTACAAGTAAATTTCTCTTTTGTAGTCATATTTCATTTTTGAGAATAGCTAAGATTTTGCTTTGGAGGTCTTCTTTCAAGTTTGAAGGATCAAGGGAGATTCATAGGGGATTCTACACCATTTTCATCCAGGTTCTTTCAATTTAGGTTTTTTTTATGCATCTTATCCTTGCTGCAAATTAGATTAGATTAATTTGTTTAAGAAATTAGATCCATTAGTTTCAAATTTTGATAAGAATTAGATTCATTTGTTTAAGAAATTAGATCAATCTTGGTTTAATATATTGCTGAAATTAGTTTGAAATCTGTTTTTGTAGTGGATTAGTTTGAAGAATTAAATATTGTCTTTCAATTCCCTATTGTAGATTGGATATTTGTTAGTTTGAAGAATTAAAATATTGTCTTTCAATTCCTTGTTGTAGATTGGATATTTGTTAGTTTGAAGGATTAAAATCTTGTTTCTTATCTAATTGCTGTATATTGGATTAATCTTATTTTATATGCACAATGTGAATTTAAACTTAAAGAATAAAATCTTATTTTTTTTTCTCTTACCATGAATGAATCAAATATTCCTATAGGAATAAATTTATCTCTGTAAATTTTAGATTGAAAATCAGATTAAGGAAATACAATTATGAGCTTGCATTTACCAACATAATCATCTATCTTTCATGGCTGGAAACGATTTATTTTCTCTGGATTGTTTACCTCTGTGAATAACTCTCTATGAGGAAGAAAAATATAAGTTTATCTCTGTAAATTTTAGATTGGGAATTAGATTTTAAAAAATACACTTATGAGCTTGCATTTACCAGCATAATCATCTATCTTTCATGGTTGGAAACGATTTATTTTCTCTGGATTATTTATCTCTGTGAATAACTCTCTGTGAGGAAGCAAAATATAAGTTATCTCTATATAAACATCTGGCTGTCAATCATTTGTACTTCGCTGGGATTGAATTATTCTCCCTGGATTGTTTTATCTCTCTGGGTTATTCATTCCTGTGAATGAACCCTTATTATTACTTTAATATGTATTTTTTTAATCCTTATTGTTTAAAATCTACTCTCTGTCTATTTAAATTAAACTGGAAAACCATATATATATATATACCAAGTTGATTAAACTATCGCATGAGAAATAATGCAAAGTAAAATAACGTTGCAACGCAGTACGTAGAAGGTACTGTGAATGGTTGCATGGGATAACGGCCGCAGGTGGAGTTAATAACTCTGTAGGGGGAGTGGTACCGTTACGGTACCCTCCACTAACTTGCGGTCACTGCTACGGTAGTGGCTGCAGGGTAATGGAGGGGACCGTGGGGACCCCCTCCCACTAATTGCTATGAGCGCGCAATACCATATTCGCGCGGGTAGACTATAACATTCATATTTCAACTTCTTTTTTTAATTATGGAATTTAATTGTTAATACTTGGTAATAAAGTTTTAGTTGTTAATAATTGATAAGTTTTAGATTAATTTTTAATAGTTATTAATAAATTTTGGTTAATTGGTAATAATTATTAATAACTTATTAATAATTATTATTAATGTAATTGGTAATAATTATTAATAAATTATTGATAATTATTATTAATGTTAAAATTAGTAAAGTAAACTTGGGAAAAATTTAATAATTAATAGGGATTATCGTATGGTAGATTATTGTGAAAGAATGGGATCTCTCAATCCATTGAGGATCTAATTGATTCTTGGGCGATAAATTTAGGCTTACTTAAATCTCTAAATCTTATTAATATGATTGATCCAAAATCGCCAAAAGTATAAACTAATTGCCAGTAACTCTATATTTAATTATTCTTACAATAAGAGTAAACACTTCTTCATTTTGTATGCAAATGACACTATTTTACCTTGCTTTTATATTAATTCGCATTCATTATTTTCATGTATTTGCTCGTAAGCCCACGATCATCATTATCATGCCAATACATGTATTAAATTGTTTAGTTATTGAAGAATGGTATTTCTCCTTTTTCAAATAGTATTTAAGTGACACCAAAGTTCGCAAAGTTTAAGCTATGTACATTCATTTCATAATTATATTTCAAGCATGATGTTTTCATAAGCTCTTAGTTAAGAAACTAAACAAAGGAAGTTGGAAAAACCAAAACCAAGTAGCGTTCGGTATATACAGTGCCTCTGGGTCACGCTTACGGGTAATGCCGTCGTGTTGAACTACTGCACTTAACGCCTAATAAAGCTACATCAACGACGTCTGTGGCATCGTCCCTATAAATCATCGGGGAGTAATAAGGGATACTTGGAAGTTAAAATCCAAGGGGCGGGTAATCCCCCTTGGATCGATAATTTAATAAGATAACTTTTAAATGATTTTCACATCTGTTGAGATAAACCATAGTAAACCCCTTTTAGGGATGGTCAAGTTAAATGCTCTCATGAAATTGATTTCTTTTTTTTATCTTGAAGGGATATTGGTGATTTGCAATTTGGTCAAGGGTGACGCTCATGATAGGTGTTAGGATGTAGTTGTTAGGCCACAAACAATAGGCCATCTCGAACCTTTGTTTAAATGCTACCATCGTGGGTAGCAACCGCAAAGAAACTGTCTGGGACATTGACCCTAGAAAGGGTTGCGTACCCACAAATCAGTTTACATCAAACCATAGAATAGAAAATAGAACTACATACTTTACGCCTTGATCCCGTGCCGAAGTGGGTATGTAGGCAGTCTTGGGACGGAGTTGTCCCTCGTACTCAGGCATTCGTGAGTGGGGTCTAGGCTTGGTTGAGTAAGAATCCTAATTGAAAGATGAGATAATTAAATTGAAAAAGAAATTCAATGCATACTCGAAAGGAATCCCGTATGGATTTGCTTGACTTCCTGAGGCTTTAAGCCAAATTCCAAGGCAGAATTCAAGCTTGTATTATTTTAATTACTCCTAAGGATGGCGACCTTGGTGCACTTTTGTTAGAAGAGTGTAGTACTTAGTGAGTGGCTCAGGACCCGAATGGTCCCGATGAGTCTAAGTCTCTGGCCAGAGCATCTCCTATCCCGTTTGGATAGATGCCTACCCCATATGGGTAGATGCCTATCCCGTTTGGATAGATGCCTACCCCGTATGGGTAGATGCCTATCCCGTATTGGATAGATGGAATCTGATGTCCCGTATGGACAATTGCCTAACCTGTATGGTTAGATGCTCATCCCAGATGGATGAATGCCTAATCCTAAATGGATGGATGCCCAGAGTATGCAATTGAATAAAACATAATGATTACATTAAACAAAAAAAAAGAATACTCAATTTTGTTGAATCAATTATGGTGGGTTATTACAGAGAATGTGGATAATTGTGACAAGCTTGGTAAGGTCTTTAATTTGTTTTCTCCTGTGGTGGCTTTTGAATTCCACAAACTTCTGGGGTGTCGATGGCTGGAAATTTGCCCTCATATTTCTTATGCTGAGCTTTTGTCTTGATTTGTTACAATTTGTTATGATGTTTTACTTGATGATGATTTGGTCTGCCTCTTGGTTTCCACGTTCATTTTTTCGACAGTATGTAATTGGGACTTGGTTTCTTCTGCATTGGTTGATTATCGTTTTGATGTGGGGTCCTTTTATTATGGTGGGTTTCTTCCTCGCCATGAGCTCATGGTTAATGGTTGGTTTGGTCAATTATTGTATGAATTAAGAATGGGGTTGATATGTGATACCATGGAAGATACATGAGCTTCTATGGATTTTCTGTTGTATCTAGTTCTTGATCAGTATGTGGATAAAGCATGGGTCATTTTTGAGGCCTTGCACTCGTTGATCACTTTGGGCTTTTTGTTCTCTACCCCTACTCGTTTGGCACTTCCACTGAGGGTTATTCCTCCACTGAATTTAGCCCATGACCCTCCGAAGGAGAGCACTAGTTCTTGGTTTTTGTATATCTGACTGTTTTTTGGAGTTGGTGGTATGGTTTTTTAGATGCAAATTTGGAGGTTTTTGGCTGCTGTTATATCATTTCTTCGAGGAGGCTCTTTTTGGTTTCAATGTGGAATTGGTAGGAGTTACTACATCACTATTATCTCCTTGGTGGTCCTTCATGATATTTTGATGGAATTTTGTTTAGCCCTTTATTTGGCAGCAAATTGGTTTTTTGGTAAAATTCCTATGGGACCCTTGTATAATTTCAGAGGTAGGGGGTTGGGTGATCATACTGGATAGTAACAGATGATGTAAGGGTAGTGTTTAGTTTTTATTTTTTAAAGGCTACAACCAGAGGTTTTCTTGCAGGTTCTTTCTTGCTGGTGTGCCTTTTTTGAACCCGATGTAAACATATTCATGAATAATATATAAGTTTAGTGGCTTGTCCACTTTTATCAAAAAATAAAAATAAAAAATCATTATCCTAGTATTTCATCTTCTTTGTGATTCAAATTTCAAGTTTTGTACGCACAATCACTCTATCCTCTTACTCTGTTTCTAGAGGATTTGGTGGTCTAATTTCTATGAATTTCACTTATGTTTATCAACAATCTTTATGAATATATTTCCTTAATAGAATATAATTTTCTAAAGAATGTATTTTGATGTCATTCGACAGAATTCTCATAATCAGAAATCTAAAAACTATGATTCTAATTCTTTCATTTGATTATCATCTTAGTCTAATCAAAATAGAACATTTTCTCTTTAGATCTCTACAACAAACTTTGTTAGAATAGAGCCTACCTCTGACTGATATTGTCGCCGTATAAGATCTTTACTCGGTGCATTATTATCTTCTTTCTATTTCACCAAGTTCTCAAGAAGGTCCTTGTTCCTTTGGCGTGCCTTCCTTTCTTCCTTGTTCCGATATTTGACTCTTTCCTCTAAAATACGGCACTAAATATGAGATGATCATTACCGATCTTTAACAACTTGGTCATAAACACATCTAAATCTCCACTACTTTTCTCTTCTATATTCCATTCTCTAATCCTTTCCTAATCTTTTCTCTCTATTCTTTCTTTTCTATCTTTTTTGCTCTTCTCTTGTCGTTCTTGTTCTCTCCCTCTTTATCAACCCTTCACTACTATTTATACTAATCTTATCCTATGGCTTTCTATTCTCTTGGCTTTAACTTAGCCATAACAATGATACCACTGATAATCATTAAAGTTCTTACAGTTCTAATTGATTTAGAACTCTAATGGTTGCATACATGTCGAAAAACTTGCATCTATAGTTCTAAACATCTGACAAATCTGCTTACCTATATTCCATGTCTAAACAACTTCTCTGACTTAGCTAATGTCCTGATTAATAGCAAGAGCAAGAAAATATGCAGGTTTACCTTCCTCACGGGGTTAAATTCCTTCAAAGCCATGTCTCATAGTCTAACAACCTTCGACCAACCATTCACTGTAGTCGTGGGTTGCCAGGTCGACTGGTTAAACCAATTTCTATGCCATTACACCGTGGTCATGGAGTGACAAGTCGACTAATTACATTGGCTTCTCTACCATTTCACCGTGGATTGGGGGGTATATGCCAAGTCGACCAGTTATGGAAACTCGAGTATCGACTTTAATTACTAACAGTTGATAACTTAATCTGCCACCTTTTCAATAATACATGACTTTTAATATATTATATGTTATATTAAAGAAACCTAGTAAAATAGGATATATATAATAATTGGATTTTATATATTACACGTTCAGTTTATTAAATCTAATGTAAAAATATATTAAATATGATATATATAATTCTAAATTATATACATGCGTATTCAAAAACATAATATTTCGAATTGACAAGATTATCTAATGATAATTTAATCACTTAAGCATTATTTAAAATAACTGCACATAATTAAAAGTCACCTTCGTGTATATAATATATATACATACGATCAATTCGCAATTATCAAACTGACATGCATAAGAAATTCATATAATTGTAAACACAACAATCATTAATGAAATTACATCCTCTTATACTAAGAACATTAAATCATTTTTATAAAGAACGTTAAGTCGCTAAATCACTTAACTCTTTTTCTTCCAAATATCAAACTACTTTTCACCCCTTATAGATGAAATAAATGTAACAATTACCATTTACTCATAACATTTCATTAATTAAAAATCATGCATTGATGAAATCACAATTGCACAAACATAACTTTTCTACTGTGGTGTGTGAGAGATTCCATCTATTCTAATGAAATCTAGGAGCTAAGACAACTCTACCTGAACCCTGTTCTCGCCTTCATCTGTGTTCACCTGTTCCTACATTCACTTGCACTCAGTTGCTCATTAGCAATGATGATCCCAATTTTACAATAAAAATTATTACTGATCATTCAATTGTATATAAATAATTTCAGCGCATTCGATCTCCTATCTTATTTCATTAACAATTCCAATTTCATTTCATTTCAATTTCATTTGCGAAAAATAAACATTATTTTCCTACTTAAATAATTATGGAAAAAAAGGGTTCGTGACAGTAATGCATTTAAATAGTTTTGTAGGCACCAACCCACAAGACTTGCAACTTAAGAAGCAAATACCAATTCCCAAACTGATTTGTGGACACCACCCAACTAGAGACACCAATTCCCTAATCGAAAGAGCTAAGCACCAACTTAGATTATGAGGCACCAACCTTAAACACGAAAGTCATGTCACGCGAACCTTGAAAAAATTCAAACTTCATTATATGTTTTATCTTATTTTCTTTAGAACATTCTCACAATGTGTATATGATATGCATCTTAGTCTGCACACTTCACAACATAATTTCACCACCTTCACTTTATCTCACCATATAAAAATTGTCCCTTATATGATCAAACGCTAAAATTTCACCATTGGAATGAAACTTGATCAACAATATAAATGCATTCCAATATTATTTACATATTCATGCCAGCCTAGATCCAATTGTAAAGTCTATAGGTTAGCCAAGGATAAATTCCTTAATTCAAACAGTATGAAACATGTAGTCATCTTGATCCTAACTCCAACACATTATACCATGGTTAAGAATATGTTGTGTGTTTCCCAATGTGAACTCAACTAGTCCTAAACTATGTTCACACATTTCTTGCATCCAACACACTTTACCCTTACAAAACCTTCTACACAATCAATGGATTAGCAAGCACTATCAACACTTTGTCATCTCTAACTTTTTTGTATACTAGGGTAAAGCCTTTGAAACTTATGAATATTTGTCTTTGTGTTTATCCTTATTTATCTTCCAAACCTCAAGCCAGAATACTCAATTGTAGTCGAATGCAGTATTAAAAACAATGATCATGTAACTCAGTACACATACAACCACTAAACAAAAAACCGTAGAAACTCAACATAGATTCTTCCAAGCCACTACAAAAAAAGTAGACATATACGAGCAACTGATATTGATACACATTGATAACATTAAAATTATACAAGAGATCTATCTAAAATATTAACATCAATAGAATATGTCGTACATTGTTCTCAATTACTTGGACATGAATCAATCACCTTGACATCAACAATCTCTTTGACATTGATGATAATACTACATTCAACAATCTCCCCCTTTGTCGTTGATTCAAATTAAAAAATCCCCCTATGAATATCACTCCATTCTCTATCTATCTCTCCCCCTTTGTAGGATATATCTCTTGAACTAGTTTTTAAGATATACTCTCTTCCTTTCCTTGATTTTGATATGTCATGGATCCTCTCCCCTAATATATTTGGGTATTCTTAATCTCTCTCTGCATTTTGAATGCATCACTAGATTCTTTGAGATTTTTATAGCACTTGTATACCATAAAGAATGGAAATAGGATCATCATACTTAATTTTCATATCTTTTAGGGTCTGATTCATCCAAATAATTTGATTGCAACATACTCTACTTCTATTGTAGATAAGAACATTGAGTCCTACTTCTTGATCAACCATGACACAATACTATCACCAAGAAAGAATGCATCACCACTTGTGATCTTTCAATCATCAATACATTTGGCCCAATCAACATATATGTATGTTGTCAAACTAAAATTATCTCTTTTAGGATGTCACAAACCATACCTCAAAGTAGTTTTCAAATATCTCAAAATTATATTTACAACCTTATATGAGTTTCGTTTAGTGGAGCTTGAAATCTTGCAACCATATGTATGTTACTTGCATTATATTTGGTCCATAAATACTCACATACAACATACTTCCAATCATTGATCTATACAAATTTTGATTTTCTAGAGAATATTTACCATCCTTACTCAACTTACACCCTATAACCATAGGCATGCCAAGAGGTTTTCAATTTTCAATCTTAAACTTCTTCAACATCTCTTTTGCATACTTGGTTTTTAATATGAATACACCTTTATTAGATTGAGATATTTGTAAACCAAGCAAAAATGCCAATTCAACAAGCATTGACAATTTAATTTTTTTTGGCATTTCATCAACAAAATCCTTACCTCCATAAATAATCATTAACATAAACAACAACAATTAACTAATGAGCACCTTTAGTTTTTTCGTAGAGGTTACTATTTGTAATGCCTTTGTTGAATCCTTGTTGTTGTAGATGCATGCTCAATCTTGAATACCACGCCCTAGGGGCTTGTTTGAGTCCATAAAGAGATTTCTTTGATCTATGTGCAAATTTTGGATCTTCTGACAACTAAAATCCTTCTAATTACTCATTGTACACTTCTTCCAATTCATCATTCAAAAATATTGACTTAACATCCTTTTGATATAGCTTTAAGTTATTAAATGTTGATAAGGCTAAAAACTTTCCGACTTCTTCCAATTTGGCTACCAAAACAAATGTCTCTTCACAATCAATACCTTCAAGTTGCACATAACCCTTGCATACTAGCATGTTCTTAATTCTAATTACCTTTACACCTTCATTCAATTTATGTCTAAAAAGCCACTTTGTACCAATAGCATTATTGTCTTTGGGTCTTGGAACAAGTTCCCAAGTGTCATTCTTATCAATCTAATTTAGCTTTTCTTCCATTACCTCCAACTAATTTGCATCTTTGTAATCTTTCACAAAATCTCCTAGCTTGATCTTAAATAATAATGCAAAATATACCCGTTCATTATTTATTGCCAACTTCCTCCTATTTTGGACTCTGATGTCTTTGTCTCCAAAGATCTGATTTTTAGAATCATTTCTTTGAACATACTTCATCGGAGTCTTTGCAACTATCCTCTCCATGTCAGTTTCACAATATTATTCACTACAATGGTATGATCCATCATTGCCATCATCATTTGAAGCTTCATGATAGTGCATTGTCTAATCAATATTCACATTAGCACTCTTGACAATTTTCCACAACCTTTTCTCATCACATTTGCACGTGCCTTGATTCTTATAGAATAACAAAGAAATATACCTGAGTCAAACTTACCCAAGTTTTCTTCATCTCTTCTAATATAACATTTGCTTCCAAAAATTATAAATTGTCCAAGTGATGTCGATCTACCTTTTCACAACATGTTTTCTTACCCTATAGATTGGAACATGGACACATTGGCGATGTCAGTATAACATAATAAGGTGGTAGTAGTTGTGGGCCTATTTTATAGAAGATCTTTTCACCAGAAGTTTACCCATCCAAGCAGCCTAAACCAAGACCTATAAGAGGAAACCTACAAAACTCTTCCATACATTATGAAACCTTCACAAATCATCACATGGAATATATGCTTCAAGACAACCCCTAGATGAATTTACAACCCTTTGCATCAATCCATGGTGCTTCATCATTTATTTTGGGCTGACACACATGCTTCATTGGACATTGGGTTGGGGACTAGGTTGAGGCCAACTCAAATCATTCCTAATGCTTAGAGCTAGTATATAGTCATTCTCTTGAGTCACTAGATGGTAGCTAAGTATTTATAGAGCTAGGAGCTAGTGAATTAGACTTTGCAACTAATTTTGCTTGTAGTAAACAATAAGCCTATTGCAGCTTATGAGCCTGCATGTGTGGCCAATGGGTCTTGTTGTAATTTGCATATAATAAGGTTTATGTGCATGTATGGTTTCTATTTTTAATTAATAAAATTGTATATTTCATTCATTTATTAGTGTTGTATTGAATTATAGTACAACGCTAGACAGTCCATTTTTGACCCTCCATCCTTGACTACATCATGTGGTATTAGAGCGAGATGTGAATCCTTAGGGAGAGTAGGATTTTTTTGGAAGACCCTTATGTAGGCATGTCTTTTGTACTTGCAACCCTATAGATAGACCACTAACATGAGATAGTTGCACCAGATATGAAGGAAATATATCATCGAGGAGGATGCCTGTAATGACCAATGACATCGAAAGAGTAGAAGAAATTATGGATATAATGAGGAAAATAAAGAATTGGTTGGATATTGTTGAGGATAGGTGAAGGGCCTGACCCTAGATGAGAGGAGGAGAGTGATGATGAGGAGAAGAGAATCCTGAAGAGGAATGGGGAGATCCATGGAAACAAGAAGTCAAACAAGATCAAGATGATGAAGGCTATCACAAGGATTGGGAAAAGACCTCAAAGGATATAGATCTTTATTTATGTTCATAGTATGAATCTGGAGAAATTGATCAATTGGATAAATGAATGGAAGAATAATTTGAATGTGAAGAAGTTGAAGATCTAGAGTGAGTCAAGTTTGCATTTAAACCAAATTGAAGGGGCAAGTTTCTATTTGATGGAAAGAAGTTCAATTGGAGAGAAAACAAAGAGGAAAGGATCAAATCACAAAATGGACGAGGATGGTGGTTTAATTGAAGAATCAATTCACACCCATTTACTATGAGTTGGAAACACTACAAAAACTTCAAAAATGGAGATAAATTAGAAATCAATGAAAGAGTACATAGAGGATTTCCATAAGATGATCATAAGAAAAGTTTTATGGATAGCTCAATGTGACAACAACTAGCCATGGTTTCTATTTCAGCTATGGTGATTATTTCTCCATAATTATTGATGCATAATTGTCAAGATTGGATTGAGTGTTTATGTTTTGGGATATCAATTTGAGGCAAAAATTAAGCTTGTATGTGATAGTTCTAGTGTGGCATTCTCTTTGGATGATTTCTTATCTTTGTGCATTGAAATGATAGAGGATGTTATTTAATTGTATAATATCTATGTCTCTATTTTTGTTCAACCACATGTATGCTTTAAACTACTGACTTGTTTTTCATTTCACTCATTTGTAACTAATTATCAAATAACTTTAAGACATGGCATAAATGTTTCAATTTACATAGAAAATAGGTAGTAGCAAACTCACATTTGGATTATGCAACAATCCTTTCCCTTGTTAGATCCATCATAAACTAATCATATCAACTCAAACATTATTTATGGTTTGCATAGAGAATAGTAAGAAATGATTCCTATATGTTCCACCATTTCCCTACCCGATTTACAGTTTCAACATGCTCATTAGGATTGATCACGTTCCTATCTCTCGATGAGCAATTTCAATATGGAAACTATCCTCCTCCCTTCCTTGATTTTGTGTTCCCTTTGTTATTAGCTATTGAATGCGTAGTGAAATCTTTGTACACAACGAAACCATTTTTAACATGTGAATAGAGACCAAGGTCATCTTTGTTTATTTCATAGTGCAATTACCACTAGGTTGTCACATGTAGTGGATATCAAATGTATCAAAATATAACACATATAAATTTAATTTGTATCTTTACTATGGTTTGAGAAAATTGAATGAGATTGTTTTATTGTTCGTGTTAAACTTATTTCTTCTTCTATTTCATTTGTATTATTACATTTAATTTATGTCTTTTATCATGAAATATATAACTTGATATAGGCCAATCAGTGTCCTTATATTCGATTAAATAACACATGGTACTTGATAAATAGTTGCATTCACAATAAAAATCTTTGTTCAATAGATATACTCTACTGGGAGAACAACAACAAATTTATGAGTGAATGAAACTCCCCTCCCAAAAAATGATCCATTAAGCACCCATGTATAGTAGTTATCCAAATATTATTATTTAATTTTGTTACTTTATTTCAAATTAGAAAGCAATATTTTTTAAAACCTCTTATTGGAAATTTTTAATAATTCATATGTTTAGTGTCACATCTAAACTTTTTTTTTCACCAAACAAGTCGCTTATCAAACACACCCTTCACACCAAATCATAAGATACCAAAACTAATTTTTCTATACATCACTATATATAGATAAAATGCATGCATTTAAAAAAAAACCGAGAAACTCTCGCATATCATAATAAAGAAGTTGAATGGTCTAATGCATGTGTCACCATTGATGAGTGTGTTGACAATGAGAAAGTATATATTAGGCCATTAATAATAATCCTTAATAAAAAAAGACTCCAATCATAAACTACCACACATGGTTGAAGGCAACTCATAACCTTCCCGAGATTTGCTAAGAAAATATAAAATCCTCTTATCAATTTAGATAGGCCTCTATCATGAATCTAACAACTAACAATAACACCCTAATAGTTGAATTTAAAAAAAAAAAAATCAATGATGAATTCCAAGGTGAAAATTCTACTTATACATTTGTATGTCATTGACAAATCTTGAAGGCATTTCTATACACATTGGGCCATGTCGTAAATGTGAGTTTTTGATGAGTAGAAGAAACAAGAAACTGAGTACAAGAAGAAGGAGAAAAATGGACCAACATTTTCAAATATTTAAATGATAAAGAAAAGTAAAACAAGGCCTAAATTTTCATTTATTAAATGAGTAATAAAGAGTGTTTACTACATTATACAATTGTAGAATAGGGAATCTAAATACTCTACATGATGCACTCAGGATAGGAGGTTGAGTAGGTTTATAATGGTTTGACCATTGAGTGTAACAAAGGAAGAGGGCATAAGAGGAAATTAAAGGATGGGGATGGTAGTGTTAGTGTTTCAAAATGCTTTCTCA
Source organism: Cryptomeria japonica (assembly GCF_030272615.1). Classification (NCBI taxonomy): domain Eukaryota; kingdom Viridiplantae; phylum Streptophyta; class Pinopsida; order Cupressales; family Cupressaceae; genus Cryptomeria; species Cryptomeria japonica. The sequence goes on from NC_081413.1 coordinate 665,275,431, forward strand.
CTTGTGGTAGAGGGTGTTTTGGTGATGCCAAACAATGGAAATATGACACATAATACACTTTCTCATTGTCATCACCTTGGCTTCACATATTAACCTTGCTCATCTCAACTCTGTTCCAAGTTGAGATCGTATGAATTTATAGATGGGGTAAGTTCTAAATTTCTTTACTCTATTGGGGGATGTATAAGTATCGTATATGGAACCTTTTCTAGGTCATGGGGAATTCTTTTTCTATGCACATGGATTTTAAAATAATTTTGAAGGTTGTTATTCACTTGTTGTCAAAGTTATCAAGTAAGAAAAGAAATGATAAGCATAAACACGCTAGAATCCAAAAAAATATTGTATTGCTAAAGTCTTAGATTGTGTTCTATTTGAATTGCTAGAAATCTTTGCCTAGGATTCCTTATATCGCATACTTGTGAATAATGTTTGTTGAATTTAATCTTGTTTCGATGAGACAATACTGATAGTAATCCAATAGTAGGTTTTTCTGATTGATTACACTAAATCAATAAATCTTTGTTATTGTGCAATTTTAGCATGTCACGGACATGAATGACAAGGTGTACCCACTCACTAGTCACTACCAATGAAGTATCAACGCCACTATTGTGTGTGTTTTCAAAATTTAATATTTTCCTAAACTTTATAGATTTTTTGTGTCCTTACTAGTAAAATTTTAAATGAAGATTAATGTAAATCATTTTTAATCATTTATATAAACATATATCCAAAATATAAATTACATATCCATTTTAATACACAAAAATTAAATCATACAAATTGAAATTAAATATTATAAATATCCTAAAAGATATTAATTTGTTTAAATTAGATACCAATCACCTGTTCCTAATCAAAGAAACCTAAACTATTAATTAATTTAATTAAATTTGTTTAAATCAATGAAAACTTCAAAATAGCCGTTGAGAGGAACGGCACTTCAAATTAAGATTGTTTTCAAATTTCAAACAAATTCAGTTACATACATTGTTTTTAAATTTCAAATTGGGTTAGGCAATTCTTTCATTTGGTTCTATTCCATGCGTGATGTGTTCGAGTCCTGTCATTGTTAGGTTCCCTTTGTTTTTGTGATTGTCAAATGTTTTGTTCTTTCTCTTTGTTCATTTTTTTTTTTTGGCTCAGGTGTTTGTTTTGTTTGGTGGTGTACAGCGTGCACGCTGGTTTTTCTGGTTTTTTTTGGTCAGGCGTTTGTTTTGTTTGGTGGTGTTCAGTGTTTTTTCAATTTATTTTTGGTTTGTGTTACATTTTCGTGGCAGAGCAGAGGAAGAGACAGAACAGAGGCAGAGTCAGAGGCAGAGCAACGAAGGGCAATTTCTTCTTCCAGGTATGTAGAACTTAATACTGCAATTCAATTCCATCAATTCAAATCAAATTATTTGCAGTCACGACTTGTGCAATGCTATTAAATTAGGCTGTATACGTATTCCCTCACGATGCAATTAAATTAGTTTTCGCCCTTTTAGGTTGTATACGTATTCTCACGATGCAATTAAATTAGTTTTCACCCTTTTAGGCTGTATACGTATTCCCTCACGATGCAATTAAATTATTTGCAGTTAGGTCTTCTTGTAGGGCGTGGCCGTGCCCTAACAGCTTATTACCAACCAAGGGGAGGAAGCAACGGAAAGGGCAGTCGATTCATTAGTCGAAGTTCCAGTTCCTTCAATTGATTCCGAACCAGCAGTTTCAGTTGTACCAACGCCAGCGTCAGAACAAGCATAAGCACAAAAGGCTACCAGACTGTATGTTGCAAACCCTATCTATAGATTTATAGGTTGCTTGATTTCTTTTCGTATGTTTTTTGTGGTATTCTGTGTGTCTGGGATCTTCAAACCCTAAAGCACGTTAATGATACCTTTGTGCTTAACTGAATTAGAAGATGGGCAATGCAAAAATATTTCCCCCATTTGCAAATAATGGTTTCGCTGGGAAAAATCTTCTTCATGCATCTTTCTTCATTGCCTTCCCTACCCCTTTTCTTTTCTGCGTGTCTCGACATAATGTAGGTTTTAATTTTGCTCGGGTGAATTCCCATACATTTTTTCCATTTGGATCGAGTAAGGTCCGAGTAGAGCCGGGTTCATGTTCAGTGAATCCATTCAAGACTGTTTGCCAGAATGAATCATGGGCTACCTTCAATTCTATGTAAAGAGTTTAGGGTTCATGCTTGTGAAAATTTCTTAAAATATTAAAGGCTATAAAAATCAGACCTGGACATACCGGCTCTGCTTGTCTGGTTAATAAAGGCCATTACCAGATATGAGAGAGGAGGCTATAAAAACCAGACCTGGACATACCGGCTCTGCTTGTCTGGTTAATAAAGGCCATTACCAGATATGAGAGAGGCTACCAGATTTCTATATTCCATGATAGGAGCTATGATAGGGCTGTCTTCTCCCATCTCGAGCTACAAGCAGGTTATTCATTTTAGTTTCTACACCGAACACTGCTCTGCTAGCACTAAAGGTAAGCGCAGGCACCACAACTTAATGCTTTTTACTAGCTCACCCATTCCTTCGATTGAGCAGGAGATAGATTTCTATGATGTCTGACCTCCTATAGTCATAATTAAGAGTACAAAATTGGACTTAAACTTTTATTTTATGTGGGGAATCCAATTAACCCTTTTCATATATACCATGTTGCAAGCAGGGGAGATGACTGACACTTTGTTACCGATTACCTTATGAAAGGAACATTTTCAATTGCCATCCTTGGGAAGCTGGTTAAGTTAATGTATTGAACACGTAATTTGAGAGGTCTGTTTGAGAAACTAACTCTAGCTTCTGTCCCAATGACTGTAATTTGACTTCATTTTGGGCACTCTGGGCTAGATTACGGCATTTGGCAAGGAGAAACTAATGAGTGATTTCCCATTTCTTATTTTATGGCTCTCCAAGTTTAAATCATTGCATGTTGCTAAATCTGGCATACAGCTGCAATTGTTTAGCAAACTTTTTATCCTCAGAGTTTGCTATGACCAGACTGGTTTTCAGATTTCCAACAAGAAGCGCTATGATTCTTTAACAGGCATTCAGTTAAGCATAAATATTAGTGCTTCCACACCAGTGCATTGGAGGTATATCTTTGAACTTATCATGCCAGAAAAGATAAGAAGAGTGCATTACATGCCCAGCTTCCAAATGTTGTCTCCTCTCTCGAAGCACAATTGAGGGCCCTTGCTGCATTTTGTATAGATTATATCCCTATTATGTCTTGTCTACCGCTACACTTATGGCCTGTATATGTCATGCAACTGTTGCACATGCCCAGAACACAAGATTTTTCACATATCTTATATCATTCTCTCAGTTACAACTTTCTCTGAGGATAGTGGAACCTCTATTGCAGATTTACATAAAAAATGACATTAATGTGATATGTCTTCACCATGAAGAACTGATTATTTAATATGTTAAAGAGTACAATGAATGCACTGTTTTAGGGATAGCCATAAGCATTCAGAACATTTTAGAGATTTTATGTGGTGTTTTCCATGTAGAAAATATCAAAGTTAAGGTGGATCATAGTATGAAAACGACTCAGTAGATTGCTTCTTATAAGTCTATGAAACAACAATTATGTGTAACCCAGTGCATTCAACAATATTTGCAATATAGCCACGATCAAAAGGGTCTCATGTTGCCTTATTTCTAGGGTGCAATATTATTATTATGTATTTCCTTATTTCCAGGGTAGCAATAAGAATTTAGGGTTTCATCTGTGTTGGCCACTGCGTATTGTTTAATTTAATAAATTCACTTTAATAAATTTTAATAAATTCATTTATGAGAGAGACATTTTAATAAATTCACTACACCTAACCAACCCAAGATATGTTGTCCACCTAAATTCTTCTTCCATCATCAATTCAAACCAGATACTGCAATACTACACTTAATACCCAAATTCTTCTTCCATCATCAATTCAAACCAAATGCTGCAAGATTTACATATTTTCTGCAATATTTACTGTTTTTTTGTGAGATTAATCATGGGTCTTGCTGGATAAGATTAGTTGAATGGTTGAAATAATGTTTGTCATGTTTTCTTTCTTTTCCCACTTTTTTGAGATGAAGTTGCTTGTATGCACATGTTCTCTCTAGATTTCAGTTTAAATATATCCTGCATCTATAAGAGAGTGGGTTCTTTTGATGCTTACAATTCGTGATGTACAAAGTCTACCAATGTGCAAATGTTCTATTGTGTAGAGGTTCATTTTTCATATTCGATCATGGGTAATGAGCTTCTAGTGTAAAATTTATACAAGAATTTTTGAGGAAATATTCACAGCTACTTGTGTTTGGTAACTCACTTTGATTTTATTATTTAATTTTATCTTTGTTCTTTCTTGATAAGATTCCTATAATAGTTCAACATAGTAATGTTCGTTGTCTTAAAATAGGTGGAATCAACATTTGAATTTGCACGCGTTTGTAGGAAGCTGGATTTCCACAACTTTGTCTTCTGAATGAAAGAAAGCAACCCTGTAATCGTGGTCCAGGCATACCGTTTGCTTGTTGCAGAGATGAATGTCCTAGGATGGGATTATCCATTGCATTTGGGAGTTACTGAAGCTGGTGAAGGTGAAGATGGGCGAATGAAATCGCAATTGGCATTGGAACACTGTTACAGGTTTCTTCTAGTGATTCTCTTCCTCATTTATGTGTCAAGATTTCACAGTTTTTTCTGTTCCTTATCATTTATATAAGCGGACAATTTTCTTTTTTTTATGCAGGATGGTTTGGGTGATACAATTCAGGTTTCCCTTACAGAACCTCCAGAAGAGGAGATAGATCCATGCCGAAGACTTGCAAATCTTGGGATGCAAGCTGCCAAGCTTGAGAAAGGAGTGGTAAGGTTGCACCTAGCTTCTTTGTACATGTATAGAGCTAATATGGTTCTGATGATCATTTTTGTTTTGAAGCTGGTATTGATATTTTAGAAACTATTCTTTTGACAGGCTCCTTTTGAGGAGAAGCACCACCACTATTTTAATTTCCAACGCAGAACCAGCCAACTTCCCATACAGAAGGAGGTGTGTTATATTATTCTTGTAGGCTTGCTTTTTGCATAACCCTATACTTCCCATTCCCAGTTAGTTGATATTCTCAATTTCAAATTTTATGGGCTATAGTGGAATTCTTGTTTAATGTTTTCTTTTTGTACTTCTACTTAGTCAATGTCTCAACTCTAGTAAAACAATTTTGTGTTGTTTGAACTTTTTAGTTGATTTATTAAATTCAATCATTCTTATTTTCTAGTCATTTGAATTGTTGGCCTTGATCTTGGAGGTTCAAATTCTAAAAGTGAACTGGTCTTGACGTCAATACTTCTAAAAACAATTACATTATTAATTGTTTTTAAATATTATTATTTCAAGTGAACTGGTCCCTAATTTTATTATTATTATTTAATTTTTTAATACTTGAGCTTGAGTAGGGAGCTCCTAATGTGGTGAGATACATGGTACAAACATTAGAACGTTTGAGGAAATATTCACAACTAGTTGTCACACGATAAATCAATGTACCTGTGAATTTGTTTTTTTTTATAACTGTCGTCAAACTAAAGAATTTTCCACCTTTGTGATATTCTTTTGGTTTGTTTGTGGTAGTTATAAAATGTATGAATCTTCGAGCATCCTAAACTTCATTTTCTAGATTTGAGATTACTTCCATTATCATTTTTACTTGTTGCATTATGCTGACTAATTTATGGCTGAATTGGTATGACAGGGTGACAGATTGCAAGCTCACAACCCTTCTTGTTCCAGCCAAAAAACTGCAGTTTAATAAGAAGTATACTAAGCAGCTTTTTGAACTAGTTCATGGTGTATTCAAAATAAGAAGAGATAGAATTAGGTTTGCATCATTTCTTTAGTTATATTTTGATCAAGCATATTGACTTGATAGCATTGTAACATGTACAAATATAGTGTTTAATAAAAAAATTATTGGAAGGGGTTATAACCCCTTCTAAAGACTAAAGGGAATAGTCACTGGCCATGGTTATTCCTTGAGGTCGTGTTTTCTCACACCTTAAAGAATGGTCAATTGGCCAAGGTCATTCTTTAAGGTTTGTGTCTCGTTTTTTTTTGCATTTTTTTTAGTAGTTTAGTTTTTATTTAAGCAATTATTAATTTTGATTTCAGTAGTAAAGTTAAATTTCACAATTTTGAAAATAAATATATCATTTACCCCCTACTAAATGTTTTTTAAATATTAATAAAATATTAGACAAAGGATAATCATAAATAACCCTTACAAAAGCCAAATTTGCCCACTTCATGAATATAATTCACACTACATAACTATGCCACTAAAAAGGTAAAAATGGCATCACATAATTAACATTATTATAAATGATTGGAAACCACTCATGAATTGCCTTTACAAAAATATGATTAAAAGAGAATCACAAATTCACTTTACTAATGCAATCTACATAACATAAGAATTTCACCATAATTATAATAAATATGTATTTTGACACATTATTTCATATTCCATTACTAAAAATAAATCACAAAATATGACAATTTAACATAAATATCATATTTAAAGTTGCATATTTAAAACTATAATCATAACATTTAACTTTCATATTTAAAACTATAAATAAAATAAAACGTGTTGTGTTGTCATGTATTGTATTGTGTTGTCGTGTGGTTTGTGTTGTGTTGTCATGTATTGTATTGTGTTGTCTTGTGGTTTGTGTTGTGTTGTGTTGTGTTGTTTTGTGATTGTCTTAGGTCCATTAGGGGAGGCCAAACAAGCTTCTACCTTCACGTGGTTGGCCTTGTTAGTAGAGAATATTTGAATAAATATTCTTGAAGCTAAGAGAAGCTTATCTCTAAATATTTGAATTTTAAATAAATAATATATTATAAATTTAAGGTAGTTTATTGCATGTTAAAATTCTCTAAGTAAAAAGAAAATTGTGATTGCAAAGGTAAAACAAAAGAGAAATAAATAATATTTTTTAAATTGGAAACATATATGATATGGTTTCGTTAGAGTAAAATATTGTATTTTCTTCTTTAAATTGTTTGGTATTCTTATGGAGCTTGTTTTAAACTCAACCTCAACCCTAAACCTAACCTTCCCTAAAGCTAACTATATCCTTGATCCAAAGCCTAACTACCTAATTACCTAATCCTAATTCTAACCATACCTTGCTTAGGGTTAGAATTATTGTTAGGGTTTAGAATTTTAGGGTTAGGGTAGATTTGTTTAGAGTTTTAAGGATTAGGATTTAGGGTTTTAGGGTTATGGCTAGAGTTTACATGATTGTTAGGGTTAAGGCTTAAGGCTTTACATCATGGTTAAGGTTTAGTTTTAGTGTTAAGGTAGTCTACATCATTGTTAGGGTTAGGGTTCAAAGTTTTTGGGTTTAGGATTACATCATGATAAGGGGTTAGGTGTTAGGGTTTTGGGTTAGGTGTTAAGGCTTTGAGTTTTAAGGGTTAGGTGTTAGGGTTTTGAGTTTTAAGGGTTAGTTGTTAAGGTTACGGTTTAGAGTTTTGAGTGTTTAGGTTTTTGGTTTAGGGTGTAGGGTTTTCTAACTCTAAACCCTAACCCTTGAGTGTTTAGGTATTTGGTTTAGGGTGTAGAGTTTTGAGTGTTTAGGCCATAAATGTAAAACCTAAACCTAACCCTAAACTCTAACCCTAAACATCATGTAAACCCTAGCCATAACCCCAAAACCCTAAATCCTAATCCTTAAAACTCTAAACAAATCTACCCTAAACTTTAACCCTAAACCCTTAACCCTAAAACTCTAAACAAATCTACCCTAAACCTAAACCCTAACATGTAAAATTCAAAACCTTGAAACCCTACCCTAATCCTAACCCTAATGTAATCCTAAACCCTAAAACTCTAAGGTTAAGGTCTACATCATTGTCAAAGTTTTTGGGTTTAGGATTACATCATGATAGGGGTTGGGGTTTAGGGTTTTGAGTTTTAGGGGCTAGGTGCTAGGGTTTTGAGTTTTAAGGGTTAGGCAGGGTTAGAGTTTAGGTTTAGGGTTAGGTAGGGTTTAGGTTAGGGTTAGGTAGGGTTTAGGGTTAGAGTTTAGATTTAGGGTTAGGTAGGGTTTAGGGTTAGGTAGGGTTAAGTGTTAGGGTTTAGGGTTTTGAGTTTTAAGGGTTAGTTGTTAAGGTTTAGGGTTAAGGTCTACATGATGTTTAGGGTTAGGTTTAGGTTTAGGGTAGATTTGTTTAGAGTTTTAAGGATTAGGATTTAGGGTTATGGCTAGGGTTTACATGATGGTGGTTAAGGGTTAGATTTTAGGGTTAGGGTTTAGGGTAGATTTGTTTACATGATGGTTAGGGTTTAGGGTAGATTTGTTTACACGATGGTTAGGGTTTAGGGTTAGAGTTTAGGGTTATGGCTAGGGTTTACATGATGGTTAGGGTTGGGGTTTAGGGTTGAGTTTTAGGGGTTAGGTGTTAGGTTTAATGTAAACCTTAAACACCGTGACCTAACCCTAAACCCTAAACCTCAACCCTAAAACCCTAAACCCTAACTCTAATCATGATGTAACCTTATTATTAAACCCTAAAGCTCTAAACCCTAACTCTAATCATGATGTAACCTAACCCTAACCCTCAACCCTAACATTAAAACCTAAATCCTAAACCCTAAACCGTAATTCTATTCCTAAACCCTAAACCCTAAACTATTGCAGAGGAGGCTTTAGGGTTAGAAAACCCTAAACCTAAACTCTAACCCTAAACCCTAACCTGTAAAACTCAAAACCCTAAACTTGATAATGGTATAAACCCTACCCTAATCCTAACCATGATGTAATCCTAAACCATAAAACTCTAAAACCATAACCATGATGCAATCATTAACCTTAACGCTAAACCCTAACCATGATCTAAACCTTAACCCTAAACCATAACTATAAATCCTAAACCATTGAAAGGGTTAGGGTTTAGAGTTTTAACACCTAACCCTTAAAACTCAAAACCCTAATACCTAACCCATAAAACTCAAAACCCTAACTCAAAACCCTAAACCCCAACCCCTTATCATGATGTAATCCTAAACCCAAAAACTTTGAACCCTAACCCTAACAATGATGTAGACTACCTTAACACTAAAACTAAACCTTGACCATGATGTAAAGCCTTAAGCCTTAGCCCTAACCATCATGTAAACTCTAGCCATAAACCCTAAAACCCTAAATCCTAATCCTTAAAACTCTAAACAAATCTACCCTAACCCTAAAATTCTAAACCCTAACAATAATTCTAACCTTAAGCAAGGTATGGTTAGAATTAGGGTTAGGATTAGGTAATTAGGTAGTTAGGCTTTGGATCAGAGATATAGTTAGCTTTAGGGAAGGTTGGGTTTAGGGTTGAGGTTGAGTTTAAAACAAGCTCCATAAGAATACCAAACAATTTAAAGAAGAAAATACAATATTGTACTCTAATGAAAACATATCATATATGTTTCCAATTTAAAACATATTATTTATTTCTCTTTTATTTTACCTTTGTAATTACAATTTTCTTTTTACTTAGAGAATTTCAACATGCAATAAACTACCTTAAATTTATAAAATATTATTTATTTAAATTTCAAATATTTAGAGATAAGCTTCTCGTAGCTTCAAGAATATTTATTCAAATATTCTCTACTAACAAGGCCAACCACATGAAGGTAGAAGCTTGTTTGGCCTCCCCTAATGGACCTAAGACAACCACAACACAACACAACGCAACACAACACAAACCACACGACAACACAATACAACACATGACAACACAACACGTTTTATTTTATTTATAGTTTTAAATATGAAAGTTAAATGTTATGATTATAGTTTTAAATATGCAACTTTAAATATGATATTTATGTTAAGTTGTCATATTTTGTGATTTATTTTTAGTAATGGAATATGAAATAATGTGTCAAAATACATATTTATTTTAATTATGGTGAAATTCTTATGTTATGTAGATTGCATTAGTAAAGTGAATTTGTGATTCTCTTTTAATCATATTTTTGTAAAGGCAATTTATGCGTGGTTTCCAATCATTTATAATAATGTTAATTATGTGATGCCATTTTTTACCATTTTAGTGGCATAGTTATGAAGGGTGAATTATATTCATGAAGTGGGCAAATTTGGCTTTTGTAAGGGTTATTTATGATTATCCTTTGTCTAATATTTTATAAATAATTCATAAAACATTTAAGTAGGGGGTGAATGATATATTTATTTTCAAAATTGTGAAATTTAACTTTACTACTGAAATCAAAATTAATAATTGCTTAAATAAAAACTAAACTACTAAAAAAAATGCAAAAAAAAATGGACCTTGGCCAATTGACCATTCTTTAAGGTGTGAGAAAACATGACCTCAAGGAATAACCATGGCCAATGACTATTCCCTTCCAATAATTTTTTTATTAAACACTATATTTGTACATGTTACAATGCTATCAAGTCAATATACTTGACCAAAATATAACTAAAGAAATGATGCAAGCCTAATTCCATCTCTTGTTGTTTTGAGTACACCATGAACTAGTTCAAAAAGTTGCTTAGTATACTTCTTATTAAACTGCAGTTTTTTTGGCTGGAACAAGAAGGGTTATGAGCTTGCAATCTGCCACCCTGTCATACCAATTCAGCCATAAATTAGTCAGCATAATGCAACAAGTAAAAATGATAATGAAAGTAATCTCAAATCTAGAAAATGAAGTTTAGGATGCTTGAAGATTCATACATTTTATAACTACCACAAACAAACCAAAAAAATATCACAAAGGTAGAAAATTGTTTGAGTTTGAAGATAGTTAAAAAAAAAAAAAAAGTTCACAATTGCATTGATTTATGGTGTGACAACTAGTTGTGAATATTTCCTCAAACGTTCTAATGTTTGTACCTCCAAAATCAAGGCCAACAATTAATAATAATGTAATTGTTTTTAGAAATATTGACGTCAAGACCAGTTCAATTTTAGAATTTGAACCTCCAAGATCAAGGCCAACAATTCAAATGACTAGAAAATAAGAATGATTGAATTTAATAAATCAACTAAAAAATTCAAATAGCACAAAATTGTTTTACTAGAGTTGAGACATTGGCTGAAACAAACAAAAAGGAAAAATTAAAGAAGAATTCCACTATATCCCATATAATTTGAAATTGAGAATATCAACTAACTGGGAAAGGGAAATATAGGGTTATGCAAAGAGCAAACCTACAAGAATAATATAACACACTTCCTTCTGTATGGGAAGTTGACTGGTTCTCCGTTGGAAATTAAAATAGTGGTGGTGCTTCTCCTCAAAAGGAGCCTGTCAAAAGAATAGTTTCTAAAATATCAATACCATCTTCAAACCAAAAATGATCATCAGAACCACATTAGCTCTATACATGTACAAAGAAGCTAGGTGCAACCTTACCACTCCTTTCTCAAGCTTGGCAGCTTGCATCCCAAGATTTGCAAGTCTTCTGCATGGATCTATGTCCTCTTCTGGAGGTTTTGTAAGGGAAACTTGAATTGTATCACCCAAACCATCCTGCATAAAAAATTGAAAATTGTCAGCTTATATAAATGATAAGGAACAGAAAAAACCGTGAAATCTTGACACAGAAATGAGGACGAGAATCACTAGAAGAAACCTATAACAGTGTTCCAATGCCAATTGCAGATTTCATTCGCTCATGTTCACCTTCACCAGCTTCAGTAACTCCCAAATGCAATGGATAATCCCATCCTAGGACATTCATCTCTGCAACAAGCAAACGGTAGCAAACGGTATGCCTAAACCACGATTACAGGGTTGCTTTCTTTCATTCAGAAGACAAACTTGTGGAAATTCAGATTCCTACAAATGCGTGCAAATGCAAATGTTGATTCCACCTGTTTTAAGAGAATGAACATTAGTATTTTGAACTATTACACGAATCTTATCAAGAAAGAACAAAGATAAAATTAAATAATAAAATCAAAGTGAGTTACCAAACAAGTAGTTGTGAATATTTCCTCAAAAATTCTTGTATAAATTTTACACTAGAAGCTCATTACCCATGATCGAATATGAAAAATGAACCTCTACACAATAGAACATTTGCACATTGGTAGACTTTGCACAACACGAATTGGAAGCATCAAAAGCGTCCACTCTCTTAAAGATGCAGGATATATTTAAACTGAAATCTAGAGAAAACATGTGCATACAAGCAACTTGATCTCAAAAAAGTGGGAAAAGAAAGAAAACAAGACAAACACTATTTCAACCATTCAACTAATCTTATCCAGCAAGACCCATGATTAATCTCACAAAAAAACAGTAAATATTGCAGAAAATATGTAAATCTTGCAGCAAATATTGCAGAAAATATGTAAATCTTGCAGCATTTGGTTTGAATTGATGATGGAAGAAGAATTTGGGTATTAAGTGTAGTATTGCAGTATCTGGTTTGAATTGATGGTGGAAGAAGAATTTAGGTGGACAACATATTTTGGGTTGGTTAGGTGTAGTGAATTTATTAAAATGACTTTCTCGAATATTAAAAAATACGCAGAGGCCAACACAGATGAAACCCTGAATTCTTATTGCTACCCTGGAAATAAGGAAATACGTAATAATAATATTGCTACCCTAGAAATAAGGCAATATGAGACCCTTTTGATCATGGCTATATTGCAAATATTGTTGAATGCACTGGGTTACACATAATTCTTGTTTCATAGACTTATGAGAAGGAATCTACTGAGTCGTTTACATACTATGATCCACCTTAACGTTGATATTTTCTATATGGAAAACACCACATAGAATCTCTAAAATGTTCTGAATGCTTATGGCTATCCCTAAAACAGTGCATTCATTGTACTCTTTAACATATTAAATAATCAGTTCTTCATGGTGAAGGCATATCACATTAATGTCATTTTTTATGTAAATCTGCAATAGTTGTTCCACTATCCTCAGAGAAAGTTGTAACTGAGAGAATGATATAAGATATGTGAAAAAGCTTGGGTTCTAGGCATGTGCAACAGTTGCATAACATATACAGGCCATAAGTGTAGCGATAGACAATACATAATAGGGATATAATCTATACAAAATGCAGTATGAGCCCTCAATTGTGCTTCGAGAGAGGAGACATCATTTGGAAGCTGGGCATGTAATGCACTCTTCTTATCTTTTCTTGCATGATTAGTTCAAAGATATACCTCCAATGCACTAGTGTGGAAGCACTTATATTTATGCTTCTTGTTGGAAATCTGAAAACCAGTCTGGTCATAGCAAACTCTGAGGATAAAAAGTTTGCTAAACAATTGCAGCTGTATGCCAGATTTAACAACATGCAATGATTTAAACTTGGAGAGCCATAAAATAAGAAACGGGAAAGCACTCATTAGTTTCTCCTTGCCAAATGCCGTAATCTAGCCCAGAGTGCCCAAAATGAAGTCAAATTACAGCCATTGGGACAGAAGCTAGAGTTAGTTTCTCAAACAGACCTCTCAAATTACGTGTTTAATACATTAACTTTACCAGCTTCCCAAGGATGGGAATTGAAAATGTTCCTTTCACAAGGTAATCGGTAACAAAGTGTCAGTCATCTCCCCTGCTTGCAACATGGTATATATGAAAAGGGTTAATTGGATTCCCCACATAAAATGAAAGTTTAAGTCCAATTTTGTATTCTTAATTATGAATATAGGAGGTCAGTCATCATAGAAATCTATCTCCTGCTCAATCGAAGGAATGAGTGAGCTAGTAAAAAGCATTAAGTTGTGGTGCCTGTACTTACCTTTAGTGCTAGCAGAGCAGTGTTCGGTGTAGAAACTATAATGAATAACGTGCTTGTAGCTCGAGATGGGAGAAGACAGCCCTATCATAGCTCCTGTCATGGAATATAGAAATCCGGTAGCCTCTCTCATATTTGGTAATGGCCTTTATTGACCAGACAAGCAGAGCCGGTATGTCCAGGTCTAGTTTTTATAGCCTTTAATATTTTAAGAAATTTTCACAAGTATGAACCCTAAACTCTTTACATAGAATTGAAGGTAGCCCATGATTCATTCTGGCAAACAGTCTTGAATGGATTCACTGAACATGAACCCGGCTCTGCTCGGCCCTTACTCGATCCAAATGGAAAAAATGTATGGGAATTCACCCGAGCAAAATTAAAACCTACATTATGTCGAGACACGCAGAAAAGAAAAGGGGTAGGGAAGGCAATGAAGAAAGACGCATGAAGAAATTTTTTTACAGCGAAACCATTATTTGCAAATGGGGGAAATATTTTTGCATCGCCCATCTTCTAATTCAATTAAGCACAAAGGTATCATTAACGTGCTTTAGGGTATGAAGATCCCATACACACAGAATACCACAAAAAACATACGAAAAGAAATCAAGCAACCTATAAATCTATAGATAGGGTTTGCAACATACAGTCTGGTAGCCTCTTGTGCTTATGCTTGTTCTGATGCTGGCGGTGGTGCAACTGAAACTGCTGGCTCGGAATCAATTGAAGGAACTGGAAATGCGACTAATGAATCGACTGCCCTTTCCGTTGCTTCCTCCCCTTGGTTGGTAATAAGCTGTTAGGGAGCGGCCACGCCCTACAAGAAGACCTGACCTGTGCTATTATTGCCCTCTGGAGCAAAATAAAAGAAGTGGAGCAAAATAAAAGACGAGGAATCGAAGAAAGCTAATGCCCTTAAAAGGGCGAAAACTAATTTAAATGCAAATAATTTGATTTGAATTGATGGAATTGAATTGCAGTATTAAGTTCTACATACCTGGAAGAAGAAATTGCCCTTGGTTGCTCTGCCTCTGACTCTGCCTCTGTTCTGTCTCTTCCTCTGCTCTGCCACGAAAATGTAACACAAACCAAAAAAAATTGAAAAAACAATGAACCCCACCAAACAAAACAAACGCCTGAACGAAAAAAACCAGAAAAACCAGCGTGCACGCTGTACACCACCAAACAAAACAAACACCTGAGCCAAAAAAAAATGAACAATGAGAAAGAACAAAACATTTGACAATCACAAAAACATTGACAAAACTCGAACACATCGGGCATGGAATAGAACACAATGAAGGAATTGCCTAACCCAATTTGAAATTTAAAAACAATGTATGTAACCGAATTTGTTTGAAATTTGAAAACAATCTTAATTTGAAATACCGCTCCTCTCAACGGCTATTTTGATTTTTTCATTGGTTTAAACAAATTTAATTAAATTATTTAATAGTTTAAGTTTCTTTGATTAGGAACAAGTGATTGGTATCTAATTTAAACAGACTAATATCTTTTAGGATATTTATAATATTTAATTTCAACTTGTATGATTTAATTTTTGTGTATTAAAATGGATATATGATTTATATTTTGGATATATGTTTATATAAATGATTAAAAATGATTTACATTAATCTTCATTTAAAATTTTACTATTAAGGACACAAAAACTCTATAAAGTTTGGGAAAATATTAAATTTTGAAAACAACAAACACAATAGTGGCGTTGATACTTCATTGGTAGTGAGTGGGTACACCTTGTCTTTCATGTCCGTGACATGCTACAGTTGCACAATCGCACAATCTCAAAGATTTATTGATTTAGTGTAATCAATCAGAAAAATATACTATTGGATTACCCGTCAGTATTGTCTCATTGAAACAGGATTAAATTCAACAAACATTATCCACAAGTATGTGATATAAGGAATCCTAGGCAAAGATTTCTAGCAATTCAAATAGAACACAATCTAAGACTTCAATACAAATTTTTTTTGGATTCTAATGTGTTTATGCTCATCATTTCTTTTCTTACTTGATAACTTTGACAACAAGTGAATGGCAACCTTCAAAATTATTTTAAAATCCATGTGCATAGAAAAAGAATTCCCCATGACCTAGAAAAGGTTCCATATACGATACTTATACATCCCCCAATAGAGTAAAGAAATTTAGAACTTACCACATCTATAAATTCATAAGATCTCAACTTGGAACAGAGTTGAGCTGAGCACGGTCAATATGTGAAGCCTAGGTGATGACATCGAGAAAATTTATTATACATCATATCATCCATTGTTTGGCATCACCAAAGCACCCTCTACCACAAGTGAGAAAGCATTTTGAAACACTATCACTACCATATCTGCTCTTTAATTTCCTCTTCTACCCTCTTCCTTTGTTACACTCAATGGTCAAACCATTATAAACCTACTCAAGCTCCTATCATGAGTGCATCATGTAAATTATTTAGATTCCCTATTCTACAATTGTATAATGTAATAAACAATCTTATTTACTCATTTAACAAATGAAATCTTAGGCCAACTTGTTTTGCTTTTCTCTATCATTTAAATATTTAAAAACGTTGGTTCATTTTTCTCCATCTACCTATACTTGGTTTCTTGTTTCTTCTACTCATCAAAAACTCACATTTTCAACATGGCCCAATGTGTATAGAAATGCCTACAAGATTTGTCAATGACATTCAAGTGTATAAGTAGATTTTTCACCTTGGAATTCATCATTGATTGTAATCTTTTTAGAAAATTCAACTATTAGGGTGTTATTGCTAGTTGTTAGGTTCGTGATAGAGGCCTATCTAGATTGATAAGAGGATTTTATATTTTCTTAGCAAATCTTGGCAAGGTTATGAGTTGCCTTCAACCATGTGTGGTAGTTTATGATTGGAGTCTTTTTTTTATTAAGGATGATTATTAATGACCTAATAGATATTTTCTCATTGTCAACACACTCACTCAATGGTGACATATGCATTAGTCCATTCAACTTGTTTACTATGATATGTGAGAGTTTCTCGTTTTTTTTAAAATGCATGTATTTTATCTATATATAGTGATGCGTAGAAAATTGAGTTTTGGTGTGAAGGGTGTGTTTGATAAGTGATGTGTTTGGTGAAAAAAATGTTTAGATGTGACACTAAACATATGAATTATTAAAAATTCTCTATAAGAGGTTTTTAAAAATGAGTATTGGTTTCTAATTTGAAATAAAGTATCAAAATTAAATAATAATATTTGGATAACTACTATACATGGGTGCTTAATGAAGCATAAATGCCATCTACAATTCAACAATAAATTCATCAATAATTATTTATTTCTTATGATTTGGTGTAAAGGGTTTGTTTGATAAGTGATGTGTTTGGTGAAAAGGAATGTTTAGATGTGACACTTAACATATGAATTATTAAAAATTCCCTATAAGAGGTTTTTAAAAATATGCATTGCTTTCTAATTTGAAATAAAGTATAAAAATTAAATAATAATTTTTGGATAACTACTATGCATGGGTGCTTAATAAAGCATAAATGTCATCTACCATTCAACAATCAAATCATCAATAATTATTTATTTCTTTTATAGCTAGAGGTTTAAACTTTTTGGGAGGGGAATTTCATTCACTCATAGATGTTGTTGTTTTCCTACCAGAGTATATCTATTGATCAAAGATTTCGATTGTGAATGCAAGTATTTATCAAGTACCACTTGTTATTTAATCCAATATAAGGATGTTGATTGGCCTATATCAAGTTATATATTTCATGATAAAAGACACAAATTATATATAATAATACAAATGAATTCTAAGAAGAAATAAGTTTAACACAAACATTAAAACAATCTCATTCAATTTTCTCAAACCATTTTCTCAAACCCTAGTAAAGACACGAATTAAATTTATAGACAAAATTTAAAGAGAGACATAGCTATTTGGCATTGGAGAGATTTTAATAAAGTCCATGAGACCTATCCTGAAATTAATTCTAAAATTGAAACAAAATGATATGTGTTATATTTTGATACATTTATTATCCACTACATGTGACAACCTAGTGATAATTGCACCATGAAATAAACAAAGATAACCTTAGTCTCTATTCACATGTTAAAATTGGTTTTGTTGTGTATAGAGATTTCACTACTCATTTAGTAGCTAATAACAATGGGAACACAAAATCAAGTAATGGAGGAGGATAGTTTCCATATTGAAATTACTAATTGTGAGATAGAAATGTGATCAATCCTAATGAGAATGTTGAAATTGTAAGTCGAGTAGGCCGGAAATGGTGGAACATATAGGAATTATTGCTTAACATGCTCTATGCAAATCATAAATAGTGGGGTGAACCCACAATAGTGGGTTACACTTTTTTGGATGAAAGAAATAGACTCTTTTTCCCAAAACACAATTTTAGCCATGTTCTATCGAAACCCCCTTTTTATTGAATGCAAAAAGAATATTCGATCGAAACCCCCTTTCGATCAAATCCAAAAAAGTGTAAAATACAAAATTTGTATCAAGGGGGTTCGATAGAAAGGGGGTTCTATCAAACCCCTTTCGATAGAACATATGTTCTATCGAACCTCCATGTTAGAGATATCCCCCCCAAACTCTCCTAATTTCTGCAAAGTTTTGGCCTTTGAAGCTCAATTTGGGTGCTCAAATGGATGAATTTTGATAAACCCAAATGCATGATAGTAGTACTCGAAGCAAGCTTTCCAATGATTATTATTTTAATATATATTGAGTTTATTAATATTTTTTATTTATTTTAGAGTAACTAAACATAGGTTTCACATTGAACATCAACTTACGAGTTCAACGCTTATGGAAAAATAGTAAACATCCCCCAAAAAATTCTGAAAAATATTAATGCACTAGGTATTGAAGTCCTCCTTCCAACAAAAAAAAGAATTTTGTTACATATACAACAAGTTATGTATGACCAAATGGACATATGTCAAAATAATAGAAGTGGAGCAAAATAAAAGAAGATGAATTGAAGAAAGCTAATGCCCTTAAAAGGGCAAAAACTAATTTAATAGCATCATGAGGGAATATGTAAACAACCTAATTTAATAGCATTGCACAAGTCATGATTGTGGATAATTTAATTTGAGTTGATGAAATTGGATTGCAATATTAAGTTCTACATACTTGGAAGAAGCATTTGCCATTGGTTTCTCTGCCTCTAACTCTGCCTTTGTTCTATCTCTTCCTCTGCTTTGCCACAAAAAGATAACACAAACAAATGTTTTTTGAAAAAAACATTGAACAACACCAAACAAAACAAATACCTGAGAATAAGATGAACATAAAAGCCAGTGTGCAAGGTGTACACTACCAAACAAAACAAATACCTAAGCCAACAAAATTGAACAGAGAGAAAGAACAAAACATTCGATAATCACAAAAATAGAGAGAACAAGACATTGATAGAACAAAACTCTACACGTCAGGCATGGAATGGAACAAAATGAAAGGAATTGTTGAACCAAATTTGAAATTTAAAAACAATGTATGTAAGGGAATTTGAAATTTAAAAACAATCTTAATTTGAAATGTCACTCCTCTCAACAACTATTAATATTTTTTAGGATACTTATAATATTTAATTTCAATTTGTGTGACTTAATTTTTGCATATTGAGATGGATATATACTTAATATTTTGGATATATATCTATATAAATGATTAAAAATAATTTTGCATTAACCTCAAAGGCTTATTGATTTAATGTAATCAATCACAAAAATCTACTATTGGATTACTGTCCGTATTGTCTCATCCGAACAAAATAAAATCAACAAGCATTGTCCACAAGTATGCGATATAAAGAATCTTGGGCAAAGATTCCTATCAATTCAAATAGAACATAATAATAATTTAGCAATACAAATTCTTTTAGAATTAAATGCGTTTATGCTCATCATTTCTTTTCTTATTGGATAACTTTGACGACAAGTGAATGACATAGTGATGACAACCTTCAAAATATTTTAAAATCCATGTGCATTAGAAAAAGAATTCTCCATGACTTATAAAAGGTTCCACATACGATACTTATACAACCCCCAATAGAGTAAAGAAATTTAGAACTTACCCCATCTATACATTCATAAGATCCCAACTTGGAACAAAGTTGAGATGAGCAAGCTTAATATGTGAAGCCTAGGTGATGACATTGAGAAAGTTTATTGTGCATCAAACTGTCCATTGTTTGGCATCACCAAAATACCCTCTACCACAAGTGAGAAAGCATTTTTAAACACTATCACTACCATCCCCACCCTTTAATTTCCTCTTATACCCTCTTCCTTTGTTACACTCAATGGTAAAACCAGTATAAACCTACTCAAGCTCCTATTGTGGGTGCATCATGTAAAGTATTTAGATTCCCTGTTCTACAATTGTATATTGTAATATACAATTTTAACTACTTATTTAATAAATCAAATTTTAGGCCTTGTTATAATTTTCTCTATCATTTAAATATATGAAAATGTTGGTTTATTTTTCTCCTTCTACCTGTACTTGGCTTCTTGTTTCTTCTACTCATCAAAAACTCATATTTCCAACATGGCCCAATGTGTATAGAAATACCTACAAGATTTGTCAATGACATCCAAGTGTATAAGTAGAATTTTCACCTTGGAATTCATCATTGATTGTAATCTTTTTAGAAATTTCAACTATTAGGGTGTTATTGCTAGTTGTTAGATTCATGATCGAGGCCTATATAGATTGATAAGAGAATTTTGTATTTTCTGAGTAAATCTTGGCAAGGTTATGAGTTACCTTCAACCATGTGTGGTAGTTCATGGTTGCTCTTTTTTTAATTAAGGATGATTATTAATAACCTAATAAATACTTGCTCATTGTCAACAAACTCACTCAATGGTGACGTAGGCATTAGTCCATTCAACTTCTTTATTATGATATGCAAGAGTTTCTCTTTTTTTTTTAAATGCATGTATTTTACCTATATATAGTAATACAAATAAAAATGAGTTTTGGTCCTTTGGTGTGAAGGGTGTGTTTGATAAGTGACATGTTTGGTGAAAAAAATGTTTATATGTGACACTAAACATATGAATTATAAAAAATTCCCCATAAGAGGTTTGAAAAAATGTGTATTGCTTTCTAATTTGAATAAAGTATCAAAATTAAATAATAATATTTGGATAACTACTATACATGGGTGCTTAATGGAGCATAAATGCCATCTATGTTGGCATATGATGAAGCGATGATAATGTATGTTGTCAATAAAGTGCTTAAGTAGGTGAACCGGTATGTCATTGATGTCAATAAGTGCTCAAGTAGGTGAACCAGTATGAACCAGTGTGAAGTTTGGAAGCGGTTATGGTCAACCGGGATGGAGTAGACTGGTGTCGGGGTTCACTAAGTGTGACTACCGGTTGGTAGTCTTAGTTTTCCTCTAGGGTTACTGATTTGGCTTGTGCGGTGCAATCGATGATGTTTTGTGACCAGTTAGTTAAGGAATAAGGATAAGGATTCAGATGTCACATCAGCTATGTGCACATGAAGGTTTTCTTTGTGGTTCTTGCGCATGAAGATTGAATGCATTGAATGTCTACCTCGGGAATGATTATTTTTCTTAGCGGTGTGTGAAGAGCGCGTGATGGGTTATTGATTTTTAGATGCGGTGAAGATTGGACGATGCAAAATGTCTTGAGATCTATTTTAGATCGTTTCATTCTATGTAATGTGTTTGGACGGTCAGGATTGGATCGCTTGTAAGTGTAAACTTAAAATGTTTAGGGTTTAGGGTTTATGCTACCAACCTAGTTGTTGTCTATAAGGTCGATGAGTTTTGTTATTGCAGTTGGTTGGCAAAAGTTTTATTTGTGTCCCCATGTTGGAGATTTGATACTTGTCGAACCAGAGTGGGGAATCTACAGAGTATGATTGCAGAAGAGAGGAACTGAAAAGGATCTGCCCTAGCAAGAAGTGTTGTTATCAAATTGGTGTTTTACTTGTTGTCTTCTAACCATTTCAATAGAAGGTAAATCCCTTGATCGGGTAGCTTTAATAGGCTTTGTTGTAAATCCTCTAACTAGGTGGCTCAAGGTTATTGAGTTCTTAAATCCTCTAGCAAGGTAACTCTTAACAGGGTTTCAACCTTTAACAGGGTATATAGCCATCCCTTAACTGGGTGATCCCTAACAGGATCGGTTCCTAACATAACCTTATTGTAAAGTCTTTAACCGGACTAGGATCTTCACAAACAGAGTGGAATTCAAAAGAGTTCACAAACAACTTGTGGGTATTCATTCCCACTGTGGTTTTTCCCATTTGGGTTTCCACGTGAAAAATTTGTGTTATGGGTTGTGAGATTTTCATGTGATGATTGTGTGGTTTTGATTAAGTTAGATATGCATGCATTGTTAAATGGTTGTGGTATTATTGGTACAAATCATGTATGATTATATCAATGAAGTAGTTATCAAGGTTTGAGATCTATTGAATGATCTTTGAAGTATTTATGTTTAACCGATATAGTTGTTTGAAGTATTTTTGTTTAACCGGTATAGCTATGGTTAAGTTCAGTGGTGAACACAACTAGTTAGCTATGTTTTGATATGATAAAGTGTTGAAGCAGTTTTGTTTTTGTGTACTGATTCACCCCCCCCTCTTAGTATTGGTTAGGACATTAGTAGTTCATCATTATTCATCAATTGGCATCAGAGCACATCCAGGTCCTGGGTGATATAAGCTTAACCGCTTGAGGCAAAAGATCCTGTTTTAATGATGAAGAGGGAAGGTCCTAAGTTGAACAGGGACAACTTTAAAATATGGAAGGATAGGATGAAGATATATATCAAGATTTTAGGTGCACAACACTGGAACTATGTTGAGAATGCTTATGTAATCCCCTCTGGAACTCTAACCGATGATCAAAAAAGAGAGATACAAGAAAATGGGCAAGTCATGGAAGCCCTTATTAGTAGCTTGTCCGATGTAGAGTTCATTAATGTACAAGATAAGGACAATCCGAAAGAAGTATGGGACAAACTGGAATCTATTTATGGTGGTGATGAACATGTCAAGTAGGCTAAGGAAGAAAGCCTTAGAGGAAAGTTTGAAGATATGAGGATGGTTGAAGGAGAGACCATTCAACAGTATGGCATAAGAATCAAGACAGTGGTTGGAGATATCAAGAGCACTGGTGGAACAATTGATGATGCCACTATTGTCAGTAAAGTTCTGAGATCACTTTTACCAGTCTATGCAATCAGGGTTGCCGCTATTCAGGAGCTAAGGTCTATCGACAAAACCAAGGTATCTTTAGACTCTATTATTGCAAAGTTGACTGCATATGAATTGAATGGCTATGATGGTAGTGTTCAGAAGACTGAGTCAGCCTTCAGAGCATCTACTTCCTCTGCACCAACCAGGAAAGGAAAAGAGGTTAGTACTAATTATGAATCGACACCAAGTAGAGATATGGACGATGAGGAGATTCTGATGGAGTTTGAAGCTCTTCTTGCCTAAAGACTTCCAAAAGGCACCGGAAAATACAAAGGTAATCTTCCTTTAAAGTATTTTTTCTACAACAAGATAGGACATATAGTTGTTAACTATCCTAATAATGAAAATAAGGATAAACTAGAGAGGTTTCGGAAGTATAAAGGAGTAGGTAGGAGAAATTGTCTTGTTGCAATGGATGAAGGTGTTACTGATGAGGAATCAAAGGATGAAGAGAATGAGGACATAGTGTTTGTGGCTGTCAAGGAAGAGTTGTCTGACTAGAAAGACCTTGTCTCACATATTGACAACTCTAACGAGTGGATCATTGATAGCAGGTGTTCTCACCACATGACCGGTGACCGGAGAAAGTTTATGTCTCTTGAAGAATATGATGGTGGTGTTGTCTGGTTTGGCAACGATGCACCTTGCATGGTGAAAGGAAAAGGGTCCATCTCACTAAATGGAAAGAGTAGTGTAGATGATGTCTACTAGGTGGAAGGCCTTAAGCATAATCTTTTGAGTGTTGCTCAGATGAATGACAAAGGACTCATACTGGAATTCAAAGGTGGAGTCTGTAGAATAATTAGAAAGAGTAGTAAACTTATTGTCACTGGTAAGTAGACCAGAGGAAACCTTTTTTAGCTGAATGCCAAGATTAGTCAGTGCCTGATGGCGAAATTTGATGACAGTTGGATATGGCATAGGAGACTTTGTCATATAAATTTTGACAATATTGTAAAGGCTAGCAAGATCAAGGCAGTAAGAGGATTACCTTTGCTGAACAAACCAGAGAATGCTTTGTGCAGAGAATGCCAACTTAGTAAGATGTCTTCCTCAATATTCAAAGGTAAGTCTTTTTCCTCAGAGAACTTACTTGATTTGGTGCACACTGATCTGTGTGGTCTGATGAAAACTAGAAGCATTCAGGGAGATCGATATTTCATGATTCTTACCGATGATTGCTCAAGAATGATGTGGGTCACATTCTTGAAAGATAAATCTGAGGTATTTGGAAAGTTCAAAGCCTTTAGGGCATTGGTGGAGAAAGAGAGCGGTAGAAGGATAAAATGCCTAAGGACCGATCAAGGAGGTGAATTCACTTCTAATGAATTCAATAAGTACTGCGAGGAGAACGAGATTAAGAGGCAATTGTCTGCCCCAAGGACACTACAGCAGAACGACATAGCAGAAAGAAACAATAAGACTGTGGTTGAAGCGGCTAGAACTATGTTGATCCAAGGAAATGTCGCTCACACATTTTGGAGAGAAGCGGTGAGCATTGTAGTCTATACCATGAACCAGGTACTCATTAAGAAAGGTAAAGACAAAACCCCCTATGAGTACTAGATTGGGAAAACTCCCCATGTGAGTTATTTCAAAGTGTTTAGGAGTAAATGCTATATCAGGAGAGGTGAGCACCTGAGTAAGTTTGATGCTAAGTGTGATGAAGGAATATTTCTGGGATATTCCACTAAAAGCAAAGCTCTTAAGTGCTACAACAAAAGGACTCAGAAGATTGTTGAGAGTATCAATGTCGGGGTTGATGAATCCCCTGAGAAGCCTAAGGAAACCGGTAGCAAGCAAATAGAGTTGAACTGGGTTTAGCCTTCTAGGAACCGGTTAAGAAAGAAACGAGTGACAAACACTGGAAAGACCTCAGTGTTTATGTACCGGTAGAAGCTTCAGTGGGTGAAGAAGAAGATGAAGTGGAAAAAGAAGAGGAAAAGAAAGCAGAACCTGCTATGATCATTCCTAAGTATGTAAGACTGCATCATGATCTAAAGAAGATCATAGGAGACAAAGATGTAGGAATACTTACAAGGAGAAAGGTGAAAGAAAATTCTTGCACGATTTCAGAATCTAAGCCTAAGACCACTAGAGAGGCACTTACCGATGAAGACTGGATAAAGGCAATAGAAGAGGAGTTGGACCAGATAGAGAAGAATGCAACATGGTCCTTGGTACCCAGACCAGAACACAAGAATGCCATAGGTACCAAATGGGTCTTTAGGAATAAGCTGAATGAAGAAGGCACAGTGGTAAGGAACAGGGCAAGACTTGTATGCAAGGGATATGCTCAGGAAGAAGGAGAAGACTATGGAGAAACTTTTGCCCCAGTGGCTAGACTGGAAGGTGTCTGAATGCTACTTGCATTTGCAACATTCAAGGGATTTAAGGTATACCAGATGGATGTGAAGTCTGCCTTCTTGAATGGAATCTTGGAGGAAGAAGTGTACATTGAGAAACCAGATGGGTTTGCTTTGTCAGAAGATAGTGACATGGTGTGCAGATTACACAAGGCCTTGTATGGATTGAAATAGGCACCAAGGGAATGGTATGAATGGTTACACTCTCATCTTGTGAAGATAGAATTTCAGAGAGCAAGTGAGGACAACAACATCTACCTGAAATTTGAAGGTGGTCAGATTCTGATATGTGAAGTATTTGTAGATGATATAATCTTCGGTGGAGATGATGATATGAGTCATGCATTTGCAGATGAGATGAAAAGGGAGTTTGAGATGTCTCTGATTGGAGAGATAAAGTTTTTCATTGGTCTACATATTCAACAGATGAAAGAGGGTATCTTCATTATCCAGTCCAAGTATATCAAAGATGTATTGAAGACCTTTGGCATGGAGGAGAGAAAACCAGTTGGAATGCCGATGGTGACTAGCTGCAAACTAACAAAGGAGGATGATACAACATTGGTGGATGAGGAGGAGTACCGGTCAATGATCGATAATTTGCACTAGGTGGTGCACAACAGATCGGATATTGCTCATGTAGTAGGCATAGTGGCCCGTTTTCAGAAAAGTCCAAGAGAATCCCACTTGGTAGTGGTAAAGAGGATTCTTAGATATCTGAAAGGGACAACTGATTATGGATTATGGTATCCATATAATGGAGACTTTTATCTCAAAGTTTTTATCGATGCAGATTGGGTAGGTAATGTGGACGATCGAAAGAGCACAACCGATGGAGCGTTCTTCCTTGGTGGAAGATTAGTCTCATGGACGAGCAAGAAGTAGAGCTGTATTTCCTAGTCTACAACTGAAGCAGAGTATGTGGCAGCATTTATGAACTGCACTTAGGAAATGTGGATGAAGCATGTACTGAATGGCTTCAAAGTAATTATACCTGAACCGGCGAGTATATTTTGTGATAATACCAGT
This sequence comes from Cryptomeria japonica, assembly GCF_030272615.1. Lineage (NCBI taxonomy): Eukaryota > Viridiplantae > Streptophyta > Pinopsida > Cupressales > Cupressaceae > Cryptomeria > Cryptomeria japonica. Next base: position 665,301,950 of record NC_081413.1, read on the forward strand.
GCAACAAATATTTCCAAAAATCTGGTATTGCATGCTAGGACCAAGCATATTGAACTTAAGTATCATTTCTTGAGAGAAAAGGTTTAGAATAAAGAGGTTGTGTTAAAACATGTTTCCAGTAAGGAGCAACTAGCAGACATATTTACTAAGCCCTTACCGAAGACTACATTTACCTGTTTGAGAGGTGCTTTAAGGGTTCTACCCCTTCATAAAGTAAATTAAAGATGTGTGCTCCACATCAGTGAGGTACTACCATGTCAGATCTTATAGGATTGATGTGTTGAAGGATGCTACTCCATAGGGGGAGAAGCATAGCGGAGCCCGAAAGCTTGTGCCTCCACTTTGGCATTGTTGTCAAAGGGGGAGAAGATATATGATGATGAAGATATATGGGGGAGAAGATATATGTTTGAAGGTCAATATGAAAAAGGGAGATGAAATAAGTGGTGTGAGAAGTGATTGAGCAAAGTGCACATTGACCAGTCCAGGTGGTGGTAGTGATCTTTTAAGTTGCACTGGTATATGTTATTGAGAATGGTGTAGATATTGAGCAATGATACACTAAGTATTGCCATCAATTCCAAAGGGGGAGATTGTTGGCATATGATGAAGTGGTGATAATGTATGTTGTCATTGATGTCAATAAAGTGCTCAAGCAAGTGAACCGATATGAACTGGTATGTCATTGATGTCAATAACTGCTCAAGCAGGTGAACCAGTATGAAGATCAGAAGTGGTTATGGTCAACCAAGATGGAGTGGACTGGTGTCGGGGCTCACTAAGTGTGACTACCGGTTGGTAGTCTCAGTTCAGCTCTAGGGTTACTGATTTGGCTTGTTAGCTCTAGGGTTACCAATTTGGCTTGTGCGGTGCAACCGATGATGTTTTGTGACCAGTTAGTTAAGGAATAAGGATAAGGATCGAGATGTCGTGTCAACTGTGTGCACGTGAAGGATTTATTTGTGGTTCTTGCACGTGAAGATTGAATGCATCGAATTTCTACCTCGGGAATGAGTGTTTTTCTTAGCGGTGTGTGAAGAGCGCCTGATGGGTTATGGATTTTCAGATGCAGTGAAGATTGGATGATACAAAATGTCTTGAGATTTGTTTTAGATCGTTTCATTCTATGTAATGTGTTTGGACGGTCAGGATTGGATCGCTTGTAAGTGTAAACTTAAAATGTTTAGGGTTTAGGGTTTATGCTACCGACCTAGTTGTTGTCTATAAGGTCGATGAGTTTTGTTATTGTAGTTGGTTGGCAAAAGTTGTATTTGTGTCCACATGTTGGAGTTTTGATACTTGTCGAACCAGAGTGATGAATCTGTAGAGTATGATTGCAGAAGAGAGGAACTGAAAAGGATCTGCCTTAGCAAGAAGTGTTGTTACCAGATTGGTGTTTTACTATTGTCTTCTAACCATTTCTACAGAAGGTAAATCCCTTGACCGGGTAGCTTTAACAAGCTTTGTTGTAAATCCTCTAACCAGGTGGCTCAAGGTTATTGAGTTCTTAAATCCTCTAGTGAGGTAACTCTTAATAGGGTTTCAACCTTTAACAGGGTATATAGCCATCCCTTAACCGGGTGATCCCTAAAAGGATCGGTTCCTAATTGAACCTTATTGTAAATTCTTTAACCAGACTAGGCTCCTAACGGAGCGAACTTCAAAAGAGTTCATAAACAGCTTGTGGGTATTCATTCCCATCGTGGTTTTTCCCATTTGGCTTTGCAAATGAAAAATCTGTGTGTTATGGGTTGTGAGATTTTCATGTGATGATTGTGTGGTTTTGATTAAGTTAGATATGCATGCATTGTTAAATGGTTGTGGTATTATTGGTACAACTCATGCATGATTATATTAGTGAAGTAGTTATCAAGGTTTGAGATCTATTGAATGTTGTCTAAAGTGTTTATGTTTAACTGATATAATTGTCTAAAGTATTTTTGTTTAACCAGTATAGCTATGGTTAAGTTCAGTGGTGAACACAACCGGTTAGTTGTGTTTTGATATGATAAAGTGTTGAAGTAGTTTTGTTTTTGTGTACTGATTCATCCCCCCTCTCATTACCGGTAAGGACCTTAGTAGTTCATCATTATTCATCAATCTATCATTCTATAATTAAATCATAAATAATTATTTATTTCTTCTTTTATAGCTAGAATTTTAAAATTTGTCGGAGGGGAGGTTCATCCACTCATAGATGTTGTTGTTTTCCTACCAAAGTATATCTATTGAACAAAGATTTCGATTGTGAATGCAAGTATTTATTAATCGACTATAAGGACACTGATTGGCCTATATCAAGTTATATATTTCATGATAAAGACACAAATTATATGTAATAATACAAATTAATTATAAGAAGAAATAAGTTTAACACAAACATTAAAACAAACTCATTCAATTTTCTCAAACTGTAGTAAAGATATGAATTAAATTTATAGATAAATATAAAGAGAGACATAGTTATTTGGCTTTGGAGATTCTAATAATTTCCATGAGACCTATCCTGAAATTAATTCTAAAATTGAAACAAAATAGTGTGTGTTATATTTTGATACATTTGATATCCACTACATGTGACAACCTAGTGGTAATTGCACTATGGAATAAACAAAGATGACCTAGGTCTCTATTCACATGTTAAAAATGGTTCCGTTGTGTACAAAGATTCCACCACTTATTTGGTAGCTAATAACAAGGGGAACACAAATCCAGGCAATGAAGGATGATAGTTTCCATATTGAAATTACTCATTGCGAGATAGAAACGTGATCAATCCTAACCATAATGTTGAAATTGTAAGTCGAGTAGGGAAATGGTGGAACATATAGGAATTATTGCTTACCATGCTCTATGCAAATCATAAATAGTGTTTGAGTTGATATGATTAGTATATGATGGATCTAACAAGGGAAAGGATTATTATATTGATACATTTGATATCCACTACATGCGACAACCTAGTGGTAATTGCACTATGGAATAAACAAAGATGACCTAGGTCTCTATTCACATGTTAAAAATGGTTTCGTTGTGTACAAAGATTCCACCACTTATTTGGTAGCTAATAACAAGGGGAACACAAATTCAGGCAATGGAGGATGATAGTTTCCATATTGAAATTACTCATTGCGAGATAGAAACGTGATCAATCCTAACCAAAATGTTGAAATTGTAAGTTGAGTAGGGAAATGGTGGAACATATAGGAATTATTGCTTACCATGCTCTATGCAAATCATAAATAGTGTTTGAGTTGATATGATTAGTATATGATGGATCTAACAAGGGAAAGGATTGCCACATAATCCAAATGTGAGTTTTCTACTACTTATTTTCTATGTAAATTGAAACATTTATGCCATGTCTTAAAGTTATTTGATAATTAGGTACAAATGAGTGAAATGAAAAACAAGCGATTAATTTAAAGCATACAGGTGGTTGGAGAGAAATAAAGACATAGATATTATACAATTAAAGAATATCCTCTATCATTTCAATGCAGAAAGATACAAAATCATCCAAAGAGAATGTCACACTAGAACTATCACATACAAGCATAGATTTGGCCTCAAATTGATATCCCAAAACATAAATACTGAATCCAATGGTGACAATTATGCATCAATAATTATAGAGAAATAATTACCATAGCTGAAATAGAAACCATGGTAGTTGCTATTACATCCAACTATCCATACCCTAGTTCTTATGATCATCTTATGGAAATCCTCTATGTACTCTTTCATTGATTTCTAATTTACCTCAAGTTTTGAAGTTTCTTCAATATTTACAACTCATAGTAAATGGGGTATGAATTGATTCTTCAATTTCAACACCATCCTCTCCCATTTTGTGGTTTTCTCCTTTGCTCTCTATTTTCTCTCCAATTGAACTTCTTTCCACCAAATAGAAACATGCCCCTTAAATTTGGTTTTTGCAAATTTGACGCACTCCAGATATTCAGCTTCTTCATATTCAAATTATTCTTCCATCTCATTTATCCAATTGATCAGTTCCTACGAATTCAGACTATCAACATAACTAAAGATCTCTATCCTTGGTATTTTCCCAATCTTGGCGATAACCTTCATCATCTTGATCTGGTTTAAAGTCTTCTTGTTTTCATGGCTTTCCCCATTTTTCTTTGAGATCCTCTACTCCTCATCATCACTCTCCTCCTCTCATCTAGGGTTAGGCCCTTCCACCTATCCTCAACAACATCCAACCAATTCTTCATTTCCCTCACTATGTCCATTATTTTCTCTACTCTTTTGATGACATTGGCCATTACAAGCATCCTCCTCGATGACATTTCTTTCATATTTGGTGCAACTACCTCATGTTGGCGGTTTGTCTATAAGGCTACAACTACACAAGACATGCCTACACAAGGGTTTTTCAAAACACTTCTGCTCTCCCAAAGGATTCACATCTCCCTCTAATACCACATGATGTGGTCAAGGATGGAGGGTCCAAAATGGATTTTGTAGTGTTGCACTATAATTTAGTACAACAAAAATAAATGAATGAAATATACATTTTTATTAAATTACAAATAGAAACTATACATTTCCTTAGGCCTTATCATATGCAGATTACAACAAAACCCATTGGCCACACATGCAGGCTCACATGATGTCATCTTTTAGTTCATTTATTGAACTAAAATTCTAACTAATCAACAACCACACGTGGTACATTCTTCGTGATGTCCTGCCTTGAACATAATATTAGAGGTTCACAATAAACATGATATAAGATAACACTTAACACACAAACATGGCCAACAACATCAAACATTTAGAATAGTCACCATGAGATTTGAAAAGAGAAAACCCAAGTGGGTAAAATCATCAATTCAACATTAAATTAAAGAAGTGTCCACAATTTCAACAATAAACTAAGTGCGACAAGTATCATGAAATAGATAGGTAAAAGAGTTCGATAACAGATTCCAGACATAAGAAATTTCAAAAAATTATTGCTATCCCAAGAACATAGGAGACAACTCACTAAAAACTACGATAAGTTATCAATCACAAACAAGTTTTACATAACTAAGTGTCCAATATTAGCCACATATGAGAGAGTAATGAAAACACAACACTCAAGGATACAATATCCAGGATGAGTTAGAGAAATCACACCGGACACAATAGAAAATTGAGTCATTCTATTTTTTCTTTTTAAAAAACTTGTATGCAACAATATATACAATCGTTATTTCTACTCACTTCTAGTCATATACTATTTTTAATGCAATGTAGTTTCTTTCTTAGACAAGAAGAATTATGCAATCTGCGGATTTATAAAATTTGGAGGTTAGATAGAAATCAAACCACAACATAATCAAAGAAAATTGCAAACTTTTGAAACAACTATGCTAATTTCTATCTTAATACTACCAATAGAGACATTAAAACGAAACTTGAAAGCTAAATGGAGATATCACCATTCCTTCAATGTGTCTATGTTGTTCTTTCTCCTCTAATTTGATGTAGCTCTCTTTGTGCAGGTGAAAATATGAATGAAAGACTGACTAGCCAATCCCTGAATTGAGAGAATTAGGCAAAAAGGTGATAAAATGAGTCAAGTCTTGAGACACCGGGTCAATAGACGACTCCTACAAGACACAACAGAATTTGGGTGGACTCAATTCATTGCCACTCAACCCAATTCACCCTAAAACAACTCAATGGGACAATTAGGTGTCCAACACAACTAAATTTCATAATTGGACATCATGAAACACACACTGGGTGGTTCTAGTTAAGCCTAGATTGGCTCCAGAGAGATCATTCAAACAAGGGCTTGGTCAACATCACATGAACACAATAGGAAATGACCAATTCAATATGTGATATAAAAAGAAAGACATCTGCTTTTATTTCAAACTCCAAACCAAGTGTTCCTATGATAACATCATAATAACTCATCAAATGAAATGCATACACGATCATGCTTGGTGGTCAATTCCAACACTAAACCACATAAACAATCATCAAATCATTACCATATATTAAAATTACATATATATCTCCTTGGAGTGTTCCATATATAAATCATCTATTATTACAATTCTTACAACAAAATACATAGCTTACATCTTGCAAGAACAGAGAGAAAGAGAAGAACAAGTGTTGAGGAAGGAGAAGAAACTTTTCAACTACTCACGATCCAAGTCCTTTGGTCCCCAATGGTAGTTTGCAATGCCACCTAACCATGTGGAACTTGTAGGTGCCAACCCCACCATTCTTGTGGAGATAGTCACATAGCCCAAATAGTCACCCATACAAGCAAGGGGGGCAAATAGGCTCATACAAGAGAAAACATGGAGTAACACTCAACATGAACATATAATCAACCAAGAACATAATGCCACATCAAAAAATTAAAGATAGAGGTATAATCCTCATTGAAAACCATTTTCAAAATAAGTATAAAATCACTCCACAAGGAGCATCAACACCAAAACCATCAAGTACAAACCAATCTCCTCATCCAATCGTCAAAGAGATCAAAGCCATCAAATATGGATGCCTTTAGAATCCATCAATAAGAATAATCACATGGAAGACATGCCCTCTTTTGGGTGAAACTCATAACTACAGGGGTAGATACATAGGGAATGAGAGTAATGAGTGTCATCGCGTATCTCAAAGGGAAGGCTCACACAAAATCAAGTAGTCCTCTCATATGAATGAGGAGAGTCAATCATGCCATATCAATATTCCACGAATGGTTAGGCCTTCCCAACTCATCCTTATTCTTTATGAGAACTTAAGGCCATGAGAGGGGCATACACTTTATCTTGGTTCATTTTATTAATGTGTCATTAGTTTTCACTTGGTTACAAAATGTCCAATGAGCTACCTTGGTGGTCCCTTTGTACCTGACCTCCATTGGACACCACTCCCATTAATGGTCCTATTACATACCCTAGGCTCAAGTAAATCAAAACATGGAAATCATAACAAAATGACAATATGCAAGACCATGTATTACCACAAATGAGCCTAACATTTTAAAATTCATCAATAAACACCATATGCATTGACATATTCACATGCATCCAAAACATACTCAATTGGCCCTAAATGCCAAGAGGAAAAATCCAAATCAATCCAACAATTAAATTTGAATATATAATATTATCATTCCCCATATTAGTTTCACATTTAAAACACCAAATTCATAATTATATCAAAAGGTCAAATTGGCTAGAAACCAGTCATGGAGGCCATCCACCATTGATGGACCTCCAAAACACTGAAATTTTCAGAGTTAACCAATCAAAATTCTGAATAAAACCATTTATCTATAGATGAACAACAACCCAAAAATGCAATAAAATCAACAATGCAGGCATCCAATAAAAAATGGGTAGCATTTCCTTTTGTAAAACCATGCTTTTCAAATTTCCAAACACGATAAATTCATCTCTCAACTAAAATTCAAAATTCAAATTGGAGGAAAGTTCTAAACCCATTTTCTAACTAATAGCAATAAGAATCACACAATTTCATAAATATTCAAGGGAGAAATCAATAAAACTCGCCTTCAAATAGAAGAATTTTGAAAATCATACATGGAGCCAAAGTGTTTGAAAGAGCTCACAAAAACTAGGTAGCAACGAGTGTTCACCCACACGAATCCAAGAAGCTCCTACCCAAAAAATTCCTCCAAGAGATTTTGTCCCAATCAAAAAAATTAAAATCTCCATTCTAGGGTTTGCGAGCTCTAAATTTGAAAAAAAAGACTAAGTGTTTAAAAAAGAACTTCAAAATCATAATATAAACCCACTTTAGAGTAAAAATATAAAAAATATTTAAAATCAAATTGGATAAATAAATCCAATTACTAAACCAAAATACCCCCAAAGGTAAAATCATTTAGTCCACATTAAATCAAACACATATAAGCCACACCACACAATTAAATATTAACTTGCCACTATATTATTTAAATATCATTAATACATGCACTATAACAACAACAATTCACATATAACAAACTATACACAAATAATCTTTACTAGCCATTTGCAAATATGCATTGGGGTAACTGAACATTAACAAATTGGTAACTAGAGGTATAAATAAATTAAATTAAGGGAAAATCGTTCAAATTAGGAATGATGGCTATGGTTGGGTAAAATTATTGGCCAATTTGTTATCTCCTATAACCACTATAGTGGATATGAGCACATTCAGACCTGTGGAGCGAGGTGGAGTCGATGCTCTATACTTGCACCAACCAAAACATACAAATTCTTGTGCATACATATACATATAGCATAATATAATTAAAAGCAACATTAACATTCCTTGATCAAGGTCACAAAATAACATTTGTTCGTAACATGATATCTCATCAAATCAATATAGCATCATTGAATTGAATATAATGTTAAGCATTTTCTCTCTTAAAAGAAATGCAATAACATAAAAAATGGCTTACATTGGAAGCCAAACCCAGACCAACCACTACGCAGAAGCCAGCGCTGCCCACATTGGGTTACACATGGCTAAAAGAGAAGGCTTTACTAAAGTCTGGCTGAAGTCTGACTCGCTGAACACTATCAATTGTCTGAGTGGACGCGCGAATCCCAGCTGGACGCCAGCCAGCCTGATCAAGGATTACCAAAATATAATTAATGAACTGACATATTTCAAAATATCGCACATATACCGAGAAGACAACAAGATGGCGGATCTACTGGCCAATCTGGCGGTGGGATACGTGGCGACCAATTGGAGTAGCAGGGATGCTTTCCCCCAAAATCTATGTGAGTTGGCACATGATGATTACTGCATTAATCAATGATCTCTCATCATGACTTGACCAAGTTGATGGGAAAACAACTCTTTTTGGTTTTCCCTAATCAAAGATCTAGAAACCTCCTTGGCAATTAGATTTCCTGCCTTATTGTGTGGCTTTTTTGCTACTATTTGGAAATTTTGTGGGTGTGGCCCATTTTCTGAGACTGGTCAGTGCCTTCCTTGGTGAGCCCCATTTTCTACTATTCAGCGACTAGGAGCATAATGGGAGGGGATAAGAACAGACAAGATCCCTCTACTTGTGAGAAATGGAAGAAGAACAAAGATGTGTGGCAGGAAGTTGTTGATGGGAGATTCGTTCCCTACTTGGACCGACTTCATGGCCCTTCTGCTCTGCTTACGGAGGCCTTTGTCAACGGATGGAAAAAAGGGAGTCTCATGGCTTATGGCGTCGATTATCAAATTGATGAAACATTGGTGGTGACGGTCATTGGTCTGGCTACGATTGACAGAAGATTTTATAGGGATAGGAAAACTGGGGAGGAGGACTTGTCGAGTTTCTTTGACAAAGACAAGGAGCGGTCTAGAGTCACCAAGATGGCCGATGATGGCTACAATAAAAATGATCTCATGGCCCCCTGGGCTGACATGGTCGAGTTTATAGTGAGGTATATTACTCTCGATGGAAGGTATGCCAGCATCTTTTCCTACCATTTCACTATTTTAAATCATTTTAGGCATGGTAAAATCATCTATGTTCCCTTCTATCTGGCCTCCTCCCTTGAAAATAGCCTAAAAAAACATTTGGAGAAACCTAACAACCTTGTTCTCCATGAGGGACTTATTGTCCTCATCATGGAGCATGCTAAATCCCTTGAAATTGTACCCCCTCTTTATAAGACTGACCTACAGACTAATATCCAGGATGTCTCTAATTCAGAAATGGACTTGGAAGAAAGTGGGGTTCCTTTTGATGGCCCTGAATACAAACCTACGGATGAAGGGGAGATGATGGTCACCCCTGGGACGTTTAGCAACAAGAATCCTCCCAGATGGGCAGCTAGCAAATACAAAACCACTAGAAAACTGATCTCTAAGGTCAAGCCCCTCTCTAAAAAGAAAAAGTTGGGGGCTAAGGACCATAGCTCGAAGATTATGGATAAGGGAATTAAATTGGACCATAGCCAACAAAGAGAACAGTGGGATTCAAAGGATTGGTAACCTGATGAATCTGGTTATGGAAGCTACCAGAGCTAGGAGAGCTATTGGAAGTGGGTTGAGAGCAAAATTGATACCCTCAAAATGGGGGTTAAAGAGATTATTGATATCTTCATCGCTTCCCCTGAGCCCAACAAACCTGAGAAACTCGTGATTATGACAAAAAAACTCTCCCACGACGTTGAGGTGATGAAATGCAATCATGAACAAAGGATTGAAAAGGTGGAGCAGTATATGGCTGAGATTAAAAAAAATCTCAAGAACCTGGTTGACATAAGCAAAGAATCCATGAACAACAGTATAGAAGGGCTTGAAAAGATTAATGCCATGGTTGTTGATTACAGATCCTACCACAACGAATTGGTAAAAGATCTTGAAGGGGGAGATATAGCTATTGGAGACAACAAAACCACTGGACCTAGTCCCAAAACTAGAAGCAAGAGCAGCAACAAGGGTACCTCCAGATACAATATGGAGGAGCTGGAGGAAATCAACAAGATTTCCATCCAAAAGAACAAGGATCTGGTGCTCTCTCTTAACTGAGAGCTTTTTCTTTTGTTTTGTCTTGTTATTCTGCATTTCCTTTGTTTTCATGACTGCTTGGGGATGCTCCCCCGTTTTGATGTTGGTTCATGTCTGTTTGGCTGATGTCCGGCTGTTGTAAAACTTTTGGTTTCAGGTCCATGGAAAACCCGTTTATCTTTATCAAAAACATAAAAAATGGCTTATAACCAACCAAATTAAAATCACTTGTCACATTCTAGTTATTAATCAAATCAACATTGACGTCAATATATGCATCATAAATAGAGTAACAACCCCCCAAAAATCTAGTATGCAAACAAATATGTAGTAGACAACAATACCATGGTCCTCACAACCATACACAATAAGGAAGAACACATCCCAATGTAGTAACACAATTATGATCATCATGAAGCAATCCAGAACATCACTAGTCCAACATGAACACATAACATATATCCACTCACAACATAAGCTAAGAACTCAAGGCCTCACACAAAAATCAAATGCAACATCCTAAATAATATCATATCACCTTAGAAATATTAACACCCATAAGTAAATGGCACAATCACTTGCTCATTCCCAAACCACATCAAAGAGAAGAAATAAAAAAGAGCAACTGGATGGGCATTACATCCTCTCCCCAAGGGCTAGGCTTACTCCTAGAAGCCTACAATCAAGAAAAAAGGCACCTTCAATGCAAAATCTAAGTTCTAACAACCACATTGAGCATACTAAAACAACCCTTTGACTCATCGATAAGTCTGGGCCACATCACAAAACTCTCTTACAATCACCAAAGCAATAAAAAACTGGACCTACTGTTAAGTCCACAAGAGCATAACAACTCACTAACTTTGGCAATCAAGCCACCACATGGTACTTGGAACTCCATCTAGCCATTTGCTATCATCTTGAAGGTTGTTCCTACTATAATCATCTGGAACCTCTATTGGGATAGAAAGAAACGCATCTTTAGGAATGAGAAAAATATTCTAGAGGGGTTCCTCATGAATATTGAGAAAGAAATATCAAAATCAATAAATGCCTACACCATTAAACACAAAAGAGTAGTCTTTTATTTCACTTCAGTGAATTATCATAATAGAAATTCATTTCCCTTCTATTCAAAGGGAGTTTAGTGATTAAAACTCCTAAAAACATCAACAAAAAATAAATCAAATGGAAATCCCCTGACAATAAATGGGGCTTCTATAGGTAACCTTGGCATCTCAGGTGTGGGATGCATTCTTAGAGACTCCAAGGGTGTGTCCATGCAAGCATTGGCTGCCAAACCACCCAATGATTCAAATAACATGGATGAAGCAAGGGCCTTGGTTGTGGATCTTAAATTAGCAGTAAAGACTAAACTGAAAAACCTATTAGTAGAAGGAGATCCTTAGATTATTATAACAACATTGAATTTAGTAGAACAAATCCAAACTAGAAAATTCATTACATATTACAAGAAGCATGTGAGTGCCTATTGTTATTTGACTGCTACCACATTCTCCACTACTTTAAAGAAGCTAATAGGGTTGTACATATGTTGGAAAACAGGGGCTGCTCTCTTGAAATAGAAGATATTTATTATAACAATCTTAAAATCATGATAGATCCATGTCTTTCCTCCTTGGTCATAGAAGATGCTACTATCAACTAACTTTTTCTTTTTGTTTGATCACAAGTTTTGTCTTTATTCCTATTTAAGGCAGTCTTCTTTTGGCTTCTTGGATGGTTATTTGTTCTTGTATTCTACAGGCTCGAGGCTATCTTCATTTTTTGCCCATTCCAAATCTTATTTCCTTCTTATTTGGTAATCATTGTATCACATGTGGTCTCATCCTAGCTTGGTTTTTATTTTGTCCTTTCTTAATTCAATGGGGATTCAATTCTATATCTTTGTTGACCTTGCTTTTCATGCTCCTTGAACAACTTCCCTTGTTTTGTCTTCATGCTACCGCCTATGCCCTCTACCATGATTCCTTCACATGTCTCTGACTTTTCTCAGATTGCTTTGGCTTTTCAGACATGAGTGTACTTTTTCTTAGGGTCAGATTATTTTTACATCTCAATTGCCTTTCACAATGCTTTGGTATTGTGTGAATCCGGCGGAGTGTTGTTTTTATAGGCACGGACCAATTATTCTCTATAACGTTGATGAAAGATCTCCAACTTTAATCTTCTTTCATCCTAAATGGATTTGTACAATCTTTCATGCATCTGGTGACTCTTGTTCACATGTTTTCTCTATGATTTGAGTTCACATGTCTCGACTGTTGTTGTATGCTGATAAAGATCCATCTCATTATGCATTTATCCATGCTACATCTTTGATTGCTTCTCTAGTATTCTGAGCTTATTTCAAGCGCCCAGGTTCAACAAGGACTCTCTACTATCGGCTTGATATGGCTCTTAATTTCAGTGTGAAATGTATGCATTTAAATTAGTCTCTTCAGCAACAATGTCAACATCTCTTTCAATCAGAGGATGAAGATGTTGGAGAAGCTATTTCTTGGACCTTCAATACTATTCTGGTGATGGAGACACCCACCTTCATGATAGTCAAATTTGTGATTTTTTATTCACTCCTTTCTTGCAGACAATTGCATTCCCTAACTGGATATGCATGGTGGGAAACAAAATAATCTTAGAGCAGTATTGGCCAACAATTGCTCAAGTCATTGTAGGAATTGATGTGGGTGTCATCTCAGGCCGTTTAGGAGAAGTATTTGACCTTGTTGTGGAGGATAAGGATGAGAAAATGCAAGAGGCATGGATCCTCTTCAAGTCATGTGTCATATACAATGATTTTGTACCAATGAATGTGTTCCTTGCCAACAATGAGGATCTCTTTTCTAAGGCGCACATGAGTAGGAGTCGAGACTTCTTCTTTGGCTTGTCAATAATGGTGAACAAGTTCAATACTCATCCGCCATTGAATTTTCTTTAGCAGTGATCTCTCCTCTCTCAGTTAGTTTGATGCTCCTTGTTCTCTTCTCCTTACTAGTTTCTCTACTACCTCAATGGTCGAGCTTAGCTCCCATATTTTATGTAAATAATTGCTCCCATTTTGTTCATAACCCTTTCTTCTTGGTATGTTATATATTTCTCTATTATTTTATGTTTATCTTATATAACATAATTCACGTTTAATACATTATATGAAAAAAATGTGTTGGTGCAATTGTCTTTTATTCATAATTTTTTGTTTTATATAATTTTTTTTATTACATCACATATGTAAATTGAATTTGTAGGGTGTATATATACAATCAATCATACATAACTCAATGATATTAATGCCATTCAAACTTAATGTACACAAGCACATAACATACACATCATAAATTCAATTTACATGGGTAATGCAATGGTATCTTTATGTGCACACTTGATAGAACACCAACATGAATTTACACAAATTCAATTTACATAGGTGGTGCAATGGTATCTTTATGTGCATACTTGATGCAATACCAAAATGAAAGCATTATGCACATATACATATTGGACACACAATACAACCTTAATAAAAAATGATAATTATGCAATTGACTTGTATACATGTTCTTGTTTATAGAAAATTTATGGTATGATTATATCACATGTGTAAATTGAATTTGTATGGTGTATGTGCAATACAAATCAATGAAATATAACTTTATGGTATAAATACCAATCTATCCTAATGCATATAAACATGGCATACACTATACACCATAAATGCAATTTAATCATAACACAAATTTTATATAAACAAGAATATATATACAAGTCAATTCCATAAAATTCAACACCTAATTCACATTAGGACACCATACAAATTTTATATAATGTAGCTTTATGTACTCACTTGATGCAACACCAACATAAAAATATTATGTGCATGTACATATTGGCCACACAATACAACCTTAATATGAATTAGCATTTATGCAATTGACTTCTATACATATTCTAATTTATATAAAACTTATGGTTACATCACATGTGACGATTGGATTTGTAAGGTGTATATGAAAGACAAATCAATCACATATTTAAATCAATGATATAAATGTCATTCAACCCTAAAGCATACAAGCACGTGCAACATACAAGCATAGAAATTCATTTTTACACAGGTTATGTAATCATACCATAAATTTAATATAAACAATAATTTGTATAATATGGTATGATTATATCACGTGCACATTGAATTTGTATGGCATATGTGGAATACAAATCAATCACATATACTTCACAGTATAAATATGAATCTATCCTAATGCATACAAGCATACGACATACACCATAGACCATAAATGTTATTTAATCATAACCTAAATTTTATATGAACAAGAACATATCTACAAGTCAATTTCATAAAGGTGAAAGCCTAATCCACATTAGGTCACCATATAACTTTTATGTAATGTAGTTTTATGTACACACTTGATGCAACACCAATGTAAATTTGTATTATGTACACATACACATTGGCCACACAATACAAACTTAATATGAATCAACATTTATGCAATTCACTTGTATACATATTCTAGTTTATATAAAACCAATGTTATGGTTACATCACATGTGTTGATTGAATTTGTGTGGTGTATATGAAAGACAAATCAATCACATATAATTCAATGATATAAATGTCGTTCAACCCTAAAGTACACAAACACACAACATACAAGCATGCAAATTCAATTTACACATGCTATGTAATCATACCATAAATTTAATATAAACAATAATTTGTATAATATGGTATGATTATATCACGTGCACATTGAATTTGTATGGCATATGTGGAATACAAATCAATCACATATACTTCACAGTATAAATATGAATCTATCCTAATGCATACAAGCATACGACATACACCATAGACCATAAATGTTATTTAATCATAACCTAAATTTTATATGAACAAGAACATATCTACAAGTCAATTTCATAAAGGTGAAAGCCTAATCCACATTAGGTCACCATATAACTTTTATTTAATGTAGTTTTATGTACACACTTGATGCAACACCAATGTAAATTTGTATTATGTACACATACACATTGGCCACACAATACAAACTTAATATGAATCAACATTTATGCAATTCACTTGTATACAATATTCTAGTTTATATAAAACCAATGTTATGGTTACATCACATGTGTTGATTGAATTTGTGTGGTGTATATGAAAGACAAATCAATCACATATAATTCAATGATATAAATGTCGTTCAACCCTAAAGTACACAAACACACAACATACAAGCATGCAAATTCAATTTACACATGCTATGTAATCATACCATAAATTTTATATAAACAATAATACGTATACAAGTCAATTGCATAAATCTCAAAGCTTAATTCACATTAGGTCAACATACAACTTGAATAAAAACAACTTCATGAACAAGTCTAATTCACATTAGCTCAACATGTAACTTTAATGAAAAGAAACTTTATGTATGTACATATTTGATGCAACACCAACATAAACACCTTATGCATGTATACAAATTGGCTACACAATACAACTTTAAAATAAATTGATATTTATGCAATTAAAACTTATATTCATTTTCTTGTTTATATAAAATATATGGTATGGCTATATCACTTGTGTAAATATAATTTGTAGGAGTATGTTGTGTGCTTGTGCTCATTTAGATTGAATAAATTTTATAATGTTATATGTGTCATTAAGTTGTGTACATAAAACTCTTTCATATGATACATCCTTGTTTAAATAGAATTTATATTATGATTGCATTTTGTTTGTGAATTAACTTTGTATGGTGTACATTGTGTGCTTGTGTGTATTAGGATTGAATGGTATTTATATCGTTGAGTTGTATTGATTGATTTGTATTTCATATACACCATACAAATTCAATTTACATGTGATATAATCATAACATAAATTTATATAAACAAGGATATGTATACAAGTTGACTACATAAATTTTATATTAAGGTTATAAATTGATATTTATGCAATTAACTTATATACATTTTTTTATTTATATAAAATTTATGGTATGGCTATATCACTCATGTAAATAGAATTTGTAGGTGTATATTGTGTGTTTGTTTGTGCTCATTTAGATTGAACAAATTTTATAATGTTAAGGTGATAATGTTATATGTGTCATTAAGTTTCGTACATAACACCGTTCCGCATGATACATCCTTGTTTAAATAGAATTTATATTATGATTGCATCTTATTTGTGAATTAACTTTGTATGGTGTAAATTGTCTTCTTGTGTGCATTAGGATTGAATGGTATTTATATCGTTGAGTTGTATTGATTGATTTGTATTCCATATACACCATACAAATTTAATTTACATGTGATATAATCATAACATAAATTTTATATAAACAAGGATATGTATACAAGTTGACTACATAAATGTCAATTCATATTAAGGTTATATTGTGTGGCCAATGTGTATATGTGCATAATATTTTTATGTTGGTGTCGTATCAAGTGTATACATAACACTATATTTAATTAATATTATAGGTTGACCTAATGTGAATTAGTCTTCAAGATTTATGCAATTGACTTGTATATATATATCCATGTTTATATAAAATTTATGATTACATCACATATGTAAGCTGGATGAGTATGGTGTAAACATCCGTGTTTATATATATGTTTGTGTTGCATCAAGTATGTACATGAAACTACTTATTAAAGTCATATGGTGACCTAATGTAAATTAGATTTGGCATTAATGCAATTGATTGATTTGTATTCAATTTATGCCATACAAATTCAATTTACGCCATACAAATTCAATTTGCACATGATATAATCATAACATAAATTTTATATAAACAAGGATATGTATAAAGGTTAATTACATAAATGTCAATTCATATTAAGGTTACATTGTGCAACCAATCGTGTGCATATGTGCATAATGTTTTTATGTTGCCAATGTTGCATCAAGTGTGTACATACCAATATATTTAATTAATATTATAGGTAACCTAATGTGAACTAGTCTTTGACATTTATGCAATTGACTTGTGTGTGTGTGTGTGTGTGTATAAAATTTATGTTATGATTACGTCACATATGTAAATTGAATGAGCATGGTGTAAATGGAATACAAATCATATGTTTGTGTTGCATCATTGTGTACATGAAACTACTTTTATTAAAGTTGTATGGTGACCTAATGTG
The DNA here is from genome assembly GCF_030272615.1 of Cryptomeria japonica. Classification (NCBI taxonomy): domain Eukaryota; kingdom Viridiplantae; phylum Streptophyta; class Pinopsida; order Cupressales; family Cupressaceae; genus Cryptomeria; species Cryptomeria japonica. The sequence goes on from NC_081413.1 coordinate 665,319,689, forward strand.
AATTAAGCTTTGGCATTTATTCAATTGACTTGTATATGTATTCTTCTAAATAAATAAAAATGTGTTGATTTCATTGCATGTATAAATTGAATTTGTATGGTGTATATAAAATTAAAAATACAAATCAATCACATACAACAAAATGATATAAATACCATTCAACCTTTATGCACAAGCACACAATATACACCACACAACTTCTATTTGCATGTTTAATATAATCATAACATCCATACATGTCAATTCATATTAAGATTTTATTGGGTGTTTAGTTTGTATATGTGCTTAATACTTTTTATGTTGGTGTTTCATCCAATGTGCGCATAAAGCTACTTTTTATTAAAGTTCTATGGTAACCCAGTGTGAATTAGGCTTTATTTAAGTTGTATAGGTACCTAATGTGGATTAAGATTTGACTTTTATGCAAATGACTTGTTTATATATTCTTGTTTACATAAAATTTATAGCATTATTGTATCACATGTAAATTAAATTTGTATGGTGTATGTTGTGTGCATTAAGATTGAAAGGTATTTATATCATTGAGTTATATGTGATTGTTTTTTATTTCATATACACCATACAAATTCAATTTACACGTCATATAATCATAGCATAAATTTTACTTGTCTTGTTTATATAAATGTTATAGTACAATCGTATCACACGTGAATTGAATTTTAATGACCTATATCTCATGTGCATTTGGATCAAAAGGTATTTATATCATTGAGTTGGATGTGATTGGTTTGTATTTCATATACACTATACAAATTTCAATTTACACATGATATAATCATCATATAAATTTTATAAAAACAAGAATATGTATACAAATCAAATGCAAAAATGTCAATTCATTTTAAGGTTATATTGTGTGACCAATATTTACATGTCCATTATAATTTTATTCCAGTGTCACATCAATGTGTATAAAAGATACATTTAATTAAAGTTGTATGGTGACCTATATGTATATTAGGCTTTGACATTTCGGCAACTACCTTGTATATATTCTTGTTTATATAAAATTTATTTATGATTACGTCACATGTCAGGTGAATTTGTATGGAGTATGTCATATGCATGTGTGCATTAGGTTTGAATGGTATTTATATCATTGTTATATGTGATTGTTCAATTCTATTCCAAATACATCATACAAATTCAATTTACATGTGATGTAATCAACACAAATTATATATAAACAAGAATATGTATCCAAACCAAATTGCATAAATTCCAAAGCCTAATCCACCATAAGATCATACAATTTTAATATAGGTAGCTTTATGTACAATTGATGCAACAACAACATATGATTTGTATTTCATATATATACCATACTCATTTAGTTTAAATGTGATGTAATCATAACATAAATTTTATATAAACAATAATACGTATACAAGTCAATTGTATACATGTCAAAGACCAATTCACATTAGTTCACTGTCTAATTTTACTAAAAAGTAGTGTTATGTACACACTTGATGCAACACTATCATAAATTCATTATGCACATATACACATTGGTCACACAATACAATCTTAATATAGATTGACATTTATGCAATCGACTTGTATACATATTTTAATATATAAATTTTATGTTCTAATTATATCTCATGTTTAAATTGAATTTATATGGTGTATATGAAATACAAATCAATCACAATAATATAAATCCAACTCAATAATATAAATACCATTCAATCGTAATGCACAACATACACCATATCATTTTAATTTTCATGTGATGTTACCATAACATAAATTTTGTATAAACAAGAAAATGTCTAAAGTTCAATTGCATAAATGCCAAAGCCTAATTTGCATTAGGTCACCATACAAATTTAATAAAAAGTATTCTATATACACACTTGGTGTCAAAGCCTAATTCACATTAGGTCGCCATACAACTTTAATAAAAAGTAAGTTTATGACCACAACATAGAGAGAATGCACATGCACATATACACATTGGACACATAATTAATACAACAATAATACGAATCATCCTCATGTACTATACATGGCATACAAATCAATCACATATATCTCAATGATATAAATACTATTCAATCCTAATGAACATGAGCACACATGTGCATCATACAAATTCAATTCACAAATACCTATACACATCAAAGCTTAATTCGCATAAGCACATCATACAACTTTAATGAAAAATAGCCTTGTTTACATGACATAACATTCAACCATGTAATATGTACTAGAACATTTTGCATTTCATATTAATCAATCAAATGCATATGATTGAATTACATATGTACCACCAACACAAATGCACACAAGCATTCTAAGCATATTGTACAAGTTTGATTCACACTCAATGCAACACCATACATGTATGCCATGCAACTTTAAGACACCGTTTATTCAACCTCTAAAATGAACAAAGCCATACCATACAAGTTTGATTCACAATCAATGCAACACCATACATGTATGCCATGCAACCTTAAGATACTCTTTATTCAACCCTAAAATGCACGAAGCCATTAGAAACACCATGCTATTCTACCACATGTTACACATACAAACTATTCAATTCAAACAATCAAATTATAAAATTCAAATATGATACACAAATATATTATATATTTATAATAAACATATTACAATTGTAAAAGTATTACATTACTATAACTGAAAGAATATATTTCTATTCCTAACTTTTAGTGTATATCAATAAAGTTTATAGACTAATGTATATAATAGAATGAACTTTTAGCTTCTTAAACTCTCTCCTTCCAATACATATTTTCTCAAGACTCGCTTCAAAACCTAACATTCACATAAAAAGACCAAATCATTAGATTCAAAACCAAATATTCACATAAAAGACTAGATTATTAATATTCTAGTTGTTTATTTCCCTATAAACTTTAATAAAATCAATATGAGAACAATGTGGCTAATAATACATAAAATCAAATCAATATTTTGGCTGTTTATTTCCCTATAAACTTTAACTAAACATGTGCTATATTAGAAGAAAGTGTAATTTTATACTATATTTTGAAAAAAATTATGATTAGTTTATGGTGCAGTTTCAAATATAACAAACATATGGTATATTAGAAAAAAATATATTTTTATACTATATTTAAAAAAAAATGATTACTTTATGGTGTAGTTTCAAATATAACCATATATGAGTATTTGACAATTATAAAAGAATATACTTATTTAATTGACAATAAATTAATTTATATGTATATGTATATGTATGTATGTATGTATGTATGTATGTATGTATGTATTTGATAATTATAAAAGAATATAGTTATTTAATTGACAATAAAGTAATTAATGTGTGTGTGTGTGTGTGTGTGTGTGTGTGTGTGTGATATTTAAAATGATACATGATGGAATACAAATAATGTTAAATTTTGAAGGGCATTTATGTTAAATAATCATTTTAATTGAAAATAAACAAATTATTTTTATTAAATTTAAAATTATGTGTTTAATTAACATAAAACTTATTATCATTTAAATAAATTACAACAATCATATTTTTGACCAATTTAAAAAAATAAAAAATAAAATGAAACAAAATAATACTAGTAGAGAAGCAAAAGAGACTCTCAAAGATATCCATGACCATCTTTGAGAGTTTTTGGAGGGATATTTCTACCCCTCAAAAAAACTGGCATATCTTTATTGATTATAATTGTGGAAAATGTTTACAACAAATATTAATAATCAATTTAAACGAAATGTTACATAATTTAAATACTTCCACTCCACTATTATACAATATTGTGCATTGTCTTTGAAGTCTTCATGTTCAATTTCTATCATCGTGCACAAATCCTCCAAAACCTTGATGCGAACTGAGATACAATGTTGTAGCTACAACATGTACATTAGACCTGGATTTAGTTCATCCAAGGGTTGAAATGCAGGTTGAACCTTGTTGTCGGTATCATTTAGAGGAGTGATTGAACTTATATGTCCAATAACTGTCCAAGTTGGATGAAGTCAGATAAATTGTATGGCTCCTCCCTCCCTGGTTCATTATATGTTGGGTGATTCAAAATGTTCTTTGGCATTCAACAGAATTTGTCTACAACCCTAATACGTATTTACATATGGTAAGGATAACTTTGATCTTGATACTTGTTTACATATTATAAGGATAAATTTGATCCTAAAGATTCTTCTGGAATATACACAAAGTACAGATATATATCTGTAAATCAACTAAGTTAGGAGGCAGGAGCCTATTTATTTGATATATATCATAGTATTATGTTCGGGGTGCTAAAAGAAAGATAAACATTATTATTCAGCAATTACAACAGATAAAAAAAACCCTAATTGTCGTCATCTTGATAGATTGGATTTCCAAAGTAAAAGATTTTCTTGTTGGTCATACGACTGAGCTCTATTCATCTTTTAGTTGCATGCCCAGAATATGAAATTACGAGTGAGTACAACAGCTTACAGGCATGGAAAAATATGATCTAACTAGCCATGTTACACAACTAAATTTCTTATATTTGGGTTTGGCAAGTGAGATCCATTCCTCTTTTTTTAAACTTGAATATTTAAAACATTAGATATGAGTTGGATTCCATTGGCCAAAGATCCCCTCCAATGTTGGAGAGTTGAGATCCACTCCTATTTGGGAATCATTAATACATTGGACACATTGGGCATTTCTTCGTCTTGCAAAAGATGTTGCAACAATAACTAAAACTGTAAAGTTCACAGCTACATATTTCTTAGGCAACTAGATTATTTTTAGTGTTGAGATAGTGTATGGTGCCATGTTACTAAATGTGCAGATTCCAACTTACAGGCATTTGTTCATGAGGTCATGGAGTTTGTGGAGTTGAACAACTCAAGGTATGCATTGGTAGGCCAACAAGGCATTTGATGATGAGGTCATGGAGTATGTGGAGCTGGATAACTTGAGGAATACATTGTGTCACTGGATTATCGACTAAACAAAGAAAAAGGTTGACAATTGTTGTAGAGCTTGTTGCAAATCCTTCTATAATTTTTGATGCAGGAGCATCCTCGATTCTTGGCAATCTTGGATCAACCAAAAATATTTACTTTTAGTTTGTTTTCTATTTTGCAATTTCAATATTTCATTCTGAATTTTCTTGCTTTTGCTCACTGGATCTTGTGGAGCTGGATTTTTCTTATAAACATGATTATCTTCCTTATTCTTGAACCGCTGGACGTTTGGATCATTTTTCGACAAGTTATCGCTTCCAGATTCCGAGATAGTTTTCTGACTTAAAGCACCAGAACTGCTTGGATCTATTTGATATTGGTGAATCTTGCAGATCCTTTATGTAGCTTGTGGAGCTTTAGTTCGATGTTGATTCCAATGTTCCTTGGCGTGTAGCCGACCTTCCCTCTGATCTGCACTTCTTCCTTGGAATTTTCCAGAAGATTTTCATTGGCGGAGGCCAACCTGGTGGTTTTGCAGGTTTGATCTTATTCCTCAGTGTTTGATCCCTCTTGGGACTACGTATATCTCTCTTGAGAATATAAATCAATGTAATTAAGCATCATAATTCATGCTAGAGGAGATAGAAGATACATCTTAAGATTTAGAGGTCCGGAGTTGACCAATTCTGTAATTGAGCATGTATGTAGCAGGCTAGTGAGCCTAATCTTGTAGTTCGGATGTTATCCATCATTTGTAATCAGTTTTCATAATCTAATTCATTCATTTCTGCATTTCCTCCATCATCTTGTCTTTCTTTCATTGTGTTCACTCTTGCTACACAGTCTGGATAGATGTCATTGAGGTCCCTCCTAACCGTGACTGCACCAAGTGGTATCAAAGCGAGATTTATTTCGGCGATTGTGTTGTCCTAAAATTTTGTTGTGGGGTGGCGGATGGTGGATCTGACCTGCAACTACAAAGGACTAGCGTGAACATGGCACGAAGAGGAAATATGAATGGTGGAGCACGTGAAAATGCAAACCCCGCTATGTTGGAAATGTTGAGAGGAATTACAGTCTAGTTAGAAGTTGTTGAGACAGCCTAGAGAAGAGGTCAACATATTGAAGATGTGAGTGAAGATGAAGCAGAAGAAGCACCAGTAGAACAAGTAGCAAACCCACTGGCAATCGATCCAGATGAAGAGAGGTTATTTAGGGTTTTGAGTAGGGTGAACACTAAACCACATTTTACCCCACTAGAGTATGATGGTAAGTTGGATTCCGATCAATTAATGGATTGGATCTCGGAGATGGAGATGTAGTCTAATTTTGAGAACACCACGGAAGAAAGAAAGGTGAAGCATGCCTATACCCAATTGAAAGGTCATGCATCTCTTTGGTGGGAACATTTCTAGGTTGATAGATAGAGAAGAGGTAAAGAGAAGATCAAGGAGCGGATGGTTGCCAAGTTAATATTGAAGTTTATGACAGATTTACCAAGTAAATCTATTCCGGAAGTTGCAGAACTTGAAGCAGAAAGAATCAAGTGTGAAGGAGTATATTGATGCATTCTACAAGTTGAATCTCAGATCTGGACATGTCGATGATGAGGTTGAACGAGTTGCAAGATATTTGAATGGATTGTGGATGTCTATACAACATGAACTCAAATTAATCAAGTTGCAGAGTGTTGAGGAAGCTTACCAATATGCGTTGAAAGAAGAAGAGAAGTTGAACAAAAGATATGAGAAGAGACAAAGAGGTAGAGGTGAAAGATTTCTCAAAGGAAGATTTCAAGGAGGTAGAGGATATTCTGGAGGTAGAGGAACCTGTACAAATCAAAACAAGGACAAGGAAGTACAAGCGAAGATGGTAGTTCATAACGGAAGGATGACAAAAATTTGTACCAAAGGAGAGAACCTAATAGTTACCAGAATGAGGGTTTTGGAAAAGATGACAGAAGACAAGATAAGAGAGTGTTTAGAGGAACCCGCTTTAAGTGTGGAGGAGAAGGATATGGTGCTTTTGAATGTAAGAAGACAGAGAACACTGGGAGAACAACATTGGTAGAAGAAAACCCCACCGAATTAGCTAATGAACCGAAAGATGGAGAACTGTTGATGATGAGGAGAGCCTTGTGTCATACCAAAGAGGATGAAGAGCCCTTGCATAGGAGAAATTTGTTCAGGATCAGGTGTAAGGTATCCGACAAGTGTTGTAAAGTAGTTATTGATAGTGGTAGTTTGGATAATCTTGTTTCAAAGGAGATGGTGAATAAATTGAATTTGGAGAGATTGAAACACCCTAAGCCCTATCAGATAGCATGGATTCAGGATGATAATAAATTGTTAGTGAGTGAGCAATTCTTGGTAACATTGAAAATTGGAAATTATCATGATGAAGTTTTGTGTGATATCATGCATATGGACATTTGTCACATTTTGTTGGGTAGACCTTGGCAGTTTGATAGACAGGAAATAAATGATGAGAGAAAGAACATATACACTATTGTAGCAAATGAGATGAAGCAAACCTTGTTACCCTTGGAGGAACCCCTGAAGAATGAAGTTTTTACGAATGCTAGAATTCTAGAATCAGTTTGGTGGATGGAATGAGACATGAGAATGTGGGTTTTGTCTTAGTTCCTAGGAAGACCGAGAATCCAAAGCATGATGAAGAACAATCGGAGGAGATAAAAGAGTTGCTAAAAGAGTATAAAGACATCATTTCAGATAATATGTCTGATGGATTACCACATGTGAGGAGTATTAGTCATTGCATGGACCTGATTCTTGGAGCTAGTTGGCCTAACAAAGCTACGCACTGGATGACACCGCTAGAGAATAAACAATTGAATAGACAAGTGTAGGAATTGTTGAAGAAAGGTTTGATCAGAGAAAGTTTGAGTCCTTGTGCAGTACCAATAGTGTTAGCACCTAAGAAGAATGGAGAATGGAGGATGTGTACCAATTCCAGATAAATAAATAAGATCATAGTAAAGTATTGATTTCCCTTGCCTAGGATGGATGACATAATGGATTATTTGAGTGGAGACAAATACTACACAAAGTTAGACTCGAAGAGTGGATATCATCAAATTAGAATCAGAGAAGGAGATGAGTGGAAGACAACATTCAGGACAAATGAAGGATTGTATCAATGGTTGGTGATGCCTTTTGGGTTGACTAATGCACCAAGTACTTTCATGAGGTTGATGAATGAGGTAATGAAGAAATTCTTGGGTAAGTTTGTTATTGTATATTTGGATGACATTCTGATTTTCAATAAGACAAAAGAGGAGCATCTATTGCATTTAAGACAAGTTTTGCAAAGGTTGAGAGAGGAGAGGTTGATGATAAATCTTAAGAAGTGTAGTTTCATGAAGGAAGAGTTGGTCTATTTGGGATTTGTGATATCTACGGATGGATTTAAGATGGACCTTGAGAAGGTAAGAGCAATTATTGAATGGCCTACACTGGAAAGCATTGGAGAGGTAAGATCATTTCATGGATTGGCTATTTTCTACCAAAATTTTATCAACAATTGCAGTTTAGTTTATAGCCCTATGACTAAGACAATGAGGGAAGATAGGAAAGAATAAAATGGACAACTGGAGCAAATAAGAGTTTTGAATTATTGAAGCACAAGGTCACTAAGAAGCCTATGTTAGCTTTACCGGATTTCAACAAAGTATTTCAAGTAGACTGTGATGCAAGTGGGAATGCAATTGGAGCCATGTTAAGTTAAGAAGGGGGAGCAGTAGCTTATTTCAGTGAGAAGTTGAATGATGCAAGAAGGAGATATTCAGTGTATGATCAAGAATTTTATGCTATAGTTCAAGCCTTGAAGAAGTGGAGACATTACCTGTTGCCTAAGGAATTTGTGTTGTATACTGATCATCAAGCCTTGAGTATTTGAACAATCAGAGTAAGTTGAATCAGAGACATATGAGATGGGTAGAATTTTTGCAGAGTTATACCTTTGTGTTGAAGCATAGGAGTGGGAAGTCAAACAAACTTGTTGATGCATTGAGTAGAAGAAGGAATTTGCTAACCAAGATGAGAGTGTCAGTGTTAGGATTTGAGGAGTTGAAGACCTTGTATGATGATGACCTGGATTTTGTAGAACCTTGGAAAGAATGTAGAGCACCGGTTCTGGTAGATATAAGTAAGTGGTTGGATTATTTTATTTAGGATGGGATGTTATTCAGAGGAGTTCAGTTGTGTATATCTAAGAGTTCTATGAGGGAGAATCTGATAAAGGAGAAGCATAGTAGAGGATTAGTCGGACACTTTGGTGTTGACAAAATAATAGAATTGGTGAGTAAGCATTACTTTTGGCCTCAGACTCATAAGGATGTTAGGAAATTTTTGCAGAGATATAGAATTTGTCAAGTTGCATAAGGTAGTAGTCAGAATGTGGGATTGTATAAACCTTTGACAGTTCCAAAGAGACCTTGGAAGGACATAAGCATAGATTTCATAATTGGATTGCCTAAGACACACAGAGGGAATGATTCTATATTTATGGTAGTGGATAGATTCTTGAAGATGGATCATTCCATACCTTTTAAGAAAACATCAGATGCAGTGCATATAGCGGACTTATTTTTCAAGAAGGTAGTGAGATTATATGGATTACCTTTAAGAGCATAGTTTCAGATAGAGACACTAAGTTTGTTGGTTACTTTTGGAGGACATTTTGGAAGAAGATCAAGACATATTTGAAATTCAGCTCTACTTTTCACCCAAAGACTGATGTATAGATAGAGGTAGTAAAACAGAGCTTGGGAGATTTGTTTAGATGCTTAGTTGGAGAGAAGTGTAGTACCCTTACTCATTTGAATTGATATTTTGTTCTTATTATTCTCAGTGGATACATTATCATTGGTTATTTAGAATTGTATAACATTGTTCCATGTTTTATCTGATTATGAGACATATGATTTATTTGCAGTATTTATGTACTTATGTTTTATGGCATTGTATGGTTCATTGCTATGTACTGACGCTTTACTTCATCTATGCACTGTGTGTTGTGTATCTGTGAGTGTATGGGATGCATGGGGACGATTTTCCTTCACTCATCTCGGTGAGACAGGGAACGTCGCGATTCTCCTTCATCAGTGTGTATGTTGAAATTTCTATATATGTATATATGCATGTGTGGTCGGTGATGCAGGATGTTGCAGGTACAAGTACCGGGTAGGTACGGGGTATCGTCTCCACCTGGCTACACAGGTCTGAGCGTGCCTTATATTTTCTAATGGAAGTGAAGGAGATAGTAGTTGACCCTATTTTTAGTCAGTAACACTCGGGTGAGTGCCTTCAGTTAGTCATTCTGTCAATTGGTTTGGTCTTCAAATTTTATTGTTTGAACTTTATAAAAGTTGCATGATGCTTGCTCAGTTTGCGTGTCCAGTGTTCCCAATTTTTGTATGTCATTGGTAATTGTTATGTTTATTACATCTATAAGAGTAAAGAGTAGTTTTGATAATTGGAGGAAAAAGAATCAAGTGATCTAGTGACTTAATATTGTTTATAAAGGACGAGTTAATATCTTGGTATGAGTTGATATGAATTTTATCAGCTTGTTAGCTCGATAGTTGCAATTCGATCATTTGAATATATGAAAGGACCTTATATACTCGGAAGGCAATAGTCACTGATAAGTAGTTATTTGAGTTAAGATAAGGTGATCGTACTATCCGTATTTGATATCGCCCATTGGGTTATTATGTCTTTGGTTTATGCATGTAAAAGTTAGAATTATAAATATATCATATTTTATAAACTTTTCGAACGTGTAATATATATATATAATTCAATTATTTGAATATATATATATATATATATATGAAACGCCACTCATTATAAATATTGGAAAACCAAAATACACATTTACAAATATGATTTGCTAAGAAGGATTAATATTTAAATAATTATATTAATTAAAGTTATTAATTAATTATTAAAATATAACAAAGAAATGATATTAAAACATAATAACCAAAAATTATATTAAAGAAAACAAATAAAATAGCTTCGACCTTATAAAAGGTGGCAGGGGTTAAAGTTTGTTGTTTGGTCAATGGTGGTCGATGGTAATATCGACCACCCCCCTTAATATAGGGAGGGGTCGGTATTACCACCGACTACCCTCCTCCTTCACATACCACATCTCCCTCTTCCGCCATAAACACTGCAGCCAACAAGCGAGGTGAGGGTTCTTGCGTGTACACTTCAGTCAGCGAGTAATGGAGGACACCTCTCGCAGTCCAAAGCAATAACCAACCACGGGGTAATGGCAGGGAGACCGGTTTATTTAGTCGACCCTTCTCCCTTTTATTATGCATGCCCTCCTCCCTTTGTAATGTTTCATACTCCACGTGGAAGCCACGTTGCAAGCAAGCATAAACCACGATGGGTATTGCTGTTCCATGCACCACGTTAACTTGCAAATACAGTGGAGGCACCGATTTATATGCAAACTTTGCCATTAAGGTATGTAGTGGTGGATTAATGTAAGGTAGAAATTAATGTTAGTATTAGTTTGGAGAATAACGTGGTTTACTAGCCTACGTAAACCCACCCATATCCACCATTATCAACGTGTATTAGATAGTTGTTTGATTTGCTCATTTTTAGGAAGTTATTTTTAGTAAAGTCGACTTAGTCTTGGAGTTAAAAGCCTCATGGATAAATTATTAATATGGACTTAACCACTTTAGTGGTGTGGTGTCATGAAATGCTTAATGCATAACTTTACATGGTGAACACATAGGCGTTCATATACGATTAGGACTATTATGATGTAATTAGATTTTGAGTGGAGTCACTTAGAGTCAATCCACCTCTAGTAGAGGTAGCCTGAAAGTAGGAAAGAGGATAGATGACAACCTTATATATAGACCATTGAGTTGGAAGAGAAGAGGAGGATAGAGATGCAATGAAGGAATAGAGAATAAAATAGGAGAATAGCAAGTTGGAGAATAGTGAGTTGAAGAATAGCAAGTTTGAGATTGACAAGCAAGGCATAGAGCTAATTGGTGGAAGATCGTCATAAGTTTCACAAATCAGATTCAAGCTTGCAAAGAGGTCAGGGTTTCATTTGATTTTGTTTAATATATAACGAAGGTTGGAATTTGTATTTTTTTTTTTGGACATAGGTTAAGGTGATTTATATGATTATGCTTATATCATTGTTAATTAAAAATATAATTATTAGTCATTTAAAATAGCTGAATGGAAATCATAGTGAAATAAATGTTAACTAGTTTAATTTCTATAGTAGTGAATAGGGTTATTTAAGCTTGTAGTTATATTATAGGGTTAGTGGATAGGGAGCATGATAGATGTTATGGAAGATGTAATATAGCAAATATGTTTCTTTAAGAAAGTATCGACATTTCTTATGAATTAAAATTATAAGTTTATATCACCTAATCTCTCTAGATGTCCATGTACCCTTATTTATTTACCTCTTTTCTCAACAAATGATGACTTTGATTTATTTGGTTTAATATAGTCGAAATTCTTATTATTTTATGGAAATCTTAAATTGCAAGCTATTTATACATTTGGTTGTTTTAAGAAAGATTGTTGTCTATTTGTCTTGTGTTGTGTCTTGGCCAGTTATTTAGAGGTTTTAACCTTAAGGAAATGAGCCACTGTGAGTTGTTCGTAATGGTCAACCTTAGGTTAGTGATTTTGTATCTTTCATTTGAGATAGGTTAAGATTGGGAATGGCTGTCTGTGTCACCATAGAGTTCTGTAGATAGAACTAACCTATAGTGTCCTAAGAGACAGAGTGGCTTTCGAGCGGGGGCTGTGCCCGAAGTGGGGACAGGATAACCTGTTGGAAGTTGGTTAAGAAAGTGAAAACCTAATAAATGACTAGGGAAGGGTAGAATAAAAGTTAAATAAAATAATGTGCCTCGCACATAGGTGAGTGCTAGTATAGGGCTCATAATGTAGCGAGAAGGCCTGGAACAGCAAACTTACCACCTTGTCTTCATGAGAGGATTGGTAAGGTCCGCATGAGTCTTAGTTGGAATCGGAGGTTCGGGAGAGGTTACCAGGATAACCCAGGATGGGGGCCGGAACCTATAGAGGCTGTACCATGGTATCCACCGTAAGACATGCGATGACACTTTCTCCTTAGAGTCACTAGTGTTTAGTGAGTTGGGTCACATGAATGTAAGTGGAGTCTTGTAGTCCTTTTTGTTCTTGTATCATTTTGCTTGCTTGAGGGTTATCTACTATCTCTAGCACGGTGGGGTGGTTCCTTTTTGGAATCACATGGTCGGGTGGTAGTGTCACTTCCCATCGGATGTTCTGGTACGTATCTTCAGGTGAGGAAAGACTTCGCTAATGATCTTGGATCGTGATTCATGTACCGACTCTTCTTCCTATCCATCTTTCAGTTAAATACTAGAGGTTTTGAAAAGAAACTATATGTAACTTTCATTTTGTATCATTTTAGCTCATGATGTAATTTCTTTTTGAAAACATGTATTTTTGAATATTGAAAGCAAAGAAATATTGTAATATATGCTACTTCAATTACTGATTTTTGATGTATATAATATATGATTGCTTGAAGAAATTTAGATTCTTTCATTGCGGAAATTTTATCTTAAATATTTAATTTACGAAGTAATATTCGTTGGTAACCCTTAGGAAATTCAGGTGTTAAACTTCCGCTATGTTATTAGATGTACTAAGGTTTAATTCATGCACTTTTAAAAAAAATTTATTTCCCCCTTAGTTGCATAGATTATGATGTTTTCCTTTAGGGTTCCTAACGGGGCATTACAAGAAGACCGTAAGTTGGGATTTGATTCTTGCACAAGCAAAGTTTTACTACAATAATTCAGTGAACAAGAGCACCAGAAACCTTTTGAGATTGTTAACAGAGCATGCCCTAGAGGTATATCAGAATTGAGGGATATCAGTAATGAAGACAAGAAGAGTGCAGAAGCAGAAGAATTTGCGGATCACATGAAGGCCTTACATATTCAGGTTAAACAACAATTGGAGGATATGAACAACAAGTATAAGGAGAAAGTAGATGAGAAGAGAAGACATAAGAAATTTGAATTTGGCGATGAAGTGATGGTGTATCTGAGGAAAGAAAGATCTCCAGTTGGAACCTACAACAAGTTGCAGATAAGGAAGTTTGGACCTTACAAGATCTTGAGGAAGTTCAGTTTCGGAAATGCATATGAAGTGGAGCTACCAGATAGTTTGAGAATTTCACCTATATTCAACATTGTAGATCTACATCAGTATCATGAATCAAAATTTAGTGAAGACTCTAATGAAGACTTGGAGAAAAAGTTGTGCCAGAAGGAACCAAATCAGATTGAAGACATTTTGGATAGCGGGATTGGGCGTAGCACTTGTAGCAGTCAATACAAGGAGTATCTTGTGAAATGGAAGAATAGACTAGTCAAAGATTCATTTTGGATTTCTCAGGAAAAGGTGGACCACCTTGGTTTTTTTCTGACCCCAACAAAGTGAGGGACTCACTTTTCAACAACCCCAAATGTCTAATGTAGGAGCATCCCCGGTTCTTGGCAATCTTGCATCAACCAAAAACATTTATTTTTAGTTTATTTTCTATTTTGTTGTTTCAACATTTCTTTCTACATTTTCTTTATTTTTCTCACCCAATCTTGTAGAGATGGATTATGCTTGTAAAAATCATTATCTTCCTTATTCTTGAACCGTAGGACGTTTGGATAATTTTCTGGCAAGTTATCGCTTTTGGATTCCAAGACAGTTTTATGGCTTAGAACACCAGAACCACTTGGATCTATTTTCTATTGGCAAATCTTACAGATCCTCTCTGTAACTTGCAGAGCTTTAGTTCATTGATTCCAATATTCCTTGGCGTGTGGCCGACCTTCCCTCTAATCCACACTTCTTCCTTGGGATTTTCTGAAGGATTTTCATTGGCGGAGGCTAACCTGGTGGTTTTGCACGTTTGATCTTGTTCCTCAGCATTTGATCCCACTTGGGCCGACACAAATCTCTCTTGAGAATATAAATCAATGTAATTAAGCATCATAATTCATGCTAGAGGAGATATAAGATACATCTTAAGATTTAGAGGTTCGGAGTTGACTGATTTTGTAATTGAGCATGTATGTAGCAGGTCAGTGAATCGAATCTTGTAGTTTGGATGTTACCGGCTATTTGTAATCAGTTTTCATGATCTAATTCATTCAGTTCTCCATTGCCTCCATCATCTTGCCTTGCTTTTGTTGTTTTCACTCTTGTTGCACGGTCCAGATAGATCTCATTGTGGTCCCTCCTATTTTGGTGGCATCATCTTCATGTTTCCAGATTTGCATCATAATACTGTATTCTCTTGCATGAGCAATGTTGTACTTGCACTATTATAAAGTTTCACATCTCCTTGTACTTTGTCATTGTTGACCTATTTGATGTAATCCTCTTGTACTTAGATTATGAATATTCATGTGAGACCTTTATTCTCTTTTTGAGAAGGTATTGGATTGAGTATATCTATCATTGGTGCTCATCCATCTGTCTCCATGCCTAATCTTCATTTTGTTGTAGTGAGTGATTCATCACCATCGACATTGGTACCTGGTTTAGTCACACTTTGACATTATTGGTGTAGCATTGACTCTCTTTCTTCCTAATGGCAAGTTATTTTGGTCAACTTCATTCCTCACATTAGGTTTTGTTCTTCTCATACATCATTGAGAGCATTGTGTTCTTTCATCTCTCTTTTTGGGGGGAGTTTTTTCCCATTGGGTTTTTTCTCTCTTTCTCCTTTTGTGAGAGATTGCATTGGTTTGCATGCATTCATATTTGTATATGGGTACATAACATGGACTAGTAGTTGGGACCCATCTTGCATTGTTAAATTGAGTCTACATTCCCCTAATTTACACTTAAGAAGGGGTGTTGGTGTAATTTATGCCTCATAATTACACTTTACTCAAGTTGATTTAGGTTAATGCATTTCATAGTAGCTTGGATATGAGACACTTAGGGAAGTGTGCACATAGGGATGATATATGTAGGAGAATTCCTACCTTTTGTGGTCTTATCTTGTTGTTACATTCCACCTTTCATGGGTGATCCACCTCTTGTGGAATATTTTATTATTTCTTCTACCTACTCCTAACTACCCTTGTTTCTCATTGAGCCACATGTTGTGATTGTGTGCTCACATATTCATATGGCCTTGTCTTTATAAGAAGCCTCATTTTACATTGTATGAAAAAATAATCAACATTTCAATTTCAATCAACTCAATTAGTTGGATATTTTGCATCATTGATAGGAATACGGTTTAATCATGTCACATTTTGTTCTCTCTTATGTACTATCAATTGAACTATAGATCTTGGAAAATTCTCACAAGAAGTATAACTCTGAAATCTAGGTTAGAGCTACTACAAGGAGAAAAGGATGACTTAAGTGAATGTATGGTTTCTTTAAACCCTCATGTAAGTAGGCCTTCTAGGCATGATTTTTTATTTTCTAATTGAAAGTGATGTAGAGTGAAGTCTAGTGCTAGAAAGACATGGTATCAAGAGTTTAAAAGAAATGCACTTGTAAACGTCATGGATGAAGTTACAATGAATGTTCATAATATAGTGAAATCATGAGGTAGGATGTTATCATCAATTGGGAGAGAAAATTGCCAACCTATACTATCTTGCCAATGTTATCCAAGATGTAGATGTATGTTTGTTATCCCTCATTATCCCAAATCTAGATTTAATAAATACTAATATATAAAAAACTCAAAAATCCAATATTTGTAGAGATTTACAAATAAATAATTTTAGGAAAATTTGCAAAATCATTGATGCTCTAAATTTGAAAGTAGAGTTGAGTTGCAAACATTTTTCTAGATAAATAAGAAAATGAAAGTGACTATTTTTTAAAATTCATTAAAATTAGAAGCATATAATCTTAACTTAGTGAAGAAATGTTTTAACAATTTTAATCTTGATAAGAACAAGAATAGTTTAAACAACAGTTATTAGGATATTTCATTGGGAACTACAATGCATACTCCAAATTTTGCGAGGCAAACTCTACATAGTTTTTTTATATTTTATTTTCTTAAAAAATTATTTTTCCTTATTTATTTATATTTTTCCAAGACATATTTGATTCAATATAGCAACAAAATTTTATAACTCTTAAGCATCACATCTTCATTGAACTATATATATATATCGAACATGTTAAATTAGTTAATCTTGTCACCACCTTTCCCAAATCAATCTTTGCATTCTCTAATATTGTTGCATTGTAGAGGGATTTACAACCAACTTAAAATCATTAGGAACCCACCTACTATATTAAAGTTGAATTTAAAATATTGTAATAGTTTGGTGAGAATTCTATATGGTTTTGGAAACGTATCTTATTTGAAAAGGATGAATTTATTTTATTGTTTTAACTTGGTGAACCTGGTAAGTGCATGGAAATGGGGGACCGAAAGGGAATCTTAAGTGGCCACTTTTTCTTAAATTAGGAACAACTAATCTTGGATGAAAAATCAAAGATAGTTACATTTGAAATTTGAAGATGTGTAAGAACAAGAGTAGAATGCTATAATCTACTTTCTAAACTACTATTTTTTTTTAAATGGTGGAGATTAAGGGGTTCAAATAGGGGGACACAAAGTGCTCCTAATTTTGTCAAAATAACATAACATAGTGTCTCGTGTGCTCCCCCTAAAAAGTTAATTTTTATTAATGTCTTAAAAATTTCTTTAGCGGCAGTTCCCATCTATATGCTTTCCTGTATACAATTATCCAATGGAATACATAAGAATATTGATAAGATTATCAAGAATTTTTACTGGCAAGGAATAGATAACAAAAATAAACTAAAACTAATTGGATGGGACAAAATATGTAAGGAAAAGGAGGATGGGGGCACGAGAGTGATAAATTTAATATGGCAGAATAGGGCTTTAGGGGCAAAATTAATCTGGAAAATATATACTTCTTCTGAAGATAAATGGGCAAAAATTTTAAGGAATAAATACCTGGTGTCCAATCAAAAAGAAGCAATTTTTAGGGAAAGACAATTACCAAAAGGGTTAAGAATATGGAACTTTATAAAAGACTGTAGACCAGATATAAGCAAACATATAGCATGGGATATACATAATGGAAAATCTGCATTATTTTGGGAGGACTCATGGGGAGACCAACCACCGATAGATGCGTTGATGGACACCTCTATGATCAAGGTACAAATGAAGAAGGAATGGGGAGAACAAGTTAAGGACTATATAACCCTTGACACAAACTCGGTTCTTGGATGGAAATGGAAAGAGATGAGCACATTTATGTCTGAAATCAAATACCAAGAACTTCAAAAGATACTGTCACATAGAATGTTTATCATAAGAGAAGGGGAGGATGTATTAATATGGACAGAATCCAGAGATGGACAATATAATTGTAGGGATGGTTTCAAGAGCATATACAAAGCGGAAAAAGTCAACAAAGAACATATACCTACCATATTATGTTGGAATAAATTCTGTCTACCAAAAGCGGGCTTCTTTACATGGGCTGCAATACAGAAAAAGGTACTCATAGCAGAACAATTTAAAAAAAGGGGATATGAGGGGCCATCGATATGCTTTTTATGTAAGAAAGAAGAGGAAACAAGTGATCATATCTTTTTGACATGCAAATACATGTAGTGTTGCTGGTATTGGTTAATGGAAAAACTAGGATGGTCAGGAGCTATTAGCTCTTCCCTGTTGGAATGGTGTACATATTGGCCAATCATAAAGAAGAATAGTTTGTTCCACAACCTATGGATTTGCAGTCCATCCATTCTAATATGGGAAGTTTGGAAAGAAAGGAATAGGAGGATATTCCAAGAAGAGGAAATGCCAGTGGAGAAACTCATATTAAAAATAGAAGTAGCAATAGTTGAATTAGCCAATAACAAAAATATGAATATACCATCATATGGGAAAACATTTACAGAATGGGATAACTTCATTAGGAAACAATGGGATGGGATAAAAATCCCACTTTTTTTTGGTAAAGAAAGAAATAATAAAGAAGAAATAAGAAAAACATGCAAATGGCAACTGCCAAAGAATGGATGGGTCAAATTAAACTTCGATGGAGCATCCAGAGGTAACCCTGGAATGGCAGGGGCTAGATGCATAATTCATTCAGACAAGGAAGAATGTATTGGATCTAAAGCCATACATTTGGGCAAGGTTACCAATAATACTACAGAAATCCTGAGTCTTATCGAAGGATTAAACATGTGTAAAGAATTAGGTATAACTAAGTTAGAAATTGAAGGAGATTCTGCAATAATTATAAATGCTATTAGGAAGAAAGAAACACCGAACTGGAAGCTCAATGGCATGCTTGAAAAAGCATTAGAAATACTAGACAATTTCGAAGATTACACTGTAAATCATATTTACAAGGAAGCTAACAGGGCAGCGGATGAATTAGCTAATTTAGGGGTAGATGGAATAAACAAGAAGATAATCAATATAACTGAATATAAGGACAAAAGATGACTGAAACATTTGTTCTGTTAAGCTCACTTCAAATTTTGACAGGATTTGCAATTCTGGGCAACAGACTTAGCATAAATACGGGACATATTTGTGTGGTTTTTTCAAAAATCTTTTTTGGGATGAATAGATTATATATGGATATATATAAAGACATATTACTTATAACAAGGTGTGTTCCTATTAATAAGTAGGATTCTCATCATAATAGGCTGGTTATTGTGATAGGCAGAATAGGTGGGTAAGAAGAAACTCAGATTCTGTAACCCTAGAAATCATTTTTACGCTAACTTTTTTAATGGTTATCTATGTTATGAGATGTATGGTTTATGGATTAGGGAAATATGTGAAAGAAACGGAAATGGCTTTGGTAGATATATAGATGGAGGAATAAAAATGAATACAGAGAAAATTACGAATTTGTCACTCTGCTTTTTCATACATATATGTAGATATATATGCAGACTGGCAAACTTACACAGAAGAATGTATAAAGTTTATACATATGAATGACGGCTTCAACTAAAGGGCAGCAATAAGAAATGGATGGTGATAGAATATACATACATAGAAATGAATAGGAAGGCATATAAATGTAAGTAGGATGTATACTGGTATGTGAAATTGAATTTTGAGCATTTAATTTCATAAATATATAAAGATACATATGTAGAAATATATGACAGATATGCAATATATATGGATATATTAATGCATATGCATATTTATATATATATGCTTGATGAATTATCTATACTGATATGGCAGAATATGCAGAAACAGATTTATATGTTTCAATCCAAGAATATGAACATGGCTATAATTTATTTGGTCATGAAAGAAGTAGCAGATTTAAGGATATTATGTTGATGCTAACCATCCTTAGCTGGTTGAATTGTAGCCTAGCTAATCTCTTATTTAGACACATACTTAAATAAAGGGGTGTCTAGATAAGGGTTTGCAAGGCTATAATCTCACTATAAGGGATGGAAAGTCAGAAATAATTATTATATGATCTCTAAAATGATTTGGTTTGCATTTGCTACTAACTAGCTGGTGGAGATATATGCAGTGAACTTTACAGGTCAAGGGAGAGGATGGAAGATAAAGATCATAACACTAGTGATTTCGCCAAGACAGACTGAACAGAGCTCACAAAGGAAGATGGATAGAAAAGATGTATAAAAATTAAGTGAAAACTGACATGTATCTATAAAATTGTATGTAGCCTCAATGGAGGAATTGTAAATTGTACAGACACTTTGTAATATCTGATCCCGTAAGGGATCTGGGTGAGACCGGAGGTTTTCTTATCTCCATTCTTTCCTACCGGTGCCCACACCGAATGGAGATGTAATTTTATGATGATAAAAATAAATTTGGCTTCGGCCTTTTATCGAAAAATAAAAAATAAAAAATTTCTTTAGTGAAAATCAACTAACACCTTGTAGTTTATGCCTCATTTTTGTACTACATGTTTAATGAATATATGATTTTTGCCTCATTTTTGTACTACATGTTTAATGAGTATGATCCCCCTAATTTTTTGGGGAATTAATTGAAAATCATTTTTTGGAATGTGTAAAGAATGGAGTTTATATTATAAAAATCTAGTATTTGTTCAAATTTGATTAATATATAAAAAATGAAATAAAAATACTATGCATAGGTTTTTTACCAAAAAGAAGACACTTTCAAAATAAATTAAAGGTGAAAACTTAACATAATTGAAATGTACTTAAAAAATAAATGATAAAAAAGATATGAGAGAGCTCGATGTTATTGTGGTATTTTTAAACTCAACATTAGAAGACATGCAAACCTAATTGAGGGCATGCTTAATATTTAGTCACTTTTTATAATTTAAAAAAACACATATATAAGCACTAACATGCAATACAAATGTCTTCTTCAATTTTTTTCTTTAGATGGAGAATTCTACCTCCTAAGAACTAGAGTAAGTAAAATTATTTAAACTAAGTGAAAATATTGGGATGCTAATTAATTGATTATTAATTAACAAATATTTTACTTTTTAAATAATTTATAAATAGCTCTTGGTTTGGTTAGCATTATGCTCACCTAATTTAATACTATTAAATTTTGATAACATAACAAGATTAAAACAATAGAATAATAAATGATATAATATAAAACATTATTAATACAATCATAAAAATTATAAAATAATAATATAATTTTAAAATAAAAATATTCTAATAATTAAAGTACTAATATTGATAAAAATATAATAAGTCAATGATATAATATGTTAGTAATTAGAATAATTAAAAATAGTAATCTAATAATTTTGACATTAATAATATAAAATTACCATTTTTATAATCCAAATAAAATATAAGATTAGGTTATGCTTAAGATTGAAGATCATTTTATTGAATAAATATTAATGTAAGATAATATAAAATAATAATATTTAAAAAAATAATACAAACAGGTTTGGAATACAATTCAATTAAGATTAGAGTTATAATATGAATTAGAGACAAGACTTTTATTAGAGTTAAAATAGGGTTAGGGTAAGGGTTAAGATTGGTGTTCAATTTACGTTAAGGATCAATGTATGACTCACTATTATGAGAGGTAGGTGAGAGACATTTATGTTTGGATTTGACTATTGTGAAAGGTAACAAAACCATTAACACTTGCAAACAACTATACAGTCCAGTTCAATAATAATAAAACAAACGAAGGGCCAAAGGATGAGAGGAACTGAATGGTCATAATAAAGAAAGGCAAAGGAAAGGGAAACCCATTTGAAAGTGACACTGCAAGTTTTTCTTCCATCACTTCTCTACATTTTTATCCTGTTCACCTACTTTAATCTTTTTGTGTAATATTTTTTTGTGGAATTTTCTCATTTCGTTCATGAAACCCATCTATCAAAGTATGATGACAATGTGAACAAGAGACCCATATGCATCAGGTTCCTGTCATAATGCTTTTGTATTAATTTGGAATTTGTGAATTGTAGTAATAATAGTAAAATGTTGACACCGTTAAATAATAATTTGGATTTATTTGAATATTAATATTTGTAGCTATAATATAGTAAATATTTTGACAAATAGTATTGAAGAAAGTTTAACCTTGAAGCATCTATATTAAAATATTACAACATAAAATATTTTTCCTTAGTAAGTAAACAATAGATGTGTCATATCTAGTTCCTCTCAATCGTTAAAATCTATAAAAATTCGCTTAGTTAGACAATATTGTAACGATAATGATTTCTACATGTAACAAAAATTAGATATGTATAAGTTAAAGGTTTTGCAATAAATAGAGTATGTCAAATTAGAATTAAAGCTCCGTGTATTTTAATAATAGTTATACAAATGCTATTGTTAATTAATAAAATATAATAATAATTATGACAACACTCTTAGAGTAGAGAAGCTGAAAGAAGAATGAGACAAAAAGAAAGAGGGGAAGGCTCGTGGGATCAAAGCAAGAAGAATGAGCAGAGTCGTCTTTGTGAGCTCTGAGGCTACCAAGCAAGGAAAGGTGGAACAATGATAGAGAATTTTGTCACCATAATGTCTATGTTGTAGAATGTGAAGAAGGAAGGATGGTTAGGGTTTTCAATTTTTTGTTTTTGTTTTTTGTTGAAGTTTAGAAATATATTTGTACAAAGTAGGATGGGAACCACAATTTTTTGTAGAAACGTATGTAGAAATTATGGTGAATAGGATAGATGCAAACTATAAATTTGTATGGATTCAAAGGAGTAGCATAATTTGTGACAAGTTTTGTATGTAGAAACTATTGTGGATAGGATAGTTGTAGATTGTGAATTTGTATGGATTCGAAATAGGAGGAGCTGAAATTGTGACAAATCTTATTGATTTTTTTATAATATTAATAAAATTACATAAACTTTACCAATAACTAGTATCATGTATAATTATACATGTAATAATTAATCTAATTATAATATAAAAAATAAATAATAACATCTATTATTTTTTGATTAAGGAAAAAATAGGTTTTGAAGGGGCCTCGAAACCCTTTACAAGCAGAATTTAAACAACAAAGCTACGAGAAATAGAAAAGAATAGAACCACAAAAAACCAGTGGAAAACCAAAGAAAACCCAAAAAAGCCCCATAAAGCCAACAGGCCTTCCAGCAATCAGATTTTTTCCAGGGCTTTAGCCAGGGTGTTGCTGATTTCATACAACGCTTTGATGTTATCTTTGAAATTAGGGGGATCCTTTGCTGAAGCAACCACAACTGTCTTGATACTGGCCCTGGTTCTCTTCGCAGTGCTGCCCACCGGAGTAGCATCATTGCTTCCAGTTTGGATGGTCTCTTCCTCTAGGTCAAGATCCATGACCAGTTTAGGAGTGTAGGTGTGAGCAAAGACCTTGGCGATGTCCTCCAAGTTTTTGGTGATAGCAAAGTGGATACTTGGGATAACTCCCATCAGATTTTTCATCGCTTCTTTTCCCTCTTCCAGCGATTTTACCTTATTCTCCATTTCCTGCTTCCAATTAATCTGCTCTCTGTTTTCATCCTCCCTCTTTTCATTCTTATTTATCCCTTTCTTTTCCAAGTTTTTCAGGGTCTCGTAGGTCCATCTATCGAAATCCATTCTAGCCTCAGAGAGCTTCTTGGGGTTATCCAGGATAAGCCCTTTACTAGCAATTTCCTTGTCCTCACTAACCCTATCCTCGATCAGGTCCTTCTCAGAGTCTTTGTTCATTTCCTTCTTGGAATTCACTTTGGTTTCCTTGTTATCCTTAGGATCTGCTTCTTCCATCAGATGGTTGTTGTCCTTACCAGGGCATTCGCTGAGGATAGGGCTTTCTTGACTAGGCTCATTATCACCACTTTCTTCCTCGTTACCTAGCTCCTCCTCTTTCCAGCTGTCTTCACCATTGGAGTCGTCCATCTCCATTCCGCTAATTTCCTTAACAATGTCCTCTGTTTCCAACCCAGGGACACTTTTCCTTTTTTTGCTGGAGGACGCCTTCTCCTTGCTAGTTTCTCCCTCTTCCATCTTTCTCTTGCCTGGAGAGGCGGAAATCCTCTTATTTTCCAGCAATGCGAGGGTTTTCCAATGCTCATAGATGAGTAGCAGAAGCCCACAGTGGAGAATCGGGCTGGAAGGGTTAATCCTGTGTTTATTGAGGGACCTGGAGAGTGACCGAAAAAGGTGGTAGGGTAGAGATACCTTTTTGTCATGTCTAAAATGGTTTAAGAGCACGAAGTGGTAGGTGTGGGCCTTGGAGAAATGGCCTTCAACCATGATGTACTCCATAATTGCATTCAAAACCCAACCCCACAACTTCTTGATGTTTGGAGCTTTGTAGTAGCCCCCGGTAGCCTTGCCAATTTTAGCCCTCTCTTTCTCTTTCCGAGGGAACAGGTTAACTGCATTGTTGGAGACTTTAAGGTCTCGAAAGAAATTAAGCCTAGTGTGGGGCATTCCGGTCACAGTGGAAATGAGCCCAACGTCCAGCTTAAATTTAACTCCATAAAGTTTAAAAGAGCCATTAGACCAGTTTTCAGAAATCTTGGAAACGACTAAGTTAACCCTACCTTTAACATCTATTATTATTCATAGTAATAATTCTATTATTTATTATTGATGACTATGTAATAAGTTTTAATTATTTGATAATATTTAATTTATATATCTAGTTAATGCATTATAATTATTTCATCCATATATATAAATTATATTATATTATTATTTATTATTTATTATTTATTATCTAATAATTTTATATATTATATAATAGTATATAAAAAATTAGTATATTATCATTATATAAATGAGTCAATTAAAGCTATACATTTAATCTTTTTATATGTTTGATATTTATAATTCTATGTATTTTTTAAATTATTGTTATAAAAAATCGAGTGGTCTAATTTCATTATCAAAAGAAATAGGACAAAACTAGTTGCTATTATATAATAGTGAAATGATTGTAGAATACTATTGATGAAAATGAAGACAAAAATAGAAACATTAGGAAATTTGGTTAACCTATTTTAATTCTTGCTTCTCATTGGTTGATGCTTTGACATTTAAAGTGCTACATCATTCTAACAAGAGATGCAAAGCGTCAAGTTCCTGCCATAATGTTTGAATTAGTGGTAGAGATATAGTGAGAGAAGTAGATTGGACAAGGGAGGCTAGAAGATGGAATTGTAACTATTGAGGTGATCATAGATTCGAGCAAGCACTGGAAAAGGAATAAGATCCTTGATTGTGAATGATAGCATTAAGTAAGATACAATTGTGAAGTACAGTAATGATTAATTTTTGTCATATTGTAGTTAGGAAGTGAACATTCAGAACATATCTCGTATAGCATCAAAGTATTAAGATTATTATTATTAGATTATTATAGTTAGTAATTTAAGAAATTTAGTTGTTAACTTAATTCATCAAATTATTGATTTTGTAAATGTTGAACTTTATATGTTATCAATGTTACATTAATGCTTTTTTTTAAATTATTAATATCAATTTAATAATATGAAGATATAAATGTTAAATTATTAGATTATTTACCTATTAATAGTTGAAATCATTTTTGTAACAATGCTTTTTAAAAACTATCTTGTATAATAGTATTTCCATGTGTATTATGATGCCTACTTTGACTCAATCTCAATAATATATAATACTTATAGAAAAAGCCCATATATAATATTTTTTTCTATTAATTAGAAGAGATAAGCCTAACTTTAATCGAAAATCAATTTTGACAAAGAAGAATAAGAAATAAAGGTACTATTTACATATCATAAAATAATATTTAACTAAACATTAAACCATATTGAACACTAATACAAAACCTTAAAAATTTAACCCTAATCCTATCCACATTGAAGCTAAATCCTAATAAAATTTCACCCTAACCCCAACATTAAACCAAATTGACCACTATCAATAAACCGAGTTGAATTTTAATCCTAAAACAAATTGAACAAGTTACACAAAACCTAACCAAACTTAAACCAAATTAAATGCAAGTATTAAATGAAATTGAATCACAATCATGTAACACTAAACCAAATTGAATGGTACTACTAAACAAAATTATACCCTAACACTAAGAGTAAACCAAATTGAACCCCTAACACTAAACCAAGTTGAACACAATTGAAACCTAACATAGAATTTAATTGAAAAAAATAAAATAAACCATAACCCTAAACCTAATTAAATAATAAAGAAAATTGAACCCTAACTCCAAACTTGACCTTGATTGAGCCCTAATCCTAGCACTAAACCTAATTGAGTTCTATACAAAATTGAACCCTAGCCGTATACTAGATTGGAGGAAAATGCTAAAGTAAATTATAATCTAACCATAAAACTAAACCAAATTAAATCATAATTGAATAGTAAACAAATTTGAACCATAACTCTAAATACAATGGAATCCTAACACTAAATTAAATTGAGACCTATACTAAATGGAACCCTATGCTGAATTAAACCCTAACCATGTACTAATTTAAATCAAAACCATAAACAAAATTATACCCTAACTATAAAACTAAACCAAATTAAACCCCATCGCTAAACAAAACTGAATTCTATAAGAAATTGAACACTAACTCTATACCAAAGTGAAACAAAACCCCAAATTGAGTGCTAACCATAACACTAATTGAAATTGAATGCTAAACCTCAATCTAATTGAACATTAAACTAAATTGAACCCTAACTCTGAATCAAATCAAATCCAATCCAAATTCTAAATCAAATTTAACCCTAAACCTAATAGTAAACCAAATCAAACCCTAATCGTAGCACTAAGCCAAGTTGAATTGTAACCCTTAACCTTATTAAAGCCTTATGCTAATATTAAAACCTAACACTAAACCAAATTGAACCCTAAACCTAAACCTAATTAAATCTTATCAAAATTAAAGCCTAAATCTCAACCAAATTAAATCCAAATCTTAAAACATATTTAAAAATTCCTCTCTATATCCTTACCCCCCTCTTTCTCTCCTCCTATTGAACTCATGTATTGCACAATGTATGCAATAAACAAAACAATTTGTTTTTCTCTAATTGACCTTCCATACCTATTCGACGTACCTATTGCACACCAAGATGCGATTGTTAGTTCTATTAAATAGTAAAAATAAATGAACGTCCATTTCTCTATAGACCATCTATGCCCTTTCCATTTACAGTACTTAGCTCAGCCATATAACACCATTTATTAATTTTTAATTTTAAAAAATAAAAGCCTTAATTTTTAAAATTTAATAATAAAAATTATATATTATACAATAATTTCGAATGACATGCTACATATGAATGACATGGATTGACCAATTTAAACAATTTATTCAAAACCATGTGTATTCTCAACTCAATGACACTCTACATGCATGTTTATGAAAACAGTGTCAAAAAGAATAGGTGGCGAAAGCTTTTCATTTAGCAATCGCACAATAGAAAGCTGAATCTCATTCTTTGTCATAGGCATTTTATTATTCCAATGAATTGGGAGTACAAAGATCTAAATCATAGTAGTAGATTTTTGCTAAATTGGAAATACAAGAGCTGAATAATCCGTGACAATCTAGGACAACGTCAATTTTTTAAGAATTTTTATTTGAAACAGTTGAGATTAGTCGGGATTGAGAAGATGGTAGTCCTACAGCCTCAAGTGCTCACAAATGCTCCTAAATTTCAACCAGACAAAACCTACACCACATAGATAAGAGGAAATATATAGCAAAGGATCTCTACCTACACTGACAAAAGATGAGGTAACAATAAAAAAATGAAGAGAGATAAACCCTCAGATAGTGTAAGAGGTGTTTATAGATTTCAGGGCCCACCGAGCTGCCATTGTGTGGGCTCTTACTTCTGCTATTTTTTCCTTCGTCTTGTCTTCCTTTTTTTTTTCCTTTTCATTTTAATTATTCCATTTCTTAATTTCCTATTTTTTAATTTGATTATGTTTGCAGAAATAGACCAATTTTATTCGCTATGTGATCCAGGTTACTATGTTCTGCTTGCAACTCTTCTAGATCTGTGTTGTTTTTTAACTGTAAATCTAATTTTTTGTGGCAAAAATTGAGCTTCCTTTTGATGTTCTATCTCAAAATCATAATTATGCAAGCATTCAAATGTATTTTTGTTTTCCAAATCTCAGATTTACAGAGTTTTTTAAGTCTATAAATAGATTGCCAAGAGTTTTCTAATATTTGTGGTAAAGTTGTGCCATAGTTTTACCATTCTCAGAATCCTAGAAAAGTAGAACATGTCATTTACTGAATTGATATGCTCTGCAAAAATGGTAGAACAAAAACACATGCTTGAATAGTGTGTGCGTTCAACTCTGAAAATTTGGGATTTCGAAATCACCAGCCAAACAAAGAAAATTCGCAACCTAAAAAATAAATTATTAAAAAAAACTTGAAAATGCCCATTCTGAAACACTGCTTATTTTTGGAAGATGGTAAAGCTATACTGAACAAATTTAGTAGCAGTGAAGTAAAAAAATTAATTTGGCTTCAATTAAATGGAAATATCAGGTTAAATTTGGGGCAAACTGCATTGTAGAAAAATTTGCAATTCCAAATTGCTTTCTGCAGAATTTTTAAGGGCCTTTAGGGTTTTCAAGTTTTGAATTTTATCTTTAAGGCTTCCAAATCTGCATATTGTTGAGAGTTTTCTTAAATTTTGTGTCTGAAAATTGCTAGTTGCGCTAATGTATATTTATTGAGTACTCCTCTAATGTTGAAACATTTTTTTTCTTTGTTTCCCATCTTAATGAAATGAAGTAGACCGACGGATTGTTTTCCACCTCGACCGCTCTGCATTAGTGTTGGGGTTGTGAGGAATGGTTTGTGCTTGGGTTTTGTCTTCAGAGCTGAGGATTAGCACGCGCAAGGGTTGTTTTGCTATGATTTTGGTTAGAAGGCTCTGTTCAAATATGAATTGTGTAGTGCATTTTTTTGAGTAGATACAATTTAGAGTTATGATTTGGGCTTTTTGAATTAAGCTATGCTATGGGTTTAGATCCCATAATCTTACGCATAGGAATACATAAATTTTCAAAGATTGTGATTTTAGTTTCTAAAGTCTATCTTGTATATGTTCATCTCAATTGTATTTGAGGTTTCATCCTTTCAATCCCGCACCAGCAAATTGGTAATTTAAATTTCTAAAGAAGTTTTTGCTACACATTGAAAGTAAATTTATTATTCACAAAGTTTCCAAGGTCGATAGGAGAAGGCGAAGAAGGAAATACAGAGAGGCTTGCAGAACTTACAGTTTGCTCTAAGATTTCAGGGCCGATCTTCCTCATCGATATTATACTCTGCAATTGACTCCCACTCAGAGGACGAGGCCTTGGAAAACCTTCTCTGCTCGAAACTCCAGTGACTACAGGGCGTTGAGAATTATCTGAGTGTCGGCTAGCTTCCGCAGGCACTGTAGATATCAAAGTACATTTGATCTCCAGAAGCTTCCAAGTTCTTACGAATTTTTTGGAGAATCAATCTTTTATAGATTGGGGAAAAAAATAATCTAATGTGATTAGTTTTATTTTATTTTTATAAACAAAATTAACAGCACGCTCCAATAAAAATTAGAATAAATAATTTTATATGAATTAGTAAATCTGTAAAAAACCAAAACATTTAGAAAAAAAATGAGAAGTTGAAAAATACGTTATTCTCATTGGCAAGTTCAAAATAATAATTGCATCTAACGAATGCGTTAGTATCCTGACGGCACGACAGGAACTAATAAGACTATAGAGTAGTATTATCCAATAGAATAATAGATAAATCAATTTATATACTTTATAATAAATTTGGGAAAAATATAAACATTAGAAAATTTGGTCAAGCTATTTTAATTATTGATTCTGATTGATTGATACTTTGACATTTAATAAATTTGGATGGATGCATTAACAAGATTAAAAAAATGTTAGAAATTTGTAAAACTTATTATCTTTCAATCTAGTGCCATACTTCTCTAGATTATATTCTACAATTTTTATGCCACAAATTACAACATACAACAGTGAAACTACAAAAGACTAACTGCCATTTTTCATCCAATAGTAGAAAGTTGCTCTTTGTACCTTACAAAGAGTGCAGAAGTATTGAATGGGATTCTAGTTTGGTTACCTCCCTCCCAAGGAAGATCTCCTCAACCAGGTATTAAGATCAAGTCCTCACCAATATTTCTTAGAGGATTTCTACTCATTCTAACTAACTAGGGTTTCCCACTCTACGACTAGGGTTTAATAAAACTCACTCAAACACTATCTAGCTTACTTCTGCTATTCACACTTCAATTGGCCTTGCAATATAGACTAGAATCATATACGAGAGCTGAGAAATTGATAAACTCATTAGTTGAATTGTTCTCAGTTCTATGTCACTTGTGAAACCCTAATTATGTTCACAAATTTGCTCATAACTCAACTTAGATAATTTCATCAGATGTAAGCAGTTTGGTGGAGTGAAACGGTCTTGTAGATGCTTATAATAGCTTGCAAAAGTCATCAAGATTAGCTATTGCAGTCACTTCGCCATTAATCCTCATTCATGTGTGAGTAGATTTCATATTAGCAACCATTTGATACCTTTGAATATGAACCATTGATCAACAATGGTCATGTGGACAGTTGTGATTAAAAGATCAAGCTCATTTTATATCTTCATTAAGCTTCGCTCTGTACTAGGCTCCACCTAGACACATGCCATCACCCAGCAATGTCGAGGGTGTGACTAGCTTCTGACATCTCTCGCTCCTCAAGGCCCTACTCCAATGAGATGGCTCCAACCTATGAAAATTCTATTGCAGTTACTGATTATTAATCTCCTATCTCATAAAGATTATTTAACTGCAAAATATTGAAAAATAACACAGCTGCAACTTCACAAATTAAAAAAACGCGGAAAGAAATATGCAACACAGTGACACAATATTTTCGAGCAATTCTCCCTGGAAAAACCCCAAAGGGAAAACTAGTACTATAGATGAGGAATATTTATTACTACAACAAATCAAGAGATACAAATATTGCTTGCCTCTTACAGGCAGAGCTTCGACAACCTCCCGATTTCTCTTGCTGAGATTCCACCCCGCTACTATCCCAACGCTATCACTGTGCCCTTGCTAACACTACAAGTTTCTCCACAAATTTCATCTACTCCAAATGACCCTTGACCCCTTTTCATACTACTCTCGTTGGAAATCCAACGACCGAGATTAGTTCTCAATCAACGGTTGAGATTAATAACAACTAAACAACCCTAACAAAATTGGTTGCTATAAGTTTCTAAAAGAGATCAAATAATTACCAAATAATTGTCCCTATCTAACAAAATTTGTTTAGCAAATAATTATTTACTAATTATTACATATGGAGAACCAGCTATCCTGGCTAACCAAACTAACACTCCCTCTAAGCGAGGAAGCTGTTTTGCATGACACCCAACTTCTCTCTGAAGAAGATGAATTTTGCCTTCCCCAATGCCTTTGTCAGAATGTCTACTACCTGCTGATCTATAGGTATAAATTGTAGCTGAACAATCCCCCGTTGTACACAATCTCTGATGAAGTGATACCTGATGTCTATATGTTTCGACCTATCATGAAACACCGGATTCTTAGTCAACTTGATGCAGTTCTGATTGTCGCAGTGTATCACTGTAGTATCCACCTTCTAACCAAACAAGGCTACTAGCAACTTCCGAAGCCATATAGTTTCACATGTCGCCATGCTAGCTGCTATGTATTCTGACTCTACAGAACTCAGACCCACAAGCTTTTGCTTCCTACTGAACCAAGATACAACTCTTGATCCCAGATTGAAACAACACCTTGAAGCGCTTCTCTTATATGTACCTGCCCAATCTGCGTCAGTATATCCCATCAACCTGATTCCTTCACCTTGAGCATACCTAATCCCATACTCGATTGTACCTCACAAATAATGCAACACATGCTTTGCCGCTATCCAATGTACTCCCTTTGGCTCAACCATGAACTGACTAAGAGAGTTTACTGCAAATGCTATATCTGGCCTAGTGTTGACCAAATACATGAGAGAACCAATCAACTGCCTGTATAAGGTGGGATCTACATCCTTCTCCCCGGATGTGTCTACCTTCCTCCAATTTCATGATCATAGGTGTAGACATGGCTTTGCAATCCTCCATCCTAAACCTTTTCAAGATTTCTATGCAATATTTCCCTTGTCCAAGGAAAATTTCTCCATCTATCTGCCACACCTCCATGCCTAGAAAGTAGTGCATAAGTCCCAAATCCTGCATCTCAAACTCTGCTGCAAGGTCCCTCTTGCACTCTTCTATGAGCCCCAGTGAACCTGTTAGAAACAAGTCATCCACATATAGGACAAGAATGATAATATCACCCCAACCATCAAGTAGTAGAGGTTAGTATATGCCTCACTCTTCACAAAGCCCATTTCCTACAAGTAACTATCAATGCACTCATACCATGCTCTAGGAGCATGCTTGAGTCCGTACAAAGCTCTCTTCAATCTACACACGTGGGTATTTTTGTTGTGTGCTACAAAGCCTTCCAGTTGTTCTATGTATACCTCCTCTTTCAACTCACCATTTAGGAATGTTGTCTTGACATCCATTTGATGGATCTGCCATCCCATTTGTGTTGAAACTGAGATTATAGCTCGTATAGAAATATACCTAGCCACTGGAGCAAATGTCTCCTCATATTCTATTCCCTCCTTCTGAGAGAACCCCTTTTCCATGAACCTTGCCTTGTATTTCTTGATGCTATCATCTACATCGTGCTTTATCTTGTAGATCTAGCATGATCCAACCACAACCCTATCTGTTGGTCTAGGAACTACCTCCCACATATCATTATACATTATTGAGGTATATTCCTCAACCATTGCATCTTTCCACACCTGATGTTGTGCAGCCTCCTGATAGCTAGAAGGTTCACTATCTACCAACTGACTAACTAATGCAACATAGTCATCATACCTGGCTAGTTGTCTCCATTATCTACTACTCCTTCTAGGAGTACCCACTAACTCCTGAGTATTCTTTTGTGTCTGATTAACCTCATGGTTCCTACTCCCAACTCTAGAGGATAAAATGTCAACCTCCATGTCTTGTTGATGCATCTCTTCCTGCACCTATTGTTCCATACTCTGTGAACTCTCACCACTTGAGCCTATACTAGTACTAGTGAGTGTACTCAAGCTTTGCTACCCTTGACTCGGTTGAGCTATCCTTGGAGCTTTTGTCGGCTGCTCACTCTAATGCTCTACTAGCAAATCTCTAGACCTCCTAAATTCCTTGTCCTCCATGAACTTGACATCACGCCTGACTATAATCCTCCTAGTCCCTGGAATAAATATCCGATATGCCTTTGAGGTTTCACTATACCCCACAAAGTACCCCCTCTCTGCAATCTGATCTAACTTGGTATGTGTATCCCTTGGAATATGACAATATGCCACACTCCCAAATATCCTTAAGTGATTGACATCTGGCTTCTTTCCTGTAAAAGCTTCCTCTAGTGTCATCTTCCCTAGTGCCTTATGTGGAACCCTGTTCTGTATGTATACTGTCGTACTACATGCTTCTGCCCATAAGTAGTGGGGTAGGTCTTGATCATGTAGCATAGCCCTTGCTGCCTCTGATATGGACCAATTCTTCCTCTCAACAACCCCATTCTGTTGCGAGTTGTAAGGAATGGTCCACTCTCTCTTGATTCCTTCCCTGGTACAGAACTCTTGGAATCCATTCCCTTTGTACTCACCTCCATTGTTTGACCAAAGAAACTTTATCTTCCTTCCTGTTGATTTCTCCACAAGAGCCTTGAACTCTTGGAAGCAACTGAAAACCTCATCCTTGGTCTTCAAGAAGTATATCCAAGTCTTCCTGGAGAAATCATCAATAAAAGTAACATAGTACTTGTATCCTCTAAGAGACTTCATCGACATTGGCCCACATATATCTAAATGTACTAGATCAAGAACACCCTTAGATCGAGTGCCACTCATTGGAAAAGATGCTTTTGCAGACTTCCCCAACACACATCCCTTACATACATCATCGTGCTCTGTGCTCACCTCTGGAACACCTGTCATAGTCTCATGAAGCAATTTAAGTGCTCCATGATGTATATGGCCCATCCTCCTATGCCATAGCTCTCCAAGATCTCTAGGATTACTGCTGCTTATGAGTGCCTTAGGAGTATCAAAATGCAACCTATAAAGTCGACCACTCCTAACTCCAATAGCTATGGGTGATTTCCAATCCTTATGCTTGATCAACACATGAGCCCCTCTAAAGAGTACATTGTAGCCTTTATCCTAAAGGATAGATATGGAAATTAGATTCATACCTAAGCCTGACACATACAACACATCATGAAGGGAAATCAACTTTCCATTCTCCCTCTGAAATTGAATAGTCCCTTTCCCAACTGTGTTGAGTTTGGACAAGTTCCCCATAGAGATCTGGATTCTGGTGTTCTCCTCCTTGTAATTGGAGAAATGCTCTCTAACTCCTGTCATATGAAATGATGCCCCACTATCTATATACCAGACACTATGTGAGGTTGAGCTAACCATACAAGAAATGAGTGCAAACTCATCCTCCATTCTACTAGAGAGCTCATCTGCACTTGCTAAAGCTGCCATCTACTTCTTCCCTTTCTTCTCATTCTTCTTCATTTGTGGGAAATCACTGACATAGTGGCCAAATTCGTGACATCCATAGCACTTGATCTTAGACAAGTCCTTCTTCTTCTTCTCACTTTGTGGATTTGATCCTTTGCTAGATCCCTTCTTTGTTTTCCCTTTTCCTGCTAGGGCAACGTTTTCTTGGTCCATCTCACCTTTCTGACTCTTACTGTTGGATCCACTGACAAGGCTTAGTCTAAGCTCCTCCTAAGTGAAATCACTCCAAAGTCAATCCCAACTTGGTAAGGTGTCTCATCCATTAATAACTTGAACAAAGACATCCCACTACTTAGAAAAACCATTTAGGGCTATCCATACTAGCTCATCATCACTTGGTTTATCTCCAACAACTGCTAACTCATCCTTGACAAGTCTAAGACTGGTGAGGTAACTTGTCACATCTTCTCCCTCATTCATCCGAGTATTCCTCAACTTTTCTCTTATAACTAGCTTCCGGTTTGTTGGTAAACAGATTTGTCTTCCTTTATTTATTTAATATTTATACTTTATGGCTCGAGAAAAGAAAGACAAATTTTCTACCAATCAGTTGGATAATCATTATATTGATTAACCTCTGAATTAAGGTACAACTCCCTTTAATAAATATTCAATCAGCTCCAAATTACACACAATCAATATTATGCTTTTCACCAGAAAGCACTAAAAGGTAATTGTATTCACCAATCAACACGAAATGAATGCAAGCACTGATTCATATATAACTCTTTGCATAAAGCCGAGAGACTTCACATGTACACTAAAACAAAATGAAAGCCTTTAAAGATGAAATTGGCTGATAATTTTCTGCACACATAAAAAGTTGAACAACTCTTTCCTTGAAATAGATTTTCACAGAAATCAAATTCAAAACATCAAACACACAGATTTGAAATCAAAGATAACTGTTAATGAGATTTTCATTCATTGATGATCATCCACCTTCCACATACACAAATTTTTTTATCTAATTTAAAAAGATAGTTTTTCAAAAACTTAGTGAACCCAAATAAAGTCATTACAAAACATATAAATAGGTCGCCAGACCAATAGTTTTTTAACCATAAGTAAAATTAACTCGTAAGAGTTAATAGAAAACTACCCTAACTGCATAACCGAAACTAAAAATGACTAGACTCGCTGGCAAACAACTGCCAGCAGTGTTATTCATGTCATCGATTCAGTCTCGATCGGATTGCTCGGGTTGGTGTTTTGGAAAGACACCTTCATCGCCTTTGCCGCACTCCACTCTCGATGCACCTTCAAAAATTCCTGAATTACAGTTACATGCGACATGCTGATGTGTATTACTCTTTGCTTCCAGAGCTCTTTCTTTCTCTTCACCATCTGCACTTTGTCCTTGTGTGAGTCCAGGTGATCCAGACAAGCAATGAGCATCGATTCCACTTTGGAAATCCTTGTAAAATCTTCCACAACCAAGGATTTCTCCACTTTGATTTGTTTAATGTGGTTGCTAAACTGATTAATCATTTCTGTAGTATCTTCTAGAGTTTGGCTATCTTCTTTAAGCAATTGGACATCCACGCAGTGTAAATCCTTCTACATGGTCATCCTCAAGGTTGTTAATTCACCATGTAGACTTGTTGATTCACTATGGCCCTGTTCAATGATCTGGTTGTGCCACTCAATGCTTTCTTTGCAAATAAACATTACGTACTCATTTAACCTTGGCACTTGCCTTTCAGCAAGAAAATTCATCAGGCCATAATGCTGAATATCGCGCGTTTGCTTCAAATTCACTCCCATCTAGTCTTCTCTTTTTGCCACGAGATTAAGTCGACATCCAACTCTTTGGTGACTTCATTAGCATCTTTGAAAATCTGGACTAAATCCATTATATAATTGGTTCCTTGATGCATGATCGAGGTGAGCCATTCTGAGAAAACCTCAGCAATCATCTTGTTTCATTGAACCTCATCAAAGAATTTCTTATTACCTAGTGATTTTGAACTAAATGGCACTGAGCTTTGAGAAAATGGTAATGGGTTGTTCTGCAGAGCATGAATATACTGGGCCATTTGCATTAAATTTTGCTTCAATTCAGCCTTGTCTCTTTCGCCCTTCCAAGTACGAGAGATAATCCGTTTGGTTGAAGTCTCCAAATGCTTCACATCTACGACTTTGGTTCCGGCCCCCAAATCAACTCGTTCAATGGCATAATTTTCTTTTGAAGTAGTAATAACATCTTTATCAGATGCGCGTTTGGCAAATGTTTGCAGTCCAATGCTTTGTGCTTTTGTCAAAACCAATCATAGCCTTCATTTTCAACCTTTTAGGCTTGGCAGATTTTCCCAGATATTTACTCACAGATCCTCCATTGATACCGAAATAGGAACCATGTTTCTTTTCCTGGTAATTGAGTCACTTAACCACTTAGGTGCGAGAGTCAATTCCTTAGATGGCATGGGGGAGATCCTTCTGAAGGTGGCAGTGTGGCACTGTCTGCATGAGACTGGATATCAAGCGTCCCTGAGTCTTGGAAAGTAGCATCTACGCTAGTTGAAACCTTTTCTGTATTAGAAATAGGGGATGTCATATCGCACAGTACTTCCTCTACGTCCAAATCAAGAATGAGATGGAGAGCTGGCAACTGAAAACTCTTCTTGGACCTTGACCTGGTAACCCGACCACCAATAGAAAGTTCAGCCTCGGTGTCAAGTTTCTCTTCTTTAATCTTTGCCTACCTTTTTCCCGCAATAGAAACATGGATGTTAGTTAAAATAGAAGTTTTTCTTGCGATATTCCTCTTCCCACTTTTGTTTCTTGAACTGGTTGCTCTTGCCGGATGAAATCGGCAACTCCTAAGCATATTTTCTATCCTGCGAATTACACTGAAAGTGTGTGTCTGAATGTTATCTTCCATATTTTTACTCCAATCCACCTCTGGGAGAGGTTCATTATGTACCCGTTTCATAAACCCTAAATCTAGTACATCTTCATTATTAGTGGTGGGTATGTGTAGGATCATGGTGTGCCAAAATAGACCCTTAAGTGGCAATGAAATTTTAGAAAATCAGAGTTATGCAACTTGACATGAAAATTTGAATAAGTTGTGAACATTATTTTTAAAATATGTAAGAAGAGAATATATAGAAAATTGAATGTAGTTTCTAAGCTGCTAGTTGTTTTTTAGAAAAAAAAAATCCTATTTGATGAAAATTTCAAATTTCAATGCAATGGTACTAAAATTTTAGGAAAAAAATAAGAAGTAGACGTATGTCTGACCACCCTAATCACAATCAAATCTTAATATTTTTTTATAATATTTATAATATAAGTATTAGACTCATGTCCGGATGTGACACATATTTTTTTTTAATTTTTTATAAATTAAATAATTATTTATGAATTTTTTACTACAGCTTTTCAGAAATTCAGAAACTCCTACGTCTGACCACCTTAACTTGTTCAAAACCTTATGAATTTTTTTAAAATTTTTTTTCCCTATAGTAGATGAAGCATAGGATGTGACGCATGTTTCGGTTTCAAAAAATGTTATACCGTTTGAAAGTTATGAGTGTTTTTCAATCAGTATATCAATTAGGACTATTGTCAGAATTCAATTAGAAAATAAATAATAATAATTTATTAAAGTCGAAATAAGACAAGCCTTATATTGTTGGAAAGTTGGGAATATCCTTAAAAAACCCT
Organism: Cryptomeria japonica; assembly: GCF_030272615.1. Lineage (NCBI taxonomy): Eukaryota > Viridiplantae > Streptophyta > Pinopsida > Cupressales > Cupressaceae > Cryptomeria > Cryptomeria japonica. The sequence continues at coordinate 665,358,596 of NC_081413.1, forward strand.
TTTTGTTTTATCAATTTTGGTTACAAAAAAAGTCATCAGCCACCAGTGTAAAGTCTGGAAAATCAAGGAATACTGAAAAACACGTTTTTTCAGTTGACTTTCTAGGCTTGTCACTTCCAAGCCAAATACCAAAGCATCCCTGAGCCGAAATTTGAAATGTGAAAATTTGACTACAAAAATCGGATATTAGATAAAATCGGATATCGGATTTTATCCGATATCCGATTTTAGTACAAAAATTTGTGGTCCCCAAACAATTTCTCGTTGCCGCCATTTATTTGGTAAACTACCACATGGCAGAAATCCGATATCCGATTAAATCGGATATCGGATTTTATTAGTCATATTTTAGAGAGAGAGAGAGAGAGAGAGAGAGAGAGAGAGAGAGAGAGAGAAGGAGAAGGGGAGAGAGAGAGAGAATATGACCCCTATCGACACAATTTGGTGTCTTAAGGGGTCCTATGGTGTCATTAGGGGTCATATGGTGTCCCATGAACCCTTATGACCTCTTAGGACACCATATGACCCCTAATGACACCATATTGGGTCTCTTTGGGTCATATTGTGTCCTAAGGGGTCATATTGTGTCCTAAGGGGACACCATATGACCCCTATGGACACCATATGACCCCTAACAACACCATAGGACCCCTTAAGATACCAAATCGTGTCGTTAGGGGTCATATTGTGTCTTACAGGGTCATAGGACACAATATGACCCCTAATGACATGATTTAGTGTCTTAAGGGGTCCTATGGTGTCGTTAGGGGTCATATGGTGTCCCATGAACCCTTATGACCTCTTATGACACCATATGACCCCTAATCACACCATATTGGGTTGCTTTGGGTCATATTGTAGGGAAAAGGGGTCATATTGTGTCATAAGGGGTCCTATGGTGTCCCAAGACACCATATGATCCCTATGGACACCGTATGACCCCTAACGACACCATAGGACCCCTTAACACACCAAATCATGTCGTTAGGGGTCATATTGTGTCTTACGGGGTTGTAGGACATAATATGACCCCTAACGACATGATTTGGTGTCTTAAGGGGTCCTATGGTGTCGTTAGGGGTCATAGGGTGTCTTAAGGGGTCATATGGTGTCCCATGAACCCTTATGACCTCTTAGGACACCATATGACCCCTAATGACACCATATCGGGTCGCTTTGGGTCATATTGTGTCCTAAGGGGTCCTATGGTGTCCCAAGACACCATATGACCCCTAACGACACCATAGGACCCCTTAAGACACCAAATCATGTCATTAGGGGTCATATTGTATCTTATGGGGTCGTAGGACACAATATGACCCCTAACAACATGATTTAGTGTCTTAAGGGGTCATATTGTCTCTCTCTCTCTCTCTCTTTCTCCCTCTGTCCCTCTCCTCCTCTCTCTCTCTCCTTCCTTCTCTCTCTCTCTCTCCCCTTCCTTCTCTCTCTCTCTCTCTCTCTCTCTCTCTCTCTCTCTCTCTTTTCTCCTCTCTCTCTCTCTCTCTCTCTCTCTCTCTCTCTCTCTCTCTCTCTCTAAAATATGACTAAAAAAATCCGTTTCTGCAATGTGGCAGTTTACTAAATAAATGGCGGCAATGGGAATTTTTTTGGGGACCACAAATTTTTGTACTAAAATTGGATATCGGATTTTCTCCGATATCCAATTTTTGTACAAAAAATTGAGAAAAAAAGGGTTTGTGGGCCATTCTATAGATTCCAATGGCCCATAGTCTACATATTCTATTTTTTGTCGAGGACCACGAGTTTTCAGATAGCTAGAGACAAATTTGTGCTTTTGGGAGATTCTTAAAGTGAAAACTTACATTGTCAATCACGAAGGAGCATGTGTGGAGGGAAATGGGGAGTAGTAGTTGTCGGAAGTCTAAACGCAAAAGAAAACTTTCAAATGACCAAATTAAAGTCTATAGAGAAAGAGATAGAGAATTTCATAGGAGGAGAAGACAAGGTATGTTAAATATTGCTAATGTTACTTCAACTGAAGAGGAAATTGAATTTGAAAATGTGCCATAAGTTATTGAAAATGAAAATGTAGATTTTGAAAGTGAAAATATTGAAAATTTTGAAAATTTTGAAAGTGATAATGAAAATGCTCAACATGTGGAAAATTTTGACATAGGAGGTGAAAATGTGGAAAACTTTAACGTTGAAGGTGGAATTGCTCAACCAAGTGAACCATATGTAACACCTAATTACTTTAGAAATGAAGACCCTCTCATGGATGAAAGACAAATTCCAAATCCAAGACCTTCAAGAACCCCAAAATGGTTATTTGAAATTGATGAGAACACTATTGTGAATCTTGAAGGCAAGAGGTCAACAAGAACCATTCGGTTGTGGGCTACACAACTTTTCAACCAAAATTTTAGCAATAAGACATTGACCGAGCAATCCCAACTCTTTGTTCAATTGCTAAAGATGATAAAGATGAGACCATTGCTAAACAAATTGAAGATTCGTATGAGCAAGAAGATGGAGAGAAATTCTATTATTTCAAAAAATCTATTTGACGCTCTCAATTCTATTGGAAAGAATACCAAAGAAAGAGATAAGATAGCCACTCGAAGAGTGATTACAACCTCCTTAGTAAGCCATCAATGGAGGAAGGCTCGTCAAATGAGACAAATTTGTGCTGATTTTAACATAAACCATAAAACTTTGGATAGAGCACTTGCATGAAGACAAAGACTTGGCGATCCACTTCAACAAGATACATGGGCATTTGGTGGGAGGCTTCAACGTGTTGATAGAAAGTTGACTGACAATGTGAAGGAAGAGATTCAACAATTTTGGCACTCTAATTCTAGAGTGTCACCCAATGTAAAGTACGTTTTGAAATTAATAATCGGCAACCGAGACCGCACACCGCATCCCAAACATTTCTTGGAATCAAGCCAAACAATGTTGTACAAAATTTTTTGTGAATTACATCCAACTTTGCAAATATCAGAAAGGGCCTTTGAATCTTTGAAACCAATTTATTGTGTTCCTCTTAAGATTCGCAATACCTATTGTTGCAAGTACCATGTGGAGTTTTCAATGTGCCATGAACTTTTATGTCATATTCATTCTACAATGCATACTGATCAGATGTTGCAGGAGTGTGGTGCAATGCTATTTCCCAGATCATCAAGAGACTTGCAAGATCTATTTTTATGCCCTAGAGATGATGGTTGCTATTTCTATAGAAATGATTGTTTGAATGAGAAGTGCTCAGAATGCGATGGGTTGTCAAAGTTTGTTTCATGTTTTCATGAGGGCAGTGAACACGAGTTTGGAAATAATTATGTTGAGAAAAAAAGATACGAGACAGTGAAATATACTTTGAAGAGTGGAGGTGAAGGTTCTAGATGCGAATTAGTCTCAAGAGAAGTGAGTATTGTTGATTTTATTTTGGATTTTAAGGAAAATATTTTCTACAAGTATGCAAGGCACACCCATAGGTCTCAGCGGTTGGATCAACAGTTCAGGATGTGTAAGAACTCTTTCTCGATTGGCACTATTGTATCGGTGGTTGATTTTGCAGAGAACTATACATTGCAACCACAGAATGAGGTACAGTCTCAATACTACAATTCAGTCCAGATTGCTATTTTTGTTCACATTACATATAGACATGCTCCTGATAGTACAGAAGAGGATAGGAAGGTAATCAGGGAGTATCATTTTTATATGAGTGATGATAGATCACACTCCTCCGAGTATGTGCAACATTCTTTCGAGAATTTTTTTGAGTTCTTGCATGAGAAAGATATTGCAATTGACCGACATATAATATGGTCAGATAACTGTACGGGTCAATTCAAGAATGCCCGTATGTTTTATTGCTTGAGTAGAGTGCATGTGGAGAGGTGTATACCTCATATTTGGTGTTTTTTTGAGGTGGGGCATGGGAAGGGAGAGCATGATGGAGTAGCTGCATGTTTGAAGAGAGCTCTAGTTAAGGAGCAATTGAGGATTTCAGGTGCAAATTTCTCTGATGCACATTCTATTGTTGATTGGTGTAGCTCAACATTGTCACATGGAGGTACTCTTGATTCAGCAATGAGCATATTCTTTTGGTTGGTTGAGGAGGGAATAGTGGGAGATAGATTGGATTGTCAAACAATTAAAGATTCTTCAAAGATGCATTCATTTCTCAACTCAGATGCAAGTACATGGACCATTTGGACACAAGCGTTGGCTTGTTTTTGTCAGAGTTGTGTTCAGTGTGATTGGGATCAATGCGAGTCAAGTGAGTGGGTACTATGGACAGTGACTACTGCTAATCATGAAGCAATACTGGATACTCTTAAACAAAGAGATGACCCTTCAGGCACACTTGAGTAGTAGGTCTTTAATGGTGCCTTATTTTTTTATCATGCATTTCATTTCAAACAATGATCATTAAACCTTAATGTTCAAGTTTGTTACGTGTATATTAAGGATGTGTTCAAAGTGCAGGTCTATTGATAAACGTTTTTTTTTGGCAACACGGTTTTTGCATGCACATAGCGAGTACACTCGATATAATTGGAAGGGACATATTTTTGCAACACGACTTATTATCATGCATTTGATGAGATTTACAATTTTTGTTATTAGACAACATTATTTGATAATTTTTTATGATATAATTATCGCATAACCTTTATGCTCATGAAGGTCTTTTTTGATGATATACAATAGTATCACATTACGATTTTTGCGTCAACATAGTGGGTTCTGTTGATATAATTTGAAGGGACGTATGTTTATGGTATATAATCCCACCTTTTAATTTATTATCATGCATTTCAGTTGAAGTGATTATCATAAATCCTTTATGTTCATCCATGTATTTTATGTGTAGACTAACAATTCTTAAAAATACAGGTTCATGCTAGATCATTCGTCGTTGACAAGACCATCTCTTGGTGATGGTACATATTCCTTTGTGCATTAATGAGATTAAATTGTGGGTCTTGTTTTGTTTATTATCATGAAGATGATTCAAATGCATGTGGCCAGGACACATCTACAATGGATCAAATTGTCATGACAGATGATCTATTGAATCAAACATTTGACATTGATAGTCAGGTAAATAGGTTAATGTTGGGCCTTCAACATCAACACCTACTAGTCAAGGTGGTCATCAAACTTTCACTCGGGTAACCTTGTCTATTTTTATTCATTAATGGTTTATAAAATAAAGTCAGTTAGATTTTGGCAATCGAATAACATTGTTTCATTTTTAGACGCTGACATCAGATGCTAATATTCTCTCCACAATGGAGCATGGTGTTCTCTAGCAGTAGCATCTTTGATGCTTTTGATAGTAGTATGAGTTAGATTAGTAAATTTTTAATTTGATGCTTCCCACAGGGCTTTGCAACTTCAGATTGTGAGTGTGGCCCTGTTACAAATGAATTGTACTTTAATCGACATAGATGGTCTATGATGGCTTTTTTGTAAGACTATATGGTTTTATTACATATATTGTACTTTAATCGACATATAACAATATCCAAGTGGTGGTTGGCATGAGCTTGAATATGGTAAGTTGTATGCATCTTGAAGTAGAATATGATATGTTGTATACAACTTGAAGTTGAAATTTGATTAGACTTTGTCAGCATTTGAAGAATCATAAATGTCATTTCATTATTAATCTTGTGAGTGTGAGGTGTAGGAATAAATATCAATTACTTTGAAAGTCATGGATGGTTGTCCTGATATGATAACCACCAGATGGTTGTGCCTTATGAAGAAAAGCTGAACAGATAATAACTAATTGAGAACATCAATTCAAATCCATAATATAGAGGATGCTAATAACAGATCTTTGTATATTTATTTTTTCTAATAATGAAATAGGTACAACTGTATTGAGATAAAATGAAGCTTTTCTCTCATATGAAGATGTCACATTGGCAAATTGGTCTTTATCATAAGTAAAATCAAAATGCTCTCATCAAATCCTTCCAGATTCTATGTTAACTTGTGACTCATTACTGTATGCTGGGAGAGGGAAGAGTGTGTGGCTTCAGGGTATAGTTTTGGACTTGAACTATATTGCATAAATCTCAAGGCTTCAACTTGATTATCATTAAAGGTTTCTGATTGTTTACAAAATATCCCTTCATGGATGTCACATGCGTAGGGTACGACCCTGAGCGTCAGATCGAGTGGGGGGGCAAAATAGGAGCATGCGTAGGGTAATAATGCCTAACTGGACATGTTGGAGCTGCCGGTTCATCATCGCGACGAGCAGAATGAGAAATCGGCCACACAACAACATTCCATTGAGTGAGACTGACGATTTTTTCGCCAACAAAAAAATTACTGCCCTAATAAAACTGTAGGGCAACTTGAAAAACCAAGATAGGCTTTTGTAGGGACCTCTCTCATGACCTCGTAGGTTCAAATGGATCATTCACAGCTAACATGGATTCCAAGTTAGGGCCCGTCAAAGTTTGACAATTTTGAGCACTTAGGGCGCTCAAGGGACGACACCGGTAGGGTATGACCCCAAGCGTCGGATTGAGTGGGGGGGAAAATAGGAGCATGCGTAGGGTAATAATTCCTAGCTATACATGTCAGATCCGATGGTTTGTCATCGCGACGAGCAGAATGAGAAATCGGCCGCACGACAACATTCCATTAAGTGAGACTGACGATTTTTTCGCCAACCGAAAAATTGCTGCCCTAATAAAACCGTAGAGTAACTTGAAAAACTGAGATGGGCTTTTGTAGGGACCCATCTCATGGCCCTGTAGGTTCAAATGGATCATTCGCAAGTGCCACAGATTCTGAGTTAGGGCCCATCAAAGTTTGACAATTTTGAGCACTTAGGGCGCTCAAGGGATGACGCCGGTAGGGTATGACCCGAGTGTTGGATTGAGTGGGGGGGGGAAATAGGAGCATGCGTAGGGTAATAATGCCAAACTAGACATGTCAAATCCAATGGTTCGTCATTGCGATGAGCAGAACGAGAAATCGGCCACGCGACAACATTCCATTGAGTGAGACTAATGATTTTTTCGCCAACAGAAAAGTTGCTGCAATAATAGAACCATAGGACAAATTGAAAAACTGAGATAGGCTTTTGTAGGGACCCCTCTCATGACCCTGTAGGTTCAAATGGATCATTCATAGGTACCACAGATTTTGAGTTAGGGCCCGTCAAAGTTTGACAATTTTGAGCACTTAGGGTGCTCAAGGGACGACGCCGGTAGGGTATGACCCCGAGCATTGGATCGAGTGGGGGGGGGGGAATAGGAGCATGTGTAGGGTAATAATGTCTAACTAGACATGTCAGAGCCGACGCTTCGTCATCACGATGAGCAGAACGAGAAATCGACCACACGACAACATTCCATTGAGTGAGACTGATGATTTTTTCGCCAACCGAAAAATTGTTGCCCTAATAAAACCGTAGGGAAACTTGAAAAACTGAGATAAAATTTTGTAGGGACCTCTCTCATGACCTCGTAGGTTCAAATGGATCATTCACAGCTACCATGGATTCCGAGTTAGGGCCCGTCAAAGTTTGACAATTTTGAGCACTTAGGGCGCTCAAGGGACGACGTCGGTAGGGTATGACCCCGAGCGTCGGATCGAATGGGGGGGCAAAATAGGAGCATGCGTAGGGTAATAATGCCTAACTGAACATGTTGGAGTTGACATTTCATCATCGCGACGAGCAGAATGAGAAATCGGCCACGCGACAACATTCCATTGAGTGAGACTGACGATTTTTTTGCCAATAGAAAAATTGCTGCCCTAATAAAATCCCAAGCGTTCGACTGAGGTGGGGGGTAAAATAGGACCATGCATAGGGTAATAATGAATTGTATCAAGTATTGTTCATTAAATGAATTGTATTGTATTGTTCATTAAATGAATTGTATTGTTCATTGAATGAATAGTATTGTATTGTTGATTAAATGAATTGTATTGTTCATTAAATAAATTGTATTGTTCATTATAAAAACAACAATTATGATGAAATGAAATGAATTTTATTGTTCATTAAATAGCCATTATTAGCCATTGTTAATTATTAGAATGAAGATTAAAGATTTCCATGATAACTTGTGATACGTCAAAGTTGGCAGGAAGTTTGGCTCCTTCTTGAGCAAGTTTTAGAAAATGGGCATCAAAACTTCCCTTGAGAATTTCTTCAAAAAGTCTATTAAATCTAGGGTAGCTAAGTGCATCTTCTATTTGTGCTTGTGTAGGGGTATCCGGGTCTCCTCTTCTGGAAAAGGGGTTAACGCTTGCTTCTTCTTCTTCCCATATTTCATTTTGAGTTTGTCGATGACATTGAGACCTAGTCATAACCATGTTTGAAGCACACATTTTTGGTGAAAAAGTGGATGTGTGATCCCTTCTTATGGTTCCAAGATTTTATTATGATGATGATGAGTTGAAGTGTTTGTAGATGTGTGATCTCCTACACTAAAGGTTGGGTATCAACAAAGTCCTCTTTAGAATTGCTTGTTTGATGTCTTAACAATTGTGAGATGAGGTGTAGCAAGGTTTGTGTTGTTACAAACACAAGTTATCTAGTAATGAGAGAATGCACTCATGGACTAGATTTTTACCTGATGCTCTACCAAATGAGCAACGTTAGACTAAAACTTGTGGTCGTATAACACAAAAAAACACAAGAAACAAAGACAAACGTTAGTTTTAATCAACCAAAAACTAGTCTAAGCAGGCATACCAAAAGAGACACTAAAAACATGATAAAATATTTAACTATGGAAGTAGATGCAACAAGACATCTCCAAATGCTTTCTACCATGCTTTTAGCTCCTTCTCCCTTGTTCCTCTCCTCTCCAAGTTCCAAATTAGTGTAGCTCTCAGTAGCTTTTTGCAATATGGATGCCTTATGGAGGTTCAAGATTGTAGATGATTATGAAAAGTATGCAAATGCAAGCTTAATAACCAAATAAAGATGAGTTATCTAAATGCTATTTGTTAATTTTAACCAAAAGAGTGAATATGACTAAAATATGCTAAATGCTCTCTAAAATTCTCTATAACTTAGATGCATACAAGTTTTCTGGATCCAGATTATGAAGAAATGGGCTCTATTTATAGGAAAAATGGAGCAATGGATGGTTGAGATTGAGTAATCTCAACAAGGGTCAGGATTGAATGGTTTGATATCTGTGTGAGGGCTTTCAACCCAATCCTAGGAAGATAAGTGTCAATATGAGATAAGTTGAGAGGAGAGGGAATAAACATTAAATGCTTGACATGACATGAGAGTTAACTTGGGAGTTAAGGTTAAGGTTGGGTTGAGTGAATAAATTCTTTATTCAAAGAATAATGCTTTTATCCAATGGATAAACTCTTGTGAAAAGGTCAAAGGGATAACCATGGTGAAAGCAATAAATGCTCAAGGAGACACATGAGTCATATGAGGGTTGAGTTAGGGGTTAACCATAAATGGTCATGTAAGAGCCATAAGTGGTTTGGAAGACTTTAGAGGTTAAATTGTTGAACACACAAAGCATTTAATGCTTTTCAAAGACTTTGAAGTCTTTGAGAAGTGACTCCAAGTTGCTTAGGAATGTGACAATAATTAGGAGATGGAGTAGGCTAATTAGGAAGGGTTTAGAAGAATCTAGAAGGGGGTTTAGTAGTGCAAGTGGATTTGGTGGGTGAGGGAAAATAGGATTTTAATTAAAATAAAATTAATTTATTTCAACTTGTGGTTGCAACTTGCATTTGTAGGAAAGTGCAAGTGGGGGGGGGGATAAATGTTTTATTTAATTTATTTAAAAGAAGAAAGGGGATTAAATGAACTAAATAGAATTTATTCATTTAATTGATTGTGAATTTGGTTTAATGAATTAATTAAATATTAATCTAATTAACTGATGGCTAGTGGGTTTTTAATCAAATAAATAGCAAATATTCATTTAATTAAATGGGACAGATTTATGTGACTACATTTGCCCCTGTTTGAGATGGTGCGGTTTATTGAGTCATTTCAAAGAAATAAAAATAGGTGTGGAGAAATTCCCCATAAAATATTAATTTAATGGGTGGTATGCCCCCTCGAGAGATGGACCGAAAAATTTCAAAAAATCAGGCAATCTCTCGAAAAAGAATAAAAATTGGTAGGGTGGTAGAAGAGAAGATTTTAGCAATGCTGGTAAAAAAAATAGAAGAAATCGGAGATAAAATGAAGAAATGGGAGGCTCAGGAAGTTCACAGGGACCACAGCGGTGAGTGGGGGAAAATAGGGTTATAGCCAAGGGTATATATGGGGAGACAGGGGTGAAAATAAGGTCATTTGGATTCGTGGCCATAGTGAAATTGGAGCTCTGGAAGTGACCTTTTGGAAGAGCAAGCAGCAGTGAGGATGTCGGTTCCTATAGCAGAACACCGATTAGAGAGAGTCTAACGATTCCAATGGCCAGACAACTACAGACTAGTGGTATGTGAATTTGATTTTCTGAATTCTATGCATTTTTTATATGTTTTTCGCTGAGTCCAAGTTGAGTCAACACAATAGAATCTAAGTTATAGAGAATTTTAGAGAGCATTTAGCATATTTTAGTCATATTCACATTGCTGCATATTTGGGCCTGGGAGCACTTACCGATTACTCGACCAGTTAGTCTAAGATTCCGAGCAGTGGACCTGCCATATGTATATATGTATGGAATGATGATGAGTTAGCCCCACCTGGGGAAGTTAGAGTGGTGGTGACGGGCACTGGATGATTTAGATATAGTGATTTGGAGGTCATACATTGAGTGTGAGCCATGGGAGGATGATGTAGAGGCATTTCTGTATGTGTTCATGACACGATACCTCATTGGTAGGACAACCTACAATGTGGAGAGAAAGCTTACTGGCAGAGTGTTGAAACAGTTTGGATGGTGGCAGGGATTTCCTAGTGGTTTTGGAAAGTATGCACGGGTAGTATGAGAGAGGTACTTATGGGGGCCAGTGCTACCTTATGATCAAGCATTGGTAGAGTTCCGCACACTACAGTCGAGACCATGTCATATGAGGTCAGAGATGGTAGATGTTGGGGTGTCAGAGGAGTACACACAGTATATTGCGGCACATCTGATTCCTTGGATATCAGATCCAGCAGAGTCGATTCCAGATTTTGAGGAGGATAGGGGATGGAGACGAAGGAGGAGAGGAGGTCGCGGAGTAGTAGGTGGATGAGGGAGAGGGGATGGTGGTGGGGGGGATGGAGGAGGTGGTGATGGAGGAGGAGAAGGAGGAGGGGGTGGAGGTTTTGGAGGAGGTGGTAGATTCGGAGGTGGAGGTGGGGGTGGTGGATGATTATAGTGGAGAGGTCGAGGTGGTCTGCCATTGTGGCTATCTCAGGGACCTTTGATGCCAGGAGGTATGAGACTAGGTGGCAGGGATGCAGGTGAGGGACAGGCACCTATGGATACAGGGGAGGGAGCAACTGGAGAGGGAGCCATTGGAGAGGCACCTATGGATATGGGGGAGGGAGCTATAGGTGGAGATCTGCAAGATCATATGATACTATTTTTGCATACTTGAGTAGAGGATATGGAGGCAAAGGTAGCAGCTGGAGATGTGCAGCTGTTTGCACGAGAGTCAGAGCTGACTGTGGTGCTACGGGAGATGGATGAGGCCATGGAGAGATTTGTGGCATTGCAAGAGAGAGTATGAGTGGGGGTAGGAGTAAGAGTGCAAGGTCCTACTGGGGATGCGATGAGGGAGATGCGACAAGCATAGGAGAAGATAGATTATTGGCGGGGGTTATATGAACAATCGATGCCATCTAGTCAGCGAGTACTTAGCTATTCACAGATGTGGTGGGCGAGATCAGAGTGGTCTCAGAGGATGCAGAGCAGCGGTGGTGTGATGGGTCCTCCATGGAGAGATAGATTAGGTGGTGTGGGGACTAGTGGGGGAGAAAGTGGTGATGGTGGTGCAGCATCTGGTCAGAGTGGCATCTGAGAGAGCATTTTGTATGCATGTTTTTACATTGTCATTTTGGACTGTATCTTGGATGGCTCTTTGGTAGCCGATATTTTGGACTTCATTGTACTCTGATACATGTATATTTTTGGCAATATGATATGATATATGAAGAGATCCCATATTTTGTGATGATATGCATGTTGATGATATGTATGGATGCTTATGCAGGATGATGATCTTCTGTTTTATGCTTAGATGGATACTTGTACGTGTTATATGTATGCATTGATTAGATGATTCCTATATGCATGTTGGTATGATGATTTATGCCTACATGATTGTCTATATGCATGTTTTATGAATGTGATGCTAATATGTATATGCAGGTTTATATATGTGTGCATGATGTGTTGGTGATGTAATGCCTTATGAAATGATGATTATGATGGTACTTTGGATTTTATGTTTTTGATGAGATAATGAGATAATGATATGCAGTGATTTTATGATATAATGCGTTAAATGAATGATTTATATATGTAAATGTATCTATATGTTTGTTAGATGAATGTAACATGGATAAACAAATGTAAAGTACAAATGCTTAAATGATGATTTCTAAATGAATGCATATGGATAATATATGAACCAATGTTGAGGTAAATGTTTTTATTATGATTCTAAATGGCGAAAAATATGATGAAGTGAAATCATAATGTAATGATAATTCAACTTATAGGTAACTGCACCTTGAAGCACTTTAAGAAGTAGAATGAATGCATTTGTAATGAATCCTAAATGAAATAAAATGAATGAGTATAAAAATATACTAGATGGATATAATGAATGCACTTAACTAAGTGAATAGATATATGAATGCATGCAACTATGGGAATTTAAACAAATGTATGGTAAATAAGTTTAAATGATAATAAATGATGAGTTGCAAATGACACTAAATGAATGTATAGTAATGTCTAATGATAGTAAATGCAAACAAGGACAAATTTATCATATAAATGAATCTAAATGTCATGATTATGCAATGATGCAATGATATAATGAGTCTAATGCCAATAAATGATAATGAACTATATGTAGTTAAATGCAACTAAATGATATGAAATGCACTCGATGCAAATGCAACTAAATGTAATGATGAAGATATGATCATGATAGATGAATGCAAGGTTGTGCAGACTTTGCATGATGCACTGATGATGTATCAGGGTACTCTATCATGATTGTATCCAAGACCAATTTATTTTGCAAATAACCTCTCATGTTAATCTTGTTCATACTTGCATACAAAACCATGCATATGAATAATGAATGAGGAAATGGATGGGAGATATGCAATGGAATGCAATATAAATAGATGAGATGAAATGACGATCCATTGTGCTTTATTTTCATCATTGAGCTTTAAAACGTTGTAAGAAAATACACGCAACTTGACCTAATGATTCAAGATGACCTGAGTATTCCTTACATGGATTTTGATATAGCAAGTTAATACAAGCAACTCGATATAATGGATCAAGTTGACCTAAGTAGTGCTTGCAGAACAAACAAGGATTATCTCCTTTCATGCATGACTTGGAACGTCCTCGATCTTTTTCCGACCATATCCCGAGACAAGTTCATACTGTAGTAACAGATAAACCAAAATCAAGCTTGGATGAGGTAGTAGGAACCAAAGATGGAGCATTGTACCTATAAGAAAATAGCATATATAAAGAATAAAGAATATGGACCCTCGATAATGGTTCATTCTCTTATGGTCAAGGTATACATTGTAGTCAGCAAGTCGTAGTGATCTATGACTGTATTTCGCATAAGATCACGTAACTTAGTGAACTTCCCACATATACACCATTAGTACATGCCCTGGAACTTCATCAGAATAATTCATAGAAGACATACAAACAATGTTGTAGGAACCATCTCGGCTACTCTAATCACCTGTGGATATCCTGGAGTAGCGTAGGAACCTAATATATATAAGTGAATGAATAATCTACAAATCAACCAAGTATTTGATAGCTTAAACAGAATTTTCTTGTCAAAGAAAATATCATCTTGTCTTTGTTTTAGTAAGGAAGGATGCATCCTAGTGGGACTCATTAAAATTGAGTCAAATTTTAGAGGCCCAATTCAAAATTTTGCTCTGCATGTCAAAAAGGCACCCAAATAAGTCAGTTTGAATGGCCAAGTTTGTGAGAGGTCAAAATGGAGCCAGTTGATTTTCATGGGGTAAGGCTCAGGATTCATGTCTCACACCTTTCATTTGGCCTATTCAGTGATGTGCAACTTTCAAAATTTAGTTTGGAGAAGTTTAACAGGTACCCATTTCGAGGGGTGAGTTGAAAGTGCATTTTAGGCACAAATGCAAATTTTATGGAGTAGCCTACTTTGAGCGATTACCTCTTTTGCCCTATTGATCATCATGGAGAAAATCAAAGTGGATTCAATTTAATGCATAAAATTGAGTTACCTTACAAAGTTTCAAGTCTTGATGAATCCATTTGCTCAGTTTTCAAAGCCAAATCCATTTGCAGTTTGTGTGGTTTGACTAGTCCCCGTTTCGACAGCTAGTCGGAGCCTTGTTTCGCATAAGTGTAAAAGTTGCCTCGGTGAGCGTCATGCCAAAATGTTTCTTCCGGGTTAATTCTGGTATAAATGATGAGCTACGTTTAAAATTTCAAACCTTTATCAATCCGTTTGATCAGTTTTCAAAAGGATTCATTTAGCCATTGTTTTCAGTTATCCGTACTTTCAGTGCCGTATCAGTTAATGTAGCCATTTTTATGAGCACACTATTTGCATCCTATTAGGCTTTTGGTTGAACTGAGAATTCAAAGATTTAATATGTAATTCAAGGTACCTATGTTTCAAATTTGAGGGTCTACGGAGGTCGTTTGATATTTTTGAGAAAGGCATCATGTGTTGCCAGAACATTGACTTCATCAGGTTCGGAGTGTCGACAAAGCAAGTTGGGAATTTTCAGCAATTAATATCTCTTTGCTCGGGACTCGTCTTGAAAAACCATTTGGTAGAGTTCATCCTTGTATATCAAAGTATACACCTGTCAGATGGCGAGGTCCAGAAAGGTGTTTTGACCACTTTGAAAATTACGTCTTCGTGATTAAATGCGAAAATGTGGCGTAATTGCCCGAAGGTTGCAAAATTCAGTCTGCTGAAAATGATGCCGATCGTTTCCAGAGGTAAGTTTAAGGTTCCTGAGGTATTTTAGAGGCTAGTTGTATGAAAACGAGAATTTTTTTAGTCGGACCCACTTTGGGGCCCGACCTAGCTCATGCTCACGGATTGATTTTATTGACGACTGTGTTTAATAAAGGATTTTCAGAATATGGCATGATGTTGAATTCATCCTGGTGGCGGTGGCAAAAGAGAGGGCAACAATAACTCTCAGCAAATGAAGAAATAATTAGCAGTAAATGCCAATCTCCAGTAGTCCTCCTTGTGTGTGGTGTTAAAAGGGGATTTAAAAATTAAAACAAATGCAAGGTGAGGTGCAAACCAAATATCCTCCTTGCTGTGATATGTGGGGTTTTATGTTTTCAAATTAATGCATATTGGCAGCCAATGTTCTTCTTGGTGGAGTGGTGAATGAAGAGGCAACATAAAACTTTCAAGCAAATGCTTTGGGCAGCGTTGAGATCTTTTACTACATGCAAAGACCAGTCCATCCTCCTTTCTCATGTGGCATACAATGCAATATGGAATTCAGACTAAATGCAATTTAATAGAGTAACTCCTCCCAAAATGTGGCATTGTAAAAGCATTGAGAAACCAAGCAAATGCAAGCAACAGCTTGCATGACTGGTAAAGGAGCTTTCAAATAAACTTTCAGCCAATGCAAACCTTGTTGCCTCCTCCCTGCGTGGAATAGAATGTGGAGTATGGAGATAACAACAACAATTAATTCCATACAAGCAAATGCAGTTAGCAGATGATGAAGGAGGCGTGAGAGGTAATAGCTGTGATGGTGAGTGAGATGGATTGTGGCGTGAAGATCCTTTGCCAACACCCTCCATTCTCCATGCTTTAGCACTCCTCCCAACTGTGCAATAGTATGGAACCATTGGAAATTCCAACCAATGCAAATTAATCCCTCACGTGCCTCCCCAAATCTCTCCAATGCAACATAGTGTTAGAGTTTGCAAAGCAAGGTAAATGCCAGCATAGCATCCCCCCATGTCAAGCTCCAACAGTGTGATTAATGACAAGCAGCATCCATTCTACCCTCTGCGTGGTTTTTGACAGGCATGGTGTTTGGAATGAAGGTTAAAGCATCAAATTAATTTAAAAGGCCAATGCCAAGGTTTGAAATTGTTTCCTCCCTGTGAGTGGCGTTATGGTTTGCTCAGAAAGTCATCGAACCTCATGCAAATAGAAGAACTCGCCATTAAAGCTCAGGAAAGCTTTCGAATACATAGTGCCAAGGAAATAACAATATCCCACATTCACTGGGAAGTGGTATTTTTTGGTATTTATAAGCAAAAACAAACCCATCTAATATGTCAAAGCCATATGGGCTTTTGACAGACAGTGCCTATGGGCGCCCAAGGTGGGCCCACGCGTGGATGCGGATCTCGAGGTGATGGAGGAGGTGACTGAGTGGCGACCAGGTGGACCCCACGTAGGCAAGCTTCCCAAGGCAAACAGGGAAATTTTGCAGGGAAGGGTCGACTTAACCAGTGAGCAGGTTGCAAAGGATCCGATGAAGCACGTGATTTCGTGGGCTGAAGATGCACGCGAGTTACACCCTGCGAAATGGCAAAAAAGGTAAAGATCGTGCATGTTTCGGGAGATCGAATGGTTTGCGCAGTTTTGCGAAGGAAAGTTGCTCACCAGTTAAGCCTAGCGAAATGCGAAATGACGAAAATGGCAAAAATGTAGCATGGTAAAGGTCGAGCAAGTTTGGAGCAGATCGACGACCTGTGCGGTTTCATGGAGTGGAGATGCACATCGGATAAAGGCCACGAAATGGTGAAAGCCAGGTGGCGCACAAGTGGCAAGTCCAGTTAGCGGTCCAGCAGGCGAGCCCTGGTGAGGTGGCGATGATGTGGCACAAAGGTGGCACCGAGGTGGACGACAAGTAAGCGGACACGTGGTGGAGTGACGAGGTGTCATCCCAGGTGGCGCCCAATGGACCCCATCGATGAATCAAGTTCCACCACGTGGCAAGGCGTCAGAGCACAATCAGAGCAAAAATCAAAATTAAAATCAATTAAATGATATAGTTGAAACTATAGAGAAAAATTGAAAAATTTAAATGATGTGCACATGTTGAGGATTAATTCGCTCAAGGGCTTATTTTTGGTCAAAATGGCAAGTATTATATATTTCTGGAAAGCTCTCAAGATGAGGAATCTGGTCAGGTAGTTAATTTTGAAAAATGTGGGATATTTCGAGAGAAGTTTCCATGGGAGTGAAATTCAGTTAGAGAGGAGATACTTGGCAATTTCAGTTGCAGATTTGATTTTCTTCCCTCTCCTTCTTATTCCCAATTCTTCTCATTTTGTAAGCATACCAAAAATTTGGAGAATGACTCCATATTTTCATGGCTTCCAATTCTGAGTTTTCTTCAAGATTGTACAGAGCAGGGCTTTCCTTTCAGTAATGGTGTTCAATTCTTTGCTATAGGTGTTCTTAGTTGCAAGTTCTTGTGTATGTAAGGCATGCACAAATTCACACAGAATTTGTCTTTGGATTTGTATTTTCATTATATTCAAATCAGATCCTCAAGGAGGTTGAGAGTTGTTATTCTCAAGGAGGTAGTTGTGATTATTTGCAGGGATTCTTCAAGGAAGAATTTAAATTCTATAATAAATCATGAATAATGGAATATAGTTTCTGGATTTGATATTTTCTATGAGTGAGTTGAGTAATGCATTTATGCATGAATATTTAATAATGAAGATGGATTTGCAATCGAAGCTTTCATTTATAGTTTGATGTGTGACTCTGTTGCCCTTGGATAAGGCACTGATTCTACAATTAAGGGGATTCTCAAACAATTTAAAATCCAATCAAAATATCTTTAGTGTATGTTATGTTTTGAAATGTTTCATCTATCTCATGCTCAAGCATAGTTGAGTTTTATGTGTAGATCTAGCCCATCTGTAATAAACTACTTGTTTTAGAGCCTTAGTGAGATCTATCTATTTATTGTTGATGCAGTTATGTGTCTGTAATCGTTGTATTTAATGCATCAAAGGGTGTCCCCCCTTAGGTCTAGCAGAACTTGAAGTGCAGGAGGATCAATTAGGGTCCTATGTTATGTTGCCCAAGCCCTGATTTGTTGTAGATTGGAATTGGCCATTTCATAGAAAGATTGCAGGTGTTCTTGGGTTATCACTTTTGGTGAACAACAAAAATGGTGACTCCACTAGGGAAGTGTTGTAATAATTCATGTTGAATTGAATCCCATGAGTCTGGCCAAAATTCATTTGGGGAAGAGTCTTAGAAGTTTAGAAATCTGAAAGTCATTTTCAGATTTGAAACTATGTACCCTGGAAATCTTTGTTGCTAAGAAATTTCAAAATACTATGTGACTCTACTGTGTGTGGTGAAACCCAAAAATCTGAAAGTGTTTCAGAGTGAAGATCAGTGTTTAGATTTTATTCCTCTTCAAGGAGGTGGCAACTCTGTAAGAACGAACCTGAGATTTGGAGGATTTCTTCAAATTGCCAATCAGAAGTGAAGTGAACAACAACAACAAATTTACCAGGTATTCCTCAAAGTATCTATGAAATTATATGTTCCTTATAAGGTGAAAAAGTCACCATAGAAAGGAAAAGAAATTTGTAGTATGCATACTTCATGTTTTAAAAAAACCAATTTCAGTTAAGTGATGGGAGAAGTGTGTATAATTCTGAAAATTAGTGACTGCAAGTGTTTTGAAAAGAATTTGTAAAATAGTGAGATGCATGGTTATGATAGTGGTTCAGTAGATGTTTTAAACCCGATGGATCTAGATGTAGTTCCTAGATCTCCAAATCCTTTGTCAAATCTAAAAGAGATTGATAAAGAGATTGTAGTATGTCTTCGAAAGATCCGAGAGAAATTCATCTGGTTTTTAAGAAAGAAAATAGGGAAAAGAAAAGAGGAAGAGTCATCATGTATTTTTTATAAAAGATTTATAGCTACATTAGATGAGTTTCCAGTTGATGCTAGACCCCATGAGTTTGTTTTGATTGAATTATTTTTAGAGCTTGATGAGCCTGACTCAATTAATTGGTCTACTACCTTGAGAGAAGAGAGTGTTGCATGTATTAAAGAATGGATAGATGAGATTGAAGCAATTAAATCTGAAAATGTACACAAGATTGAGGACAGTGAGGGAGATGAATCCATGAGTGGATATGCCTCCTATGATGCTGAATGTGATTATTTTCAGCATGAAAGTTCGGATGTGTATTCAAAGCGAGAAGAAATTTGTGAGAACAGTGATTGTTCAACTAATCATGAGCCCATTGAGGTTTTAGATGCTAATGATGTAGATCACCTTGTTGTTGATTTCAATCCACAATATGTTTGCAACCCCAGTTATGAAACTATGTTGCAACATGTAGCAACACATTATGAGCAGCGTGATAAAGGATATGATGCAGATGCAAGTTGTTGTGATGATGAAATAAATGTGCATAGGGACATGAGCACTGCAGATCCAATACCTTTATCAAATTGGGACAATGTTTACAGCTCAGAGGATGAAGCCGAGGAAAATGAAAATGAAGGAGGTTCACTAAGTAGTGAGCAAATTTCAGAACTCTTAGTTGCTGATTTTCAGAGATATGGATTCAAAAATGTGCCCAATCTTTCATACCCACTCAATATATGTTTTGATTCTGATTATGTTTTTGAGGGTGTAAAAAATGATACATATGATGTTGATTCTCTTCCTATGTTTGATAGACAAAATGATAATGCATATATGGTTGATAGGTATGATAATGAAGGTTCATATGTTGATATGAATTCTGGCTTTGATATGTATTATGAGGATCTACCTTTTAGAAGACATGACAGATCTAAGGTGTTTTTCTTAGATTTGCAAGGAGGAAATGAACCATTGGCAAGTAAAAATCATGTATTTTCATGTGTGAAAAATGCTGATAGAAATTGTGATCAACATGAAGTTGAAGTGCAGTCATATTATGAGAAAGTTTTCCTCTCTAGTTTGCAAGATATTATTGTGAAAGAGTGTTTATTATTTCAGCAAACTAGCAATAAGGATCTGTCTGATATTCCCAACTTTCAGAGGGAGTTGGATTACTTCTCATTTCAACAGAGAAGTAATGGTAAAAAATATGGCACTCTTTGCTCACCTAGTGACCAACCCTCTCAGCATGTGTTTGATTTTTAGAGATATCATGATTATAAACATGTTGATGATTATGTTTTATGTGATCAGCTAATTAGAAATGGAAGTGTGAATGATCAGGTAGATAACAATGAAAATTTCAGCTTACCTCCAGTTTGTGGAAATGAAAATCATGTGTTTAACAGAGGCAAGAATTGATTTCAGTTTTGATGGCCCGGGGCCATTTATAATTTGTAAATTTTGTACAGTCACTTTGCTTTCAGTTGTGTGGTTTTCAATAAAGTGCCCTGTTGTTTGGGTAGAATAAGGATGCCCTATTTTTGAAATGAGACGAGAAGAGAAGAATGATCCGTTTTTGGGTGGTCTGCTTAACCATAGATATCTGGATTCTTGTGTTGATCTTACAATCAACCATCCCTAGTTAGAGCCACTATTGGGACTTATTAAAATTGAGTCAAAGTTTAGAGGCCCAATTCAAAATTTTGCTCTGCATGTCAGAAAGGCACCCAAATAAGTCAGTTTGAAGGGCCTAGTTTGTGAGAGGTCAAAATGGAGCCAGTTGATTTTCATGGGGTAAGGCTCGAGATTCATGTCCCAGACCTTTCATTTGGCCTATTCAATGATGTGCAACTTTTAGAATTCAGTTTGGAGAAGTTTACCAGGTACCCATTTCGAGGGGTGAGCTGAAAGTGCATTTTAGGCACAAATGCAAATTTTATGGAGTAGCCTACTTTGAGCGATTACATCTTTTGCCTTGTTTATCGTCATGGATAAATTCAAAGTGGATTCAATTTTATGCATAAAAGTGAGTTACCCTACAAAGTTTCAAGTCTTGATGAATTCATTTGCTCAGTTTTCAAAGCCAAATCCGTTTGCAGTTTGTGTTGTTTGACTAGTCCCTGTTTCGATAGCTAGTCGGAGCCTTGTTTTGCGTAAGTGTAAAAGTTGCCTCAGTGAGCATCATGCCAAAATGATTCTTCCAAGTTAATGCTGGTATAAATGATGAGCTACGTTTAAAATTTCAAGCCTTTATCAATCCGTTTGATCAGTTTTCAAAAGGATTCATTTAGCCATCGTTTTCAGTTATCCATACTTTCAGTGACGTATCAGTTAATGTAGCCATTTTTATGAGCACGCTATTTGCATCCTGTCAGCTTTTGGTCGAACTAAGAATTCAAAGATTTAATATGTACTTCAAGGTACCTATGTTTCAAATTTGAGGGTCTACGGAGGTCGTTTGATGTTTTTAAGAAAGGCATCATGTGTTGCCAGAACATTGACTTCATCAGGTCCGAAGTGTCCACAAAGCCAATTGGGCATTTTCAGCAATTAATATCTCTTTGCTCAGGACTCATCTTGAAAAATCATTTGGTAGAGTTCATCCTTGTATATCAGAGTACACGCCTGTCAGATGGCGAGGTCCAGAAAGGTGTTTTGACCACTTTGAAAATTACGTCTTCGCGATTAAATGCGAAAATGTGGCGTAGTTGCCTGAAGGTTGCAAAATTTAGTCTGATGATGCGAAAATGGTGTCGATCATTTCCAGAGGTAATTTTAAGGTTCCTAAGGTATTTTAGAGGCCATTTGTATGAAAACGAGAATTTTTTTAGCCGGATCCACTTTGGGGCCCGACCTAGCTCATGCTCACGGATTGATTTTATTGACAACTGTGTTTAATAAAGGATTTTCAGAATATGGCATGATGCTGAATTCATCCTGGTGGCAGTGGAAAATGAGAGGGCAACAATAACTCTTAGCAAATGAAGAAATAATTAGCAGCGAATGCCAATCTCCAGTAGTCCTCCCTGTGTGTGGTGTTAAAAGGGGACTTAAAAATTAAAACAAATGCAAGGTGAGGTGCAGACCAAATATCCTCCTTGTTGTGGTATGTGGGGTTTTATGTTTTCAAATTAATGCATATTGGTAGCCAATGTTCTTCTTGGTGGAGTGGTGAATAAAGAGTCAACAGAAAACTTTCAAGCAAATGCTTTGGGCAGCTCTTCCCATGTCGTGGCATTGGTGGTAGGGGGCAGCGTTGAGATCTTTTACTAAATGCAAAGGCCAGTCCATCCTCCTTTCTCACATGGCATGCAATGCAATATGGAATTCAGACCAAATGCAATTTAACAGAGTAACTCCTCCCAGAATGTGGCATTGTAAAAGCATTGAGAAACCAAGCAAATGCAAGCAACAACCTGCATGACTGGTAAAGGAGCTTTCAAATAAACTTTTAGCCAATGCAAACCTTGTTTCCTCCTCCCTGCATGGAACAGAATGTGGAGTATGGAGATAATAGCAACAATTATTTCCATACAAGCAAATGCAATTAGTAGATGTTGAAGGAGGTGTGAGAGGTAATAGCTGCGATGGTGAGTGAGATGGATTGTGGCGTGAAGATCCTTTGCCAGCACCCTCCATTCTCCATGCTTTAGCACTCCTCCCAGCTGTGCGAGAGGCATGGTGTTTGGAATGAAGGTTAAAGCATCAAATTAATTTAAAAGGCCAATGCCAAGGTTTGAAATTGTTTCCTCCCTGTGAGTGGCATTATGGTTTGCTCAGAAAGCCATCGAACCTCATGCAAATAGAAGAACTCACCATTAAAGCTCAAGAAAGCTTTCGAATACATAGTGCCAAGCAAATAACAATATCCCACATTCACTAGGAAGTGTTATTTTTTGGTATTTATAAGCAAAAACAAACCCATCTAATATGTCAAAGCCATCTGGGCTTTTGACAGACGGTGCCTATGGGCGCCCAAGGTGGGCCCATGTGTGGGCATGGATCCCAAGGCGACAAAGGAGGTGATTGAGTGGTGACTAGGTGGACCCCATGCAGGCACGCTTCCTAAGGCAAACATGCGAATTTTGAAGAGAAGGGTTGGCTTAACTGTTGAGCAGGTTGCAGAGGATCCGACGAAGCACGTGATTTCGCAGGCCGAAGATGCACGCGAGTTACACCCTGCGAAATGGCGAAAAAGGTAAAGATCATGCATGTTTCGGGAGGTCAGATGGTCTGCGTGGTTTTGCGAAGGAAATTTTCTTGCCAGTTAAGCCTAGCGAAACAACGAAATGTGAAATGGCGAAAATGGTGAAAATGTAGCATGGTAAAGGTCGAGCAAGTTTGGAGCAAATCGATGGCCTTCGCAGTTTCATGGAGTGGAGATGCACACTGGATAAAGGTCGTGAAATGGCAAAAGCCAGGTGGTGCACAAGTGGCAGGTCCAGTCAGTGGTCCAGCAGGCGGGCCCTGGTGAGGTGGAAATGACGTGGTGCAGAGGTGGCGCCTAGGTGGATGACGAGTAAGTAGACATGTGGCAGAGTGATGAGGTGTCATCCCAAGTGGTGCCCAGTGGACCACATCGACCAATCAGGTTCTGCCACATGGCAAGGCATCAGAGCACAATCAGAGCAAAAATCAAAATTAAAATCAATTAAATGATATAGTTGAAACTATAGAGAAAAATTGAAAAATTTAAATGATGTGCACATGTTGAGGATTAATTAGCTCAGGGGCTTATTTTTTGTCAAAATGGCAAGTATTATATATTTCCGAAAATCTCTCGAGATGAGGAATCTGGTTAGGCAGTTAATTTTGACAAATGTGGGATATTTCAAGAGGAGTTTCCATGGGAGTGAAATTCAGTTAGAGAGGAGATACTTGGCAATTTCAGTTGCAGATTTGATTTTCTTCCCTCTCCTTCTTATTCCCAATTCTTCTCATTTTGTAAGCATTCCAAAAATTTGGAGAATGACTCCATATTTTCATGGCTTCCAATTCTGAGTTTTCTTCAAGATTGTACAGAGCAGGGCTTTCCTTCCAGTAATGGTGTTCAATTCTTTGCTATAGGTGTTCTTAGTTGCAGGTTCTTGTGTATGTAAGGCATGCTGAAATTCACACAGAATTTGTCTCTGGATTTGTATTTTCATTATATTCAAATCAGATCCTCAAGGAGGCTGAGATTTGTTATCTCAAGGAGGTAGTTGTGATTGTTTGCAGGGATTCTTCAAGGAAGAATTTAAATTCTGTAATAAATCATGAATAATGGAATATAGTTTCTGGATTTGATATTTTCTGTGAGTGAGCTAAGTAATGCATTTATGCAAGGCATTAATGTATGAATATTTAATAAGGAAGATGGATTTGCAATCAAAGCTTTCATTTATAGTTTGATGTGTGACTTTGTTGCCCTTGGATAAGGCACTAATTCTGTAATTAAGGGGATTCTCAAACAATTTAAAATCCAATCAGAATATCTTTAGTGTATGTTATGTTTTGAAATGTTTCATCTATCTCATTCTCAAGCATAGTTGAGTTTTATGTGTAGATTTAGCCCATCTGTAATAAACTACTTGTTTTAGAGCCCTGGTGAGATCTATCTGTTTATTGTTGATGCAGATATGTGTCTATAATCGTTGTATTTAATGCATCAAAGGGTGTCCCCCCGTAGGTCTAGTAGAACCTGAAGTGTAGGAGGATCAATTAGGGTCCTATGTTATGTTGTCCAAGCCCTGATGTGTTGTAGATTGAAATTGGCCATTTCATAGAAGGATTGCAGGTGTTCTTGGGTTATCACTTTTGGTGAACAACACATCCTTGTAAAGATAGTTGGTGTGTCGATGTTGATTGTTGGGTTGATATGATAAGTGGTCATCGTTTGAGTATTTCAAACTGTTTTCTTGGTATCTGCTTGAATTTGTATGTACAATGCATTGTCATTTTTTTGATTGATTTGATGTTTTCTGATGTTTTTTGGATTTGGTGAGATACTTTTCCAATGTTTTTGGCATTTTGATGATTGTTTTGAATGTTTTTGGATTTTGTGAGACAGTTTATAATGAAGAACTTAATGAATCATAATATAATGTAGAATCCACTTCCATCAACTAGATTAAGGGCATTGCCCCCAGTTTAGATATGACTATGAAAAAATGGGATGCAAGGCGCGTGAAGTACTATCTTGGATTGCAGATCAATAACAAGCCATGGTTTGGGCAGATGGATGAATGGATGAAATGAATGTGATCACAACACATCTAAAAGATAAAGGAGCCATAGCCACTACGAGTGGCACCTGTTTGCCTGGTTTTCACCATCGCACTTACCCAAGGTGCCATCGGAGTGGTTGTTCATCATTTGGATGCATAATTTTTCTTTACTATTTTGATGTTTTTGTTTTTTTTCGGGACATTTATCTAAATCTGTTTTTTTTTTTTGGTGTTTTTCTGGTATGTAGGGGAGCCTGATGCTCTATACGGCTTATGTATAAAATCGTTTGAGGTGCATGTTGTTGATCGGATCTGCTAGTGGTTCTCCTTTTGAAGTATCCAACTGATATGCCCCAAACCCAAATATAGCAGTGATAAAATATGGACCCAGCCAATTTGATTCAAACTTTCCCTGATGTTCTCTATTTGGTTGGTTATGACGATTGTCTCAAAGAACAAGATCACCTACCTCAAATGTACGAGGTCTAACCCGATGATTATAGCTTCTGCTCATGCACTGCTGATAGGCCTTGAGGTGATTGTATGTAGCTTGTCGTTTCTCATCAAGTAGCTCTAAGTCTTGAAGACATGATACTCTGTAGGCTTCGTCATCTATAAGATTATGCAAGGAAACCCATAGAGATGGTATCTCGACCTCAATAGGAAGGATAGCTTCTGCACCATAGACCAATGAGTAGGGAGTTGCGCCTATAGGGGTTCGAATGCTAGTTCAGTATGCCCATAGTGCTGGATTTAATTGAACATGCCAATCACAGCTGGCATCATTGACTGTCTTCTTGAGGATTCTCAATATGTTCTTGTTTGATGCTTCGACCTGACCATTTCCTTGTGGGTAATAGGGAGTGGAAAAGCGACGTTGGATATGAAACTTCTCACAAAGTTCATGGACATCTTGATTCTTAAAAGGAAGACTGTTATCTGTGATGATGGACATGGGTACACCATACTGGCAGATGATGTAATTAAGGATGAATGAGGTGATCTGCTTGCCGGTGACTTGGGTAAGTGGAACAACTTCGATCCACTTTATGAAGTATTCGGTGGTGGTAATAATAAATTTGTGGTTGTTGGATGAGGATGGATGGATCTTACCCACAAGTTCAAGTCCCCATTGACAAAAAGGCAATGGTGTTGTGATTGGTTGCAATTGTTGTGCTGGTGCATGTATCAGATCTCCATGAACTTGGCATTTCTTGCATTTTCTGACAAAATAGTAGGAGTCTTTTTCCATTGGTGGCCAATAGTATCCAGTGTGCATGAGCTTCTTGGCTAGTGACAGACTGCTTGCATGAGTTCTAGAAATTCGTTCATGTACCTCTTCCAAGGCCTTTGTTATCTCATCTTGTTCTAGACATCGAAGGAGAGTACCATCAAGACTGTGTCAATATAAAGTTTCAGCAATAATGGTATATCGAGCGGTTTGGTGAATGAAGGTTTTACATTGGCTATTTGATTGGTTAGGAGAAAGTGTCTGATCATGGAGGTAGGTGTAGAACTCACCATACCATGGGGATTTGGAACCGATAAGGCGACATATTATCTCAGATTCGGGGATATCATAAGCAGGAATCCAAGGTTGTTCGACCAAGAACTCGTAGCAAGTTGAATTTTGTGGAAGATCTAAGAGAGAGGCGATGGTAGCCATAGCGTCAATAGCTTGATTATGATCTCTAGGTATTTTCTCAAAGGTGATAGTAGTGAATGCTGTTTTTAATTTGTCTACGATTTGTTTGTATGGCATGAGTTTGTCATCCTTGCTCTGATATTCATCTATTGCTTGTCGAATGACCAGTTGGGAGTCACCATATACTTGTAGTTTTTGTAACTTCCATTGTATGGCTAGCCTAAGCCTTGTGATCAAGGCCTCATATTCAACTATGTTGTTTAAATATGAAAAAGTGAGCCCGTAAGACTTCGGGATGTTGTCACCTTGAGGTGTGATAAATAGAATGCCTACCCCCAAGCCATGTGTAGTGAATGAATCATCAAAGTATAGTTTCCATGGTCGTGTTGTTGTGATCATGAATATCTCTTCATCTGGAAAATTGGAAATGAGAGGATGATCGCCTATGAGTGGTGCATCGGCCAACTGATCTACAATGACTTGTCCTTTGATAGCCTCACGGTCCACATACTTGATGTCAAATTCACTTAGAATCATCGCCCATTTGGCCAAGCAGCCTGTCAATGCTACTTTGTTGAGTAAGTACTTGAGTGGATCAATCTTTGCAATGAGTTGTACTTTATGTGTCAATAGATAGTGCCTCAGTTTAGTGGCTACCAAGATCACTACTAGGCAAGCTCGCTCAATAGGGGTGTAATTAATTTCATGGCCAACTAGTGTGCGAGAGATATAGTAAACAACACACTCTTTCCCTTCTGCATTATGTTCTGCTAGTAGTACACCCAATGCTATATTTGTTGCTAAGATATAGAGTAATAGAGGCTTACTCAGATCTGGTTGGATCAGCAATGGTGTATTCATGAGATAGTCTTTAACCATCTGAAATGCTTGCTGGCATCTGGTATCCCATTGAAAGCGGATGTTTTTGTGTAACAGGTGTGTAAAGGGGTGACACTTATTCTCTAGTTGTACAATGAATCTTCAAATGGATTGTAGTTGCCCTTGTAGTGTCCTTAGATGACTAATGTTCTTTGGTGGTGGTATGTCCATGATTGCTTTAACCTTTGCTAGGTCGACCTTAATGCCTTTGACTGAGACAATGTATCCTAGAAGCTTCCCTGAGGTTACTTCAAAGACACATTTCTTTGGGTTGAGTCAAACATGATATTGTTCCAATCTATCAAATATTTTCTCTAATATGTCTAGATGACCTTCTCTTGTGAGTGATTTTGCCAGTAAGTTGTCAACATAATCTTCCATTATAGTATGCACCATGTCATGGAAGATGGTGGTCATTGCTCATTGATAGGTCGCTCCTACATTCTTTAGACCAAAAGGCATTACATTTCAGTAGTATGTTCCCCATGGACATGCGAAGGCTATCTTATGTTGATCCTCTAGTGCGATCTTTATCTGATTGTACCCTGAAAAGCCATCCATGAGTGAAATCATGGCATGTCCTCCTATTAGGTCTACTATTATGTCGATGTTTGGTAGGGGGAAGTCATCTTTAGGACATGCTTTGTTCAGATCTTTGAAGTCCGTATAGATACAGATGCCCCCATTTGGTTTGCCGACGAGCACAATATTGGAGATCCAATCTGCATAATCAATTGGTCTAATAAAACCAACATCTAGGAGTTTCTTAAGTTTTTCTTTGACTAGTACTGCAATCTGAGGATGCATCTTGTGAAGCTTCTTCTTGGCAAGTTTGGCTCCTTTTGCGATAGTGAGGTGATGCATGACTAAATCAGGATCAAGACCAGGCATATCTGTATATGACCATGCAAATTTGATCTGACACTTCTAGAAGAATTCGACAAACTTAGGTTGTTCCTCTGGAGTTAAAAGAGATGTCAAGTGTATGTGGTGAGGTGTTTCAGGAGTCCCCACATTGTATTCTTTTGTCTCTTGAATGAGAATTGTTGATCGTTCCTGTTGTGTAATAGAGAGGAGAATGTCAAACCTTTCATCCTCAGGTGCCTCAAAGAGGTTTTCACCATTGGATAGACTCTTTCTTTTTACTTTTGCGGGATCAAACAATACCACAGTGTGGTTTTCACTGGAAGATCCATGTTTTATTGTTATATTTTTGCAGCTGAAAGGTTTGGCATCTGCCTCAAAGTATGTTGTGCTATTAAGTTCAATGGCAAATCCAACTTTCTGATCCCCACTTGGTATGTTATCCTATAGTTCCAAAAAGTCAATGATCGCCTCATCATTTTGGAAATGGTCAAGACATGGGGGATTATGTTGGTTCCATTCGATGAGTTCAGGATGGATAATGGGCATTACCTCATCGATTAGGTTTAGTTTGTTAGATATGTCAGTGAGGGTTAAGATGTTTTGGTGAAGGTCATTTATGGTACTCTCCATGTTAGAATCAGGTGTAGGATGTGATGTAGGGTCTATGGAAGAAGTTTCTAGCTCATGAATCCAAGAGGTCTTTATCTGTGCTTCTTCGTAAACAGGGATGTCTTTGTGAGGTGGAGGTAGTGATGCATCTTCCTCATATGAAGTATTAAGTTGTATGGAATCGAATTCCCATTCATGTGAGTCAGTCTCTGAGTCACTTTCCAGTATCCGATTACTATCCCATACTGGGATATTCTGTGAGTTAAACACTGCAGGTGTGATTGGTTTTGTAGATGAAATGATTGGTGATGTAGGAAGGATTATGGGGATCAATGAATCTGATATGGGGAGTATCAGTTGTGTTGACTCTACTGCTTCTACTAGAATTGCTAGTGTCATAGATACTGTTGTGGGTTCTGATACAGTTGTTGCTGTTAGTGGTGCTATTGATGTTATTGCAGTTGTTGATGGGATCATTGGTTTGATTGGTGGGATGAATGGTGTTGTGGATGTTATTGTTGGGATGTTTAGCCTTAGTGGGGTAGTTGCTATGGTGTTTGATGCTACTTTTATAATCAAAGGTGACCTCTTTGTAATAGGCTGATATAGTGTTTTGCTGGGTTTCCCTTTGAATCTGAGCTTAAGAAGGGTCTCTTTTTGAAAGCCTAGGCCAGTGTTATCTTTGAGTTTTAATTCCGGTTGTAGCGGTTTATGTCTTCCTTTCTTGTAAGGTCCCAAAGCACTCTGACCATCATAACCCATTATTTGCATAATGAGAAGGCCTTTGCCATACAAATCTGTGGGAAGCTTAGCTTGCAGAATGTCGGTAGTGATAGGATCTTTATAGATCCATTTTGCTAAGTCCTCATCTCTGGTCTCTTCTTCTTGACTCTTTCAAAGGATGAATGGTGTCAAAGTACATGCTGGCTTGATCAGTGGTTGTTGAAGTAACTGTTGAGGTTTACCATGAGTTATAGGAGAAGTAGGCATTTGTCCAACACAAAAGAGTTGGCTGAGATTGTAATCCCCAGGACCTTCCTCTGCTATTTTCATCTTGAGCTTCTCTTGTTTGGGTATAGTGGTGTTTGAACTGGAAAGAGAGGTTGGATTTATGTATGATGTGGATGAGATGGCTTCTCTATTATTGGGAATGGTAATCTCTAGTTGATGACTTATATAATGACAATATGCAAAGGGGTTTGCATCTCCTAGGATTGTGATTTCTACACCATTATGTGGGAACTTGATACACTTATGGTAGGTGGATGGAAAGGATTGCATGACATGTATCCAAGGTCTTCCTAATAATAAATTGTATGGTAGAGGAAGGTCCAGAACTTGACAGATGATGTGTTTCACCACAGGGCCCACTCCGATTGGTAGCACCACAGCTCCTTTGGATGAACGCTCTGCATCATCATAGGCTTTTATTGTTATCTTCTTGTGGGGATCCACTAATTCAATTGCATATCTCAATGTCATGACCAATTATAGTGTACAAATATTTAAGCATGCTCCATTATAGATTAAGACTCACTTGAACCTATGTTGGTTGATACACCCTTCAATGTGGAGTGAGGTGTTGTGAGATTACTGGAAGGATGAGTTGTCACTTTTAGAGAAAGTGAGACAAGGTGATGATCTTAGGTTTCCAACCATAGCTTGGAACTGATCTATATTTAGGTTTGTAGGGACTGACGCCTCTTGGAGAGCTTGATCCAAGATTGTTTTATGGGATGGAGATAGGCATAATAGCTCTAAGATAGATATTAGTGTGGGTGTTTTATCTAATTGGTCCACAAGGTTATACTGCTTTGGGATAGATGGGGTGCCTTGTGAAGCTTCTTTTATTGTAATCTTGCCACGATGTGTAACAACATTGCAAGTGGAGCTAGGATTTTTGATAGTAATTGTTGCAATTTGTTCACTGGCATCATATAGGTGATTCACAGTGTAATTATATGCGGCTTGCATATAATTGGTGGTATCTGTGTTTCTCCCTGAAGTGGAAAGACCCCTTTGATCTTGTGATGGAAGTGGATTTTTAAACATGAGATGATCATTGTTTGTTGTCTTTGGGTCATGTCCTTCAATTTTGATTTCACCTTGGTCAATAAGATCCTGAATAAGATCTTTCAATCTGTGACAATTGCTTGTCTTATGTCCTTTCCCTTGATGGAAGTCACAATGTTCAGTATCCCTCCACCATGAAGGTTTTACTTGAGGTTCATAATTTGATGTTTTGGGTAAGGTCACTAGATTTTGAGAAACCAACTAACATAACACTATTTTGATGGGTTCCCATAAGGGAGTGTATGTTCATTTTCGTTTAAAATTTTGTTGACGTTGTTTGGGTTCCTCTTGAGATGTGTTGCGACCTTGATTTGGAGGAGCAACTGTGTTATTCTTGGGTGGGGGTTCTATCCTACAAATCATACCATGGGTTGTGCACTTTTGATAGTTCTTGTATCCACAACCCCGTTGTTGACAATGTTTTTGTTTTTGTTCCAGAAGTTAGGTTTGTCACTATTGAAGCATGGGTGAGGGCCATCCTTTGGCTCATTATATATCTTGATAAGCCCTTTCTTGATGAGAGCCCGCTCACATTTTAGACCTTTGGTGATCATGTCATTGAAAGAATCTAGGTCTTTTATGTCTAGGTGAAATTCCATTTTGTCATTTAAGTTGGAAATAAATATTTCCACTAGTTCTTGTTTAGGTAACTTAAGATAATGTCTACTAGACATTTGACACCATCATTGTAGAAAGACTGAAAATAGCTCACCTGGTTTTTGTTTAGTGTTACATAGATTAGGCATTGTGATATCACGTTCAATGATACGTGAGTAATCTGTCAAGAACTTTTGGATGAGTTATTCAAATGTCCTAATGCCACCTAGTAATTGAGAGAACCATGATGTGGTTGTCCCTCCCAAGCTTTGGGGAAAAAGTCACATTAGGTATGTGTCCTTGTATGCCACTTCGAGGCAAGATGAATGGAATTCTCTAACATGATCGTGAGGATCTCCTTTCCTCAGTACTTTTCAAACTTGGGTGTTTCAAACCCTCGCGGAAAAGGTGGCATATGAAGATTCCTATCAAAGGGATAGGGACAAATGTCATTGAGGGAAAATTGATTGGTTTTTACATCACTATGAAGTTGTTGGGCGAGATTCTCCACTTGTTGTCGCAACATGTCTATTTTATTTGGAGGAGGAGGTGGTGGGGGATTACCTTGATGAAGGTTGTATCTGATATGTTCTCGACCTCTTTCATCCTCATTACAACTTTGGCATTCCGATGCTTGTCTTAGTTGTACAACATCAAAGTCAGAGGGTAGTTTAGCCCCCTCTTGAGAAAGTCTTAAAAAGTGAGCATCGACATTGCTCCTGAGTATTTCATCAAAAAGTCTATTAAAGAGAGGGTTGTGTTGTTCCCTTTCTATTTTCGTCGGAGTAGGAGTGCCTGGATTTTCATCATTTATATTTTCTCCTAGGGCTTCTTGGAACTCATTGATATTTTCCTCCTCTTCCTCTTCAATTTCTTGTTGTCTAGATCTTGATCTGGTATGAGCCATTTTGTTTACAAGTTTTTGTTGAAGTTTTATGAAAATGATGATGAGATGGTGATGAGATGAAAGATTGATGTTTGGTGAAGTGTTTCGCATATGAATCTCTAGCACTAAAGATAGGTGCCGCCAAAGTTCTTTCTTGAATTGCTTGTTGTGTTTGATTGACAAGGTTTGATGTGATAAGGTTTAGAGAAATCTAAGATGTATTACAGACTTAACTACCTAGTAATGAGAGGATGCACTCATAGGCTAGTTTTAACCTGCATAGAAATGTCTCTTAGGATGAGCTTATCCTAGATGTAGAGACACTCTAAAAAGTGATGTGTTTGTGTTTGATTTAAGCAATATCAAAGTAGAACTTAGGACAAAAACCTTTTGATGTTTTGAGAGTTGGAATGGAGTTGATGAGATATGAATATGATAATGGATGAGATGTTTAACTTCAATAGAAACTTTGTGTTACAAAAGGAACAAATTCTTCCTCTTCTTGTTCAGGGGTTGGTGGTTCTTCCCAAGCTACGTTATATGTGATGCAAATGTTGAGAAAGAAGTAAGGATTGATTTTTCCTCCTTTGTTCTTATGATAACTCAAAGCTCGATATTGCATAAAAGCTTTGCGGTTTAATGACTCTTGATCAAATTTGTTTGATTTCCCTTGAAGATATAGACACATGCGACATAGGAAGGTTCTATGAGAGACAAATATTTGTCAATTAAGATAGAATAATTTCCTCCTTTTGATAAGAGCCTTTGAGCTCAATGGTCTTTTCTTCAAGTTGATGTGTTGATGAAGATTCTGCTTTCTCAAGATGTGAAGAATGGTCATATAATTTGACACCTTTGTTGTTGCTCTTGGTTTTTGATCTTTTGTTCTTGAAATGTTT
Source organism: Cryptomeria japonica (assembly GCF_030272615.1). NCBI lineage: Eukaryota > Viridiplantae > Streptophyta > Pinopsida > Cupressales > Cupressaceae > Cryptomeria > Cryptomeria japonica. The sequence continues at coordinate 665,392,314 of NC_081413.1, forward strand.
GTGTTGGATGAATTCTTGTTTTGGATTTTGGATTTATGATGTTTCTTTGACAAGAAAACAAAGCAAGCACACAAACACAAGAATGTTGCCTCAAAAGGCACAAGTAAGTATGGGTCTAGATCAACCCAATCTTTTGAACTTTTTATGACCCTTTCCTTCAAATGTATTTTAGGTGTTTCCCAAAGCTTGAAGTCATCTCAATTTGCACTGGTCTTGACTCAAAAACTAAAACACTTCAAACACTTTTTATCCCTAAGGTCAAATGGCCAGTTGCGATAATTTTAGCCCACATCTTGATATTTCTTCGACTTTGGTACTACATACCTTATGAATCCCGTTGTGGCAAGTAAGGATGTGATATACTAAGTCTTGCATGAGCATAACAAATAGATGATCCCTATGATGGGGGAGTCACCACTTTTATCGGGCTACAAGTAACCTTTCAAAAAGCTATGTTTCTACTCAAGGAAATATGTATGGTGAGTATCTTGGGAGCAAAACCTTTTATGCTCTTGCACTAAATTTTATCACAAATATCCTCAATCAATAGAATGGGTGGGCTTCTACTTAAAGGTGTTTAGTAATTTTTTATGTCTTTGGACATAAGTTCATTCTGGAGTGACTCACTTAAGAGCCTTGTAACTTGTGGTGGGGCCCATTTTTCCTTTCGGCAAGTTACACTGTAGGAACAACTATACCCAAGGCTACAGCTTTCGCTCTCACCTGATTTCTATAGCGACTTGAAGGATTTACTACGCGAGATCATTCTCAAGAGTGATGTGTCTCTTGGTAGGCCTCTCTTAAAAAAATAAAATTTGAGTGTTACTAACACCTTTCTCTTGCACCTAGGACCACGAAAGCCAAGGGAGAGGATAGTGTGTGTTAGAAGTAGGACCACTCGACAAACTCTTTTGCACAAGTGTGCCAAACACAAAATACACTTGTTCTTTTTTTTTAATATGTCATTGCAATGATGTTCTATCTATTAGGAGATGTTGCTCCAACATTCATGATGTTCTTTTTAATTTCAAAGGCAATATGTTTAAGTAAACTAGGAATTTGAAATCCTGGTCAACTGAATGAAAAAAACGTTGCATGAAGTAAAATCGTTTTGCAAAATGAGACAAGTTGATTGTTCTTTTTATTTGGACACCAATTGAAGTGTTGATTGTGAATTTTTAATTCTAGATTGATGCAAGGAAATTAAATTTTGCATTGTCGATTTTAAGCACCAAAAGAAAATTTTGATTCCTAACTTGCAAGAAATAAAGGTTTTTTTATTTATTTTAAGCACCAAAATGAAATTTGAATCCTAACTTGCAAGAAATAAAGTTGTTTTGTGAGTTTTTAGAGCACCAAAATGAAAGTTTTTGATTTTTTTTTGTTAACAAAAAGGGGTTAGCTTTAAAACCTGCACATGAAGCAAAAAGTTAGTAAAATCCAAAAATATGGTGGGCTTCCACAAGCCTAAAAAAAATTATTTTATTGATTACATGGCCTTTTTTACAACGTTCTCTTACAATAATGCTACTTTGTGTGACAACAGAAGTGCTACTTAACACAAATGCGCTAGAGTATAGATAAGAGTGCTAAAGTAAAATACTTAAACAACAATACAAGCACGCTAAAGTATGGACAAACACGCTACTTAAGAGACAAAAATGCTAATATATAGACAATAGCGCTAAATTTGAGACAATAGCGCTATTGTAAAAATAATAGTGCTAAAATATCAAATTGCAATAGTGCTAAAGCATGAATAAAAGCACCAAAGCATGACCTGTGTTTCAAGCTAAACAATCAAAAATTTAGTTTGTTAAAAAAAAGTTGTTGGATTCACGTTAGGTTCACCAAATGATGCTTTGCAAAATGGGCAACATTAGACTATAACCTGTGGTAGTATAACACCCAAAAACACAAGAAACAAAGACAAACATTAGTGTTAATCAACAAAAAACTAGTCAAAGCAAGCATACCAAAAGAGACACTAAAACCATGATAAAATATTTAACTATGGAAATAGATACAACAACGCATCTCCAAATGCCTTCTAACATGCTTTTAGCTCCTTCTCCCTTGTTCCTCTCCTCTCCAAGTTCCAAATTGGTGTAGCTCTCAGTAGCTTTTTGCACTATGGATGCCTTATGGAGGTTCAAGATTGTAGATGATTATGAAAAGTATGCAAATGCAAGCTTAATAACCAAATAAAGATGAGTTATCTAAATGCTATTTGTTAATTTTAACCAAAAGAGTGATTATGACTAAAATATGCTAAATGCTCTCTAAAATTCTCTATAACTTAGATGCATACAAGTTTTCAAGATCTGAATTATGAATAAATGGGCTCTATTTATAGGAAAAATGGAGCAATGGATGGTTGAGATTGAGTAATCTCAACAAGGGTCAGGATTGAATGGTTTGAGATCTATGTGAGGGATTTCAACCCAATCATAGGATGACAAGTCTCAATATGAGATAGGTTGAGAGGAGAGGGAATAAGCATTAAACACTTGACATGACCTGAGAGTTAACTTGGGAGTTAAGGTCAAGGTTGGGTTGAGTGAATAAATTCTTTATTCAAAGAATAATGTTTTTATCCAATGGATAAACTCTTGTGCAAAGGTTAAAGGGATAACCAATGTCAAAGCAATAAATGTTTGAGGAGACACATGAGTCATATGAGGGTTAAGTTAGGGGTTAACCATAAATGGTCATGTAAGAGCCATAAGTGGTTTGGAAGACTTTAGAGGTTAAATTGTTGAACACACATAGCATTTAATGCTTTTCAAAGACTTTGAAGTCTTTGAGAAGTGACTCCAAGTTGCTTAGGAATGTGACAATAATTAGGAGATGGATTAGGCTAATTAGGAAGGGTTTAGAAGAATCTAGAAGGGGGTTTAGGAGTGCAAGTGGATTTGGTGGGTGAGGGAAAATAGGATTTTAATTAAAACAAAATTAATTTATTTCAACTTGTGGTTGCAACTTGCATTTGTAGGAAAGTGCAAGTGGGGGGGAATAAATGATTTAAATAAATGTTTTATTTAATTTATTTAAAAGAAGAAAGGGAATTAAATGAACTAAATAGAATTTATTCATTTAATTGATTGTGAATTTGGTTTAATGAATTAATTAAAATATTTGAAGATATATTTAATTAATAGGAGAATTTTTGAAGATATATTTAATTAATCATTGGAAGTATATTTAATTAATAGGAGAATGTTTGAAGATGAATTAATTAAATATTAATTTAATTAACAGATGGCTAGTGGGTTTTTAATAAAATAGATAGCAAATATTCATTTAATTAAAAGAGACAGATTTATGTGACTACATAATCTATCTAGATGTTTAGTAATGCCTTTTAGGATGATTGATCCTAGATGTAGACACACTAGAAAGTAATTTTATTGGTATGATAAGCAATATCTGAAAGGACTAAGGACAAGACCTCTTTGTGTTGAGAGTTGAATGAATTTTTGATGTGTTTTGAATGAGTGTGAACCTTGGAATTTTTACTAAGGGACTATAAATTTGAGGATTGATTTTGGAAATGATTTTGAAGTGAGAAAGATGGAAGAAAATGTAGGAGGATTATGTGAACCTAGGAATCTCTAATAAGTGATTATGGGTTGTAGAATGTATAATGGAGGAATGTGTTGACCATGATTCTAATGATATGATAGAGCCCTTCTTTGAAAGAAAGCTTGTGATGCAAGTGGTTCTAATTCAAAGTTGTTGGTAAAACCGTGACTAAAATGATGATATCGATGGATGAAAGTGCAATGTTTCAACAACTTACAATTTTTGTATAAGAAACTTATTCTCTTTTGGGTTTTCTTTTCACTATTCTTCTTTTTGGTTTTTCTATAAATTGACTTTTTGACATATTTGAGAGATTTCCAAACATGAAGCATGGGTAGTTTTTTGCAAGAATGTATGAATTCTTTTTGTTGAGATTGTTGTTGGGTGTAGCTTGGTTTAAATGTTTGATTCCTTGGACAAGAAAACATGTCAAGCACACAAGCACATATTCTTGCCTTTTCAAAAATGGCACAAAAGGTTTGGGTCTAAATCAATCCATTCATGAAATTTTTTACCCTAATAATGTGTGTATGTTCATAGACATAAATTCAGCCCAAATTTTCATTGGTATGAAACAAGATGAAGACAACTCAAACACTTTTTTATCCCTAAGGTACTGGCCAGTTGCGAAATTTTCAACCCACGGCTTGATATTTCTTCAACTTCGGTACTACATACCTTATGTATCCCATCATAGTAGGTAAGGATGTGATATACTAAATCTTGCACAAGCATAAAAGATAGGTGGTCCCTATGATAGGGGAGTCACCACTTTCATAAAGCTACAAGTAGCCTTTCAAAAAGCCATGTTTCTACTCAAGGAAATATATATGGTGAGTATCTTGGGAGCAAAACCATCTATTCTCTTGCACTAAACTTTTCACAAATATCCTCAATCAATAGAATGGGTGGGCTTCTAAAATAAGAGTTGTCTAGTAATGTTCGATGTCTTTAGATGTAAGTTCATTCTGCAGTGACTCCCTTAAGAGCCTTCTAACTCATGATGGGGCCCATATGTCCTTTCGACAAGTTACACTGTAGGAACAACTACACCTAAGGCTACAACTTTCAATCTCACCTGATTTCTATAGCGACTCAAAGGATTTACCACTCAAGGTCATCCCAAGAGTGATGTGTCTATTGGTAGGCCTCTCTTAAAAGTAAAAAAATTAGAGTATTACTAACACTTTTCTCTTTCACCTATGACCACGAGAGCCAAGGGAGAGGATAGTAGGTGTTAGAATTGGGACCACTCTACAAATTTGCACAAGTGTTCCAATCACAAAAGACACTTGTTATTTTTAACCCTTTATTGCAATATGATCTATTTGATACTTGGAGATGTTGCTCCAACAACCACAATATTCTTTTTAGCCAAGATAGCAATGATTATGACTTCGGAAAGGAAAACTTTGAAAATAATGCTTTGATCAAAAACTAAAATTGTGTAGCCTTAGCAACCAAAAGGTAAATGTGAGGTTCTTTCCTTTATGGACCAAAATAAAAAGTGGAGTTGGTTTTAGGTGCACCAAATAGAAAATGTGAAGTTCTTTTTAATCCCTTTGTTAAAAACAAGAATGATTAAGTTCTTTTTATGCACCAAATTGAAAATTTGAGTTGTGTTTTAGGTGCACCAAATAGAAAATGTGAAGTTCATTTTAATCCTTTTACTGAAAATAAGAAATATTAATTTTAAAACCTAAAGACCAGAAAAATGTTTCTAGCTAACTCCTAAAAACCTGCACAAAGAGTTAGAAAACCTACAATGAAAGCATGCAAAAAGTTAGTACATTTGGTGGGCTCACAAGCTTAAAATTTTGTTTTTGAGGTTACAATTTTAGTCCTCTGTCCGAGACAAAAGCGCTAAACTGGTGCAGGTTTTAAAAGCACCAGACAAAGAGAAAAAGTGCTAAAATAAGTTAACGAGCCTAGAAAATGCTATAAAAGCACTACAATATGCCAAAAGTGCTAGAAAACCAAACAAAAGCGCTATTTCTAAATTTTTAGATCAGTAATGTGGCGCTAAACTGCACTGGAAAAGCGCTAAAATGTGTCAAAAGCGTTATTTCGAGCGATGAAAGTGCTAAAAATCTGCCTATGCGTGGAAACCTAAGATTTTCCAAAAAGTTAGACAAAACTAGATCAAAAGGTTGCATGTTCAATTCACGTCGGGTTCACCAAATGATGTTGAGGAAATGGGGACAAGGCAAAAACAAAGTTCAATGTTAATAAGTTAGTTTCCAACCATTAAACCAAGACAAAGAACTAAAATCATTCCAAACATATCAAGAAAGATTAAAAAACATGTAAGTAAAGCAAGATAAAAGAGGAGACAGGAGATAAATCTCCCTAAGATGCTTCCATGATGCCTTTTGACGCTTCTTCCTTGTTTCTCCCCTCTCCAAGTCCCAAATGAGTGTAGCTCTTAGCTTTTAACACTATCCATGGATGCCATATAGAGATTCAAGATGGTTGTAGATGACAAACAAATGTTATGCAAGTGTAAAAGGGTTTCTATGAGAAAGCTCCTAATGTCTATGTAAATTTCACTATAATAACCATGTTCTAATGCTCTCTAATGCCTTTTTTTTCTTGGGGAATGAGGTCCTTTTATAGGGAAAAATGTTGATTGTATGGCTAAGATTGAGTGAGCTTGTGAAGGGTCAAGATTGATGGGTTTAGGATCCATGTGATGGCTTTCAACCCAATCCCACAATGACAAGTGTCAACATAAGATGGGTTGAGAGGAGAGGGAAGGAGAACTTAATGCCTAAGGAGACATAAGGGTAACCTCATGTGGGTTAGGTTATTAGATAAATCTATTATCCAAGGGATAAACTCTTGTGCAAGAGTAAAAGGGATAACCATGGTCAAAGAAATGAATGCTTGAAGAGACCCATGAGTTAAAAGATGGTTGAGTTAGAGAGAAAGTCTCTAACCAAAGGTTGAAATTGAGTTAACCATTTATGATCATGTAAGAGACTCTAATGGTTTTAGAAGACTTTAGATGTTAGCTTGTTGGAGACACAAAGCCTTAATGGTTATTGAATACTTTTGAGTTGTTTTGAGATGCGACCTTTCTTAAGGGATGTGTAAATGATTAGAGAGAGGTATTAGCCTAATTAGAAGGGGTTAGAAGAGTCTAGAAGAAGAGTTAGATATGCAAGTGGATTTGGTGGGTGAGAAAAAATAGGATTTTATTTAGAAATAAAATCTATTTTTGTGTACAACTTGCATTTGTAGGAAAATACAAGCAGGGTGGGATTTTAAATAAATATTCATTTATTTAAAAAGGGGAATTTCATTTATGTTTTTAAATAATTGTTAAATTTATTTAAATGAGAGGAATGAGGGAAATTAAATAAATTAGATTTATTTAATAATTGGGTTATAGATAGGGATTTTTAATTTAAAGAAATTTATATAATTTATTTAATTAAAATAGAAGAATGGGGGTTGAATGAATTAATTAAATGTGAATTTAATTAGTAGAGGAATATTAGTACATTAAAATAAATATTAAATATTTATTTAATTAATAGACAAATTTATGTGCCTACAAAAAGTATTTTTTATTATTCTATTTTTGATACAAATATAAACAAAAAAAAATGTTTTATGTTGTTAAAAACCTTTTTTTATTGTAGTATATATAAAAGTCAATTATTATTAAACTAGAAGAGATTTTATTTTTTAATATAAGAAGATAGTGAAAATGATTTTTTTTATTAAACATTATTAAAAAAAAAATTAAAAAGAAGTAATTTTTATAGATGGGATGGTGTGTTAGGTCCCAGAGACAACTAAGAGGGGGGAGGGGTGAATCAGTTGTCCAATAAATTCAACCAAACTTAACCAAAACTTAATGCTTAATACCTGTAAACCAAACTTTATGCTGGTAGACAATTTTAACAGTTAATTGCAGTACCGGTAAATATTAATGCATGAAATAGAAAGATAATGACATCCACAACACATAACACAAATATTTGTACGTGGAAACCCTGTAAGGGGAAAAACCACAATGGGAAGCCTTACCCACAATCAAATGATACTACTGCAGATAGTATGTGTGTACAATATGGATTCTATACATGCAGAAAGGCCAATTGCCTAGAGCTCACTGCTCAATCACAAAATGAGAGTCACACTAACTACAATTGGATGGTTAAATCCAATGATAATGTACTGCACTAAATAGCATCTTCATATGCTAGATTCAGTACTGGTTTAGTTCTGATTGCCTTCACAAAATCCTTCCTTCAACCTTCAAATGATGTCTGCATGTATAGCTCTGCTTATTTTCAGAGATACCTTATTGCAATCCTTTTTGCATTCACACATTTGTCTCATAAATGAGATCTTACAAATACCATAACCTAAGACCAATTTGAATAGGTCAGCTCACTAAAAGATATTACAATAAAATCAATTACAAATAAATCAATATTCGATGCATGATGTCGGCTCAATGCATTTACAATAATAATAAATCATCTCCATAACATGTCGTGCTGATCTGGAATAGATATACCTGTCGGTGCATATCCTGGACCATTTTGTCGATAACAACAAATATACAAACCCGAATAAACAATTAACCAAATCTCCAAAACCAAGTGATTGAATAATGTCTTCGACATAACCAAGTAGTTTCCAAGTCATTCCAAGTGTCGGTGAAAAATATAATATGTTGGTGAACCAAATATCGGTGACTGTGCATAAGTCTGTAACTTGTCGGTGAACATAACCAAAATCTCCAAGTGCTGATAAGTGTTGACAAGTGATGACATGTATTGACATCAATGACAAAACCATATCAACATATCCAAAATACCAACAATATCCCCCTTTGGCATTGATGGCAACACAAGATGGAAAAACCATTAAAGTACCAAAATAGAAATGCCAAAAACCAAAAACCAACAATCTCCCAAAGAGATCATTAACCAGAAATCAAAATACATAATATCTCTCCTCCTAGGAATAATCTCTCCCCAAAAGAAAAAGATAATGTGTTTTTCCATATCAATCTCTCCCCCTTTGACTGTAAAAATATCTGCAATCTGCTCTTTAGTATTCACATAAACCAATTTCACTTCTTTTGCCTCAACATTCTCCTTTAGAAAAACATGTTTAGTTTTCGAGTGAAATATTGGGTTCTTTGATATATCAATTGCTGCCATATTATCATAGTAGATAGTTATAGGTTCCCTGCATTTTACTTTTACATTCTTCAACATTTGCTTGATCCATAATACCTGTGTACAATTTGTTGCTATTGCAACATATTCTGATTTTGTTGTTGATAGACTTGTACAACTTTGTTTCTTGCTCAACCATGAAATTAGTCTACTACCAAGAAAAAATGCTCTGTCGGTGGTGCTTTTTCTGTCATCCACATCTCCTGCCCAATTAGCATCTGTGTATGCACATAAATCAAAATTTTCATCTCTAGGATACCATAAACCAAGATTTGTAGTACCTTGTAGGTATCGAAAAATCCTTTTCACTATTGATTCATGATTTTCTTTAGGATTACTTTGAAATCTTGAAACAATACATACTACATTCATAATATCAGGTCTTGTTTGTGTCAAATACAGTAAACCTCCTATCATATACTTGTATCTAGTCGGATTAATAGGTATTGATTCATCTTTCAAAGATAATTTATCAATTGTAGCCATTGGTTTGCTTACTGGTTTACAGTTTTCCATGCCAAATTTCTTTAGTAATTCCTTCAAGTACTTAGATTGACATAGGAATATACCTTTATCAGTCTATGAAATCTGCAATCCTAAAAAGAATTTTATCTCTCCAATCATAGACATTTCAAATTCTTGCTGCATTTTGTTAGAAAAGTCTTTACATAATCCATCTTCTCCTCCAAAGATTATATCATCAACAAAAAATTCAATAACCAAAATGTCATCATTAGTCACTTTGTAGTATAGATTGTTGTCAGCATTACCTTTGGTGTATCCAAGCTTCAAAAGATATTTGTCCAATCTAGCATACCAAGCTCTAGGAGCTTGTTTCAATCCATATAAATCTTTCCTTAACCTACAAACCATGTCTTTGGTATCTATCAAAGAAAATCCATCAGGTTGTTCAATATAAACTTCTTCTTCAAGACCTCCATTCAGAAATGCACATATAACATCCGTTTGATATACTTTATAGTTCGTATGTGCTGCAAAAGCCAATAAAAGTCTGACTGTCTCAATTCTAGCTACCGGTGCAAAGGTTTCATTGTAATCAATTCCTTCTTTCTATGAATATCCCTTACACGCTAATCTTTCTTTGTTTCTGATTACCATGCCATCTTCATTAAGTTTATTTCTAAAAACCCATTTAGTTCCAATTACATTTTTGTCTTTAGGCTGGGGAAATAATGACCAAGTGTTATTTCTTTCAATTTGTTCTAATTCATCTTCCATAGCTTTAATCCAATATTTATCTTCACATGCCTCATTAATTGATGTAGGTTCAATTTGAGAAATAAGACATACCTCCTCATTTGCCAATCTTCCTCTAGTCATAACTCCTTGAAATTTGTTTCTAATTATTTGATCTTCAGAATGATTCAGTCTTACATAATGGGGTGTTTTTACTTGTTGATGTTCTTCAGTGACTGTTGAATCTTCAGATGATGTCGGTATCACTAGATAACCATTCTATACTAGTGTATTCATAATAGGTTCATTTGTGATTATCTCTATTGTCGATTCAGAGTCTGTGTACCTTGAATTTCCTCTAAACTGTTCATCAATCTTCACATTTGCACTCTCAACAATTTTCGGCAATCTCTTGTTAAAACATCTATAAGGCTTTCTCTTAGATGAATAACTAAGAAATATCCCTTCATCACTTCTAGGATCAAATTTGCCAATATACTCATCTCCTCTAATATAGCATTTACTTCCAAATATTTTGAAATATTTAAGAGTAGGAGTATTACCAAACCATAGTTCATGTGGGGTCTTACTGGTTTCACCTCTGATGTGACCTCTATTGAATTTATAAACTATTGTATTGGCTGCTTCTCTCCAGTATATATGAGGTAGATTTTCTTCTAATATCATACTTTTGGCTGCATCTAAGATAGTTCTATTTTTCCTTTCCACAACTCCATTTTGCTAGGGTGTCCAGGGTGCTGATAATTGTCTTCTGATCCCATTCACTTCACAAAATGTATTAAATTCCTTACATGTGAATTCACCTCCTTGATCTAATCTCAAACATTTGATTTTCTTGCCGGTTTCATTTTCTACCATCACCTTGAATAGTTTGAATTTCCCAAATGCTTCAGATTTTTCTCTGAGAAAAGTAACCCAACACATTCTAGAATAGTCATCAATGATTATCATAAAATACCTATCTCCTTGTATACTTCTAGTTCTTGCTGGACCACACAAATCAGTATGAATTAAATCAAGAACATTGTTATACTTCTCGAGAATACTTTTGAAAGTTGCTCTAACTTGCTTTCCTAATTGACATTCCTTACATATCGGATTGTGAGGTTTAACAATCTTAGGTAAATCTCTAACTACCTTAGTTGTACTGATTTTCACCATGCAATAAAAATTTACATGACAAAGTCTCTTATGCCATAAACAACTTTCATCAATATGTGCAATCAAACATGCTTTCTCATTGTTGTTCAAATGAAAGATATTACCTCTAGTTTGATTACCGGTTGCAATTTTCAAACCAATTCTGTTTAAGATTTTGCATTTACCATTTTCGAATTGTAACTAAAATCCTTTCTCAACTAATTTACCAACACTCAAAAGATTATGCTTCAAACCTTCAACATAGTAAACATTATCAGTATTGTGCTTACCATCAAAATATATAGTGCTTTTTCTTTTGATTAGACAAGCTTTATCATCTCCAAATCTTACTAGACCTCCATTGTAATCCTGAAAGGTTAAGAATTTACTCTTATCACTAGTCATATGATGTGAACATCTTGAATCAATGATCCATTCATCCTTATCTTCAATTTTAGCTGCCAAGGCCTGCTCTACCAGTTGAACAGTAGGTGTCAGTTAATCTTCTGTTATAGAAACAAAATCCCATCCATTGTCTGTCGGATCCTCATCAGAATCATCAGTAAATCCTTCATCAACATAATAACAAGATTTGTCTCTATTCCTCTTGAATTTGTATTTCTGATAGTCAAGGTTAGGCTTATATGTTTTTTTAGCTTCTTCTCTTAATCTTGCATGCTATCAGAACATCTAGAAGCCATATGACCATTCTTATTACAGTTAAAACATTTAAAGGGTGCTTTACCTTCATACTTACTTCCAATTGGACCTTTTGGCATTTTCCTTGCAAATAGTGCTTCAAGTTCTTCATTTTCTCTCATGCTTTCTTCAAGCTCTCTTGCATAGAAGGCTTTCCAATCAGATTTATCACATGATGATGATGATGATGTAGTTTATGATGATGCTTTAAAAGCTAGATCTGTCTTGATAATAGTAACAGAACCAAATTCCTCAAGTTCAAAAGCTGAAAGTTTTCCAACCAAAGTGTCTCTAGATACTAATGCATTAGGCATTGTTCTCAATTCATTTATAGTAGTAAATTTCATTTTATATGTCGGTGGAAAATCTTTTAAAACTTTAGAAACAATCTCATCTTCACTTAAGGTTCCTCCACAACATTGTATACCTAAAACAATTTCATTTACTCTTTCCATAAAAGCATAAATTATTTCTTCTTCTTCCATTTTTAGACTTTCATACCTGACTTGGAAGCATTCAAGTTTTGCAATTTTGACTATGGAATATTCTTCATTCAATGTTTCCAATTTGTCCTAAACAGATTTAGCAGTAGATCTGTCTGACAATCCCATGACTTGCTTGTTAGGCCCAATATGGAAAGCTAATGTATTGAGAGGGGAGGGGTGAATCAGTACTTCAAATCCTTTCTTTAGCAATAACTTTACTATTAAGCATAAACCAAAAACTGTTGTAACATAACATAAAGCTAAAACAAATGAATAACAATCATACATGATTCACTCCATAACACATATATTTTGGTTACGCAGAAACTCTAGGTTAGAGAGAAAAACTGCAGTGGGGATGGCACCCACAACTTCACTACTGCAATAATAAAGGTTGCTTGGTTAGAGCTACATGTTCATCTATTTCTGATAGCTTACCCTGTTACGAGTATCAAGATCGTTAGATCTACCTTGCTAAAGGATTTTACAACACTTATTCTAAATGTTGCACCTGGTTAAAGGCTTTACAATTTATAGACTTTGTTAGAGTCTTTTACCCTGTTAAAGGTTTCTCTTACAACTCAAAATATTACAATAAAATCTTTACAAATATTTGCAACTTCACATCTGAAATGTTATAGCAGATTCTATGTGCTCAAAATCAGATTACCTTGCTAATAACATGCCTCGGTAATCCATAAAGTAACTCGGTAAACCCTTGTGTTTACTCTGTTCCTTGACTGTTCTCTGAAATCCTTCTTGGTGACCTTTATGTCTCTGATAGTCATAATACTCAGTGCTTCCTTATCTATTACACATGTCTTGCTTCATGCACCTCTCTTATCTGATCCTTAATTCATGTTGTATAAATAGATCTCTTATGTCGGTGATCTGTTCATGCTTTGATCTTATAAACATGATTTATCAAATGAATAACCATACAAAATACCTCAAAATCATACACAATCTAGAAGTGCAATTTCCAATGTGATAAAGGTTCTTTGTTCCTCGATCTTGTAACACATTTCCACACATGTGTCTAGGTTCAATGAATTTGGTAACACATTTCACTTGGTGTATATCAACTCAGTGTATCATATTTGCTACTCGGTAGACATAGAGTGTTACTCGGTAGACAACTCAGTGTATACTAAGCTCTGTGACTACTTTCTTCTATAACCGACTGCTCTGTGCTTAACAACTAAATGTTTTGGTAGTAGTAACCGACTAGAGTATATATAATGACTTTGGACATAAAACTAATGGCAACTTAGTAAGTAGTAACAATCTCTCCTTTTGACATTAGTTGAGATGTTTGACAAAACTTCTTTCAAAGTCACAACTCAAAAATCTATATACTTACAAAATTTGACTAAACTAACAGTATATACATTTGTCAATGAAATAGTATATCTATATATACTCCCCTTATCAATATACTGTACATAACTTTGATTTTGCATGCTCGGTGATCAATGTTCTGTGTTTAGTGCACTTGTTCTTTGCTCTTTGATTACTGCTCGGTGTTTACTACTTCCTTGTCAAATTCAACTGTGCATTTGGATACTCTGTTCTATATACTCCCACTGTATACTACACTCCCCCTTTGATACTTTGATACTATACTCCCCCTTTTTGACAAACATCAAAACTTATTTACCATTTGGTGGAGGCAACTGGTCAAAAATGTATTTGTACTTTGTCCTTGCATCGGTGAGAGCGGCAGAGAGGGCATCCTTGACACTATCCATGAGTGAATTTTGAGCTATAATGTTAGCTAACAGTGAAATTAGTCCATCTAAAGTGCTTCCCTCTAGCTGAGTGGATAGGGAGGTAGCCTTGTTGATATTCTGTTGGACAGAGGACAAGTGTGGAATGAATAAAGTTTGAAGAGTCATAATATCCATCTTGATTTTGTGCTCTTCATTCTTGAGTTCTGATTGTTGAGCCATGAGCTTTTGTAACTTTGTATAGAAATGCTGAATAGAATTTGGCTCAGTGGTCAACTTATTTGAGATATCGGTGATCTCTTTCTCAATCACTTCTGTTTTATTTTTTATATCTTTAATGAATAAATAGAATGTATAGAGTTTCTGAAATAAATAAAGAATGTGCTTGAGTTGAGGGGACAACTCAGCAATAAATTTGACAAGTTTTACTTTGCCAATAGCAATGGCTTTCTATACCTCTTCAATCATTTTTGCAGTGAGCTCTTTGTCCTTCAATTTGCTCAAATATTCAAATGCGTCTACTCCAGATGTCTCGATCTGATTGAGGAGTTCATCTAGTTGAATATGGATGGCTACATCTTTTGACACTATAGCTTCAGGTAGCATATCTGTTAATAGTGCTTTCACCTTTTGAAGTACTTTGCTTTTCTTTTGAATAGCCATTTATTTTTCCTATTCTGCTTTGGCTTTGCATAGTTCACCGAATTCAATGAATGCTTGCCCTTTTATTTTGGATATGTCTACATTTGGCAACACTATCGGTTTTGACAAATCTAATTTGAAACTATGCTTTTTCATTTTCTTTTCTTTATTTTTCACAGGTTGAACTAATATAATGGCTTGGGAAGCTTGTTGACCCTCGGTAGGTTGCTCAGTAGAGGCAACACTTTTGTCAATTTCTTTAACCTCTGCTGTAGCCTTCGATGAATCTTTTCTCTGAGTCTCAGTTGTAACATTTTCAGTGCTAGAAGGGGCTTGAGAGGTATGTTCCTCGGTGGCCTAAGAAGTAGCTTCTCCTTTTGTAGACTTGTGATCCTCTTTTCCTTCTTCAGTATCCTAAGGTGTCTCAGTTAAAATAGGCTGAGTGACTGGAGGATGGGGCTGAACTTGTTCCAAAACTGACTCACTAGATACCAGTTTGGCATATGCATTCCCTTCTATCATTTCCTATTCTTGTGCCTCGGGAGTCCATGATATCCTCATCAATTTGTATAGTGTCAGCAGGGTCTTTCTCAGTGATATCAAGATCTTTCTCGGTGACATCAACTATTTCAACTTCAACTTTCTCATCAGTACTCTTGATTTGAAAGATTTCCTGCCATTTTTCCTTTGTCTCCTTCTCGACATCAAGATAGAGGCCATTTATCAGTTTCAAGGCTCTTTGCCTGACTAGGAAGTTTGAGTGGTAGTTTTTCAGATGTTCACTTATTTCATCTACCGACATGTCTGGAAAGAGATGTACCAGACTTCTTTCTCTCATCTTCTTTTCTGAGTCCATGGTATATTTCCACCTGTTATCAATATGCAAATACAATTCTTTTGGAAGAAAATTAGTTACTTCCAATGGGACCAATCGGAATTTTAGAAGAGTGCAGATTATGGCTTCTTCTATTTCTCTCTTTTCATCATTATTTCTAGATTCATACTTAACATATCTAAATGATCCAAATCCACCATATTGCTTCAGATTAGCACAAAAATTATCAACACTATGTACATCTTCCTTTTTACTCTTGACAATCTGAAATTTACTTTTGTCTTCAAATTCGGTGTCACTGGACTTTTTACTCAAAATGAGTCTCCAAGTAGATTTCTTATAAGTTTTTGTTGCCTTTGGAACAAAAACACTTTTATGTTTCTTGCTCGATGACTCTGTAGATGATCTAGTGTTTGGGTGCTTTACTGAAGGAGTCGGTGATACCTTTGATGTATCCTATTTCTTCCATTTCAAAATTTTCCCTTTAGGCAAATCGGTGCTCAATGTAATAGGTGCCTCTTGGGCTTCAGATTCCTCCTTGGTGATGACTAGAGTACCCTTGATAGGTGTGGAGGAATATCCTTCTCCAAATTTCTCCATTAATGCCTTGATCAGTTTTGTTGCTTTCCTTGTAGCCTTGGGTACTACAATACTCATCTTAACTTTCTCTTTAACTTCTTCATATGTACCATATTTTAGCTTGGTAGCATGCCTTGGTAATGTAAGAAAATCATCTATCTACTATTGTGTGATGTCAAAATCAATCTCATAACCCATAGGTGGCAAAGATTGAGTTCTTGGTTCCACGACATTAACTTAGCAGTAGTCGGTGTCTACTTCAAAGTATATGTCATCGTTGTATCTCTCTACTAACTTGGGTTGAATTCTATACTTGTTATGCATCTTTTCTTGAAACTTGATAAAGTAATCATCCATAATATCATTAAATTTATCACCTAGCCATTTGATGAAGTCATTGATTTGATGAGTGATTGGTCGGTGTAGCTCCCAAACTACATTACCGACTGATGGAAATAATTTCTCAAAATAGAAAAACATGCATACCAAAAGTGATCCAAACTTCAGTGTGTTAACCGAGTTGTTCTTCTTCGGCTTCCTTATGGTGTTTAGATTCTCAAATAGGTTTTTCAACAATACTTTGCATAGATCAATTTTCATTCCTTTCTTCACAATTTGATATGCTAAATCGATTGCTGGACAGGGTACACTATTTTCCCTTGCCAATTGAAAGAAACAATAACCTATTACTCTAATGGCAAACTTCAGCTCTGTATCTGTGATATTGTTCAATTTCAGTCCTCTACAATCAGATTCAACTCCAGTTAAACTGATCAATTCCTTTTGTGAAATCATTTTTTGAGCTCGGGCATGATCAAAATTAGGGTAACCGGTGATCAAATGAATGATTTCCTTGGTGAATTTAAATGGTTTCTCCTCTAACCACATGAAATCATCATGAACTCTACTCAAAACAAATTTAACCCATTGGGGTTTGAAGACTCATGGGTAGGTTAGGGCTTTGATCAATCCCTTGACTTTAATGTGTTCAAAGTTGTTATCCAGTTTCCCATCGGTACATAATTCATCATATGTGACCTTGATCTCAACATGACCTAGTTCCTCAACACAACACTTAGTGAAGAATCTGACATCCTCAACTAATAAAACCCTATCCAGAATGAGTGAAAATGCAGTTTTATCATCCGGTTCAGATGCTACTTTGGGAGTTAGAGAGTATTTCAGTGAGGGCTTTTCAATGTTCTCAACAACAACGGGCTTTTGGATCTTCGGTTCCATTGCAAATTTTGGATAATCACTTAACAAAAGATCCTTAGGGTTTGATAACTTTTAAACGGCAGATGCTTCCCACTTAACAAATGTAAAACAAATATTCACAACTGATATGATCGGTAAACTAGCTTGACAATGCGTTGTGATTGATGTAAATACCTTGAATTTCACTTCGAAGGAGGTTTGATCGCCTTTGAATTGCTTTGCTCTGCTTTCTTGAAAACTTGGTAAGTGTAAAATGACTGCGTAAAAGATTTAAGTACACAATATACCTTATCGGGCTTCGTACAGTTAGGTCAAAAAGCATTAAATGCACTCGGTTCCACTAAACCAATTTACCTTTCTTTTTGTGAGTTTACCGAGTAGCCAGACTTCCTGCATTTACTAATTAGACAAGCTTCCAAAAGACTTGATAAAATTTCAAATTTCCTAATGCATCTTTAGCTATGCAAATTTTGAATTAAGTACATGATAAAATAGGAACTGTTAAGATTTAACCTTGAGAGAATGCAGTCCCTTTATACCTTTACCGATTAATTTGGAATAGGTGCACCTAACTCGGTAGGTAAGGTGCTTTCTTCATTTGACACAATTTCCTTCTTTTTCCAAATCATTTGTAATTTGCCTTTTATTTCTTCAATATCTCCTCTAGGTTGATCTTTGCAATCTCTAGCCAAGTGTCCAACTTTGTGACAATGAAAACATACCATACCAGGATTTCTCCATGATCTTCGATTGTTCATTCCAAACCTTATAAAGTAGTTGGCACTTATATGTCCATATCTTCCACAACATTCACACCATATCCTTGTATTGTAATCCCATGGTACTGCAGAATATTGTCAGTTAGGATCTATGTGGGTTTAGTAGCCTCTAGTATTTGCTCGGTGTGCAGACCACATATAGTTCTTTTGCTTAAACCAACACTTCTCAGTACTATGTCCATATCTATTGTAGTTTTTACAAAACCCTTTGAATTTTGCCTTCTGATAATTGCTAGCAAACATTGTCCTACATTGGTTAGATGTGTGACCATATTTATTGCAATTGTAACAATAACCATTAGACCTTGTGACATTTGGTTGCTTACCTTTTCTAATTTGGCACATGTTAGCACTATGTCCTTGTTTTCCATAGTAGTTGCAAATAGGCTTCTTTCATTTGATGTTCTTCTTATTTCTAGCTTGCTTTGATGATTCTCCTCTCTTGGTAGTGTGGATTCCCTTTTCGGTAGAGTCTTTTCCTTTGTAACGGAGTCCTACATCTTTGTTGGGTCTTCTTGTATTGAGTTGCTCATCCAACATCTTTGATGCTTCATAACTCTTCTTCAGTGTTTCTTTGGATTTCTTTTCTGCTTCAAGTTCATCGGCCAACCTTGATAGTTCAAGTTTTAATGCTTTCAGATTTGCTTCATGATGTGCATAACCCAATTGATCTGACAGATTTTGTTGAATCCTAGTCAACCTTGTGATTTCATCATTCTTTTCAGATACTAATGCTTCAAGCTATTGTTTTTCTCTTTCTAGATCTCTTACTTTATCCTTGGCTATCCTCAATGCATCAAGATTTTCAGTCATCTGTGTGTTGAAATGTTCATGTCTTCTTTTCATTTCTTTTAGCTGATCAGTCTGTGCTTTATTTTTTTCTTTCAGTTCTCCAATCATCTCTTCAGTCTCTTCAGATATACTATTCTCAGATGATGTCTCAATTTATTCCACTAACTCTTGAGAGTCCTACAAATCATCAGACAACCTACTTCTGACTTTCAATGATTTTTGCATTTGTCTTTGCATGTCTGCAATCACTTGATTAGCATGATCCAACTCTTCTTGCAGATACACAATTCTCTGAGATTGTTTATAGCCTTCCATTGATAAGATCTTTTTCTTTAGGCTGTTAAACCCTTTTCCAAGATTCAAGCTCTGATACCAATTGTTAGGCCCAATATGGAAAGCTAATGTACTGAGAGGGGAGGGGTGAATCAATACTTCAAATCCTTTCTTCAGCAATAACTTTACTATTAAGCATAAACCAAAAACTATTATAACATATCATCAAGCTAAAACAAATGAATAACAATCATACATGATTCACTCCATAACACATATATTTTGGTTATGCAGAAACTCTTGGTTAGAGAAAAAAACTACGATGGGGATGGCACCCACAACTTCACTACTGCAATAATAAAGGTTGCTTGGTTAGAGCTACATGTTCAGCTATTTCTGATAGTTTACCCTGTTAGGAGTATCAAGATCGTTAGATCTACCTTGCTAAAGGATTTTACAACACTTATTCTAAATGTTGCACCTGGTTAAAGGCTTTACAATTTATAGACTTTGTTAGAGTCTTTTACCCTGTTAAAGGTTTCTCTTACAACTCAAAATATTACAATAAAATCTTTACAAATATCTGCAACTTCACATCTGAAATGTTATAGCAGATTCTATGTGCTCAAAATGAGATTACCTTGCTTATAGCATACCTCGGTAAACCCTTGTGTTTACTTTGTTCCTTGACTGTTCTCTAAAATCCTTCTCGATGACCTCTGTGTCTCTGACAGTCACAATACTCAGTGCTTCCTTATCTATTACACATGTCTTGCTTCATATACCTCTCTTATCCGATCCTTAATTCATGTTGTATAAATAGATCTCTTATGCCGGTGATTTGTTCATGCTTTGATCTTACAAACATGATTTATCAAATGAATAACCATACAAAATACTTCATTGGATAGATGACCTCAACATCATACAAAATTTAGAAGTGCAATTTCTAATGTGGTAATAGTTCTTTGTTCCTCAATGTTGTAAGACGTTTCTACACATGTGTCTAGGTTCAATGAATCTAGTAACACATTTCACTTTGTGTATATCAGCTCGGTGTATCAGATTTGTTGCTCGGTAGACATAGAGTGTTACTCGATAGACAACTCGGTGTATACTAAGCTCTATGACTACTTTCTTCTATAACCAACTGCTCTGTGCTTACCGACTAAATGTTTTGGTAGTAATAACTGACTAGAGTATATATAATGACTTTGGACATAAAACTAATGGCAACTTAGTAAGTAGTAACATTGCTGATCTGACAATGCGCTCAAAAGTGCTTCTCTTGCTTTGCAATCATTTTCCTCACCTTTAGCTAAGTTAGGTGGATTAGGTTGACCTTGAGTAGGAGCTGTATAGCCATTCTTTGTAACATCCCATATGTCCTTTCTAATGCAATTCAAATGTGTCTCCATCCTGATCTTCCATATGCCATAGTTAGTTCCATCAAGTTTCGAATTTTCCTTCCTCAAATAGTTAAAAGACATTGGATCTCCTCAAGCTGTTAAACTTTTGCAAAAAGAGGATTGGGCTCTGATACCAATTGTTAGGTCCCAGAGACAACTAAGAGGGGGGGGGGGTGAATCAGTTGTCCAATAAATTCAACCAAAATTAACTTAACCAAAACTTAATGCTTAATACCGGTAAATAAAATTTTATGTCGGTAGATAGTTTTAATAGTTAATTGTAGAACCGGTAAAGATTAATGCATGAAATAGAAAGACAATGACATCCACAACATATAACACAAATATTTGTATGTGGAAACCCTATAAGGGGAAAAACCATGGTGGGAAGCCTTACCCATAATCAAATGATACTACTGCAGATAGTATGTGTGTACAATATGGATTCTACACATGCAGAAAGGCTAGTTGCCTAGAGCTCACTGCTCAATCACAAAATGAGAGTCACACTGACTACAATTGGATGGTTAAATCCAATGATAATGTACTACACTAAATAGCATCTTCATATGCTAGATTCAGTACCGGTTTGGTTTCGATTGCCTTCACAAAATCCTTCCTTCAACCTTCAAATGATGTTTGCATGTATAGCTCTGCTTATTTTTGCATATACCTTATTGCAATCCTTTTCGCATTCACACACTTGTCTCATAAATGAGATCTTACATTTATACCATAACCTTAAACCAATTTGAATAGGTCGACTCACTAAAAGATATTACAATAAAATCAATTTCAAATAAATCAATATCTGATGCATGATGTTGGCTCAATGCATTTACAATAATAATAAATCATCTCCATAACGTGTCGTGCTGATCTGGAATAGATATACCTGCCAGTGCATATCCTGGACCATTTTGCCAGTAACAACAACTATGCAAACCCGAATAAACAATTAACCAAATTTCCAAAACCAAGTGATCAAATAATGTCTTCGACATAACCAAGTAGTTTCCAAGTCATTCCAAGTGCCGGTGAGCCAAATACCAGTGACTGTGCATAAGTCTGTAACTTGCCAGTGACCATAACCAAAATCTCCAAGTGTTGATAAGTGTTGACAAGTGATGACAGGTGTTGACATCAATGACAAAACCATATCAACATATCCAAAATACTAACATGGTGTGGGCATCCACTCTTTTTTTTTTTCATATTGTTATGAGATTTGACACTAATAACTTCATTGGTGTTTGAGAGTTCCTTGTGACTTTTTAGAAAGCTCTTTAGGTTGGAAGAGGATAATTTGTGAGATATACTTTATGATTTTGGTCTCTCTTTTAAATAATAGAAATGTATCAAAAATATTCTTAGAAATTGGCATCTTATGTTAAAAAAATTATTTGTCTTTCATAAAAAATTTAGATAATCAAATGCTATTGTTAATTGTATGGTAAATGGGCCTTCGATGTTATTTACATTTGAAAGGTCACATATTGGACATCCTTGTCTTCAAGTCAATCTTTTCAAATTCTTCAGCTCATCCATAATGATTTGGTTTAATCTTTCTAGTCTATAATTCTTTAAAATTTTATATTTTTATTGGTTTTGTGATTTTCTTGAGTTCTTGGAGGAGGTAGGTTTGTGAAAAAACTCCTTGAATGCTTAACCTTTAAATTTTAATGACAAATATTGTTATTTGGAAATCTTCTCATGATTTTCACTCCTTTAATTGATATATTTATCTTTTTAATAAAAAATAAAAATGTTAACTTTTTCAACATTTTATCAATTTATTTTTTATAAAAATAAATATTAAAAAATAACTCTTATTAATTACACTTATATATAGGTATAGGTATATAATATTCTATTTTCTCTAAAATTATATCATGAATCTCAAGTCTTATTGTCTTGTGTGGGACTCGATTACAGGTAGTAGGACAAGTAAACTATAATGGACATTCAATGAAGGAAATTGTGGCACAACAAACTTGTGCTTACATAAGTCAACAAGATTTGCATAGTGGGGACAAGTAAACTATAAGTTGTGCTTACGAGAAATCTTAGAATTCACCTCTCAATGCCAAGGTATAGGTTCAATATATGGTATGTCTTAAGCTTGAAATTAGTTGTTGTATATATCATGACACCTTCATAGTCAAGGCAACAATGTAGTATATTATTCCTAAATGTAAACTAACGTGAACAATGTACTACATACAACCTTTTAGGACTACATCTCTTTAATGGTGTTGTTGTTGATGCTAGGATAGGAAGGGTAACTTTTACAAACTTTCTCTCTCTTCTGTACTGATTATAAATAGAAGTCCCTAGTACATGTATGTCTTTTAATGCTAGTATTGTAAAGAACATCACAATCCCCGGATGAGAGCTTTGATTTCAAGGACGACGAGGCCATGGAGGAAAGGGTTGAAAGGGAGAGGAAGATTAACTTCATTGCCAAGGCATGGGAGGTGTATCGTGTGGGAGTCATGAATTGTGACCTGGGGCCTTTTAGGAGACTATTGTATTCTACAGACAATTGGCTCAATGCGGCTTTGGTGGTCCATGTGGTTGATATTGGAGAAAGATTGCCTATCATTTACCATTATCTAGAATAGTGTTTGAATAGTGGCTATATTGCTTAAGCTTTCTATGTAATTCTAAGAAACTGAATGTACGGGAGCTATCCCCTTTTGATAGCACTTAATAATAATAATAAAATAATAATTATTAAAATAAATTCGAATAAAATTTTAAAAAATTAAATATATAATTTCAAAAATAATTATATGTATTAAAATCTTAATATAATATACATATTAAAATAACTTAATTAAATATTATACATGTTATATAGTAATTATTAAAATAAGTATAAACAACACTTAAAAAATCATTTATATTATTCACCTATATATATTTTTTAAAGTTAAATAATGACATTTTTAAAATTTTCATGCAATATATCCTAAAATCATTTAATTACATTATATATGTTATAATATAATTATTATTAAAACAGATAAGAATAAAGAAATTAAATAAATATCTTATTTCAAAAAATTAAATATTAATATATATATTATATTTATCATTTTGTTAATGTAACTTTAAATAATAAATAGAGATAATTGTTAAAAAAAATAAAAATTAAAAAAAATTAGTTTTAAAAATGAAAAGAATGTTAGTGTAAAAATCTAAGTGGGAAAGTGTCAGGTGACGTGGCCCCCAAACTGGGAAAAATCCTATTGATAATGGGACCCACGACAACTGACAATGGATGTTGTCGTCCGTTGGATGAGCATAGATCAACAACATAAGGTGTATTTCGGGCCGAATGTGGGATCTCTAATTTTTTTTGCAAACTTCCACCGGAAACATGTTTTATTAAACACCGACACGAAAGAAAGGTTATGGCCCATGGGACGATGAAGTGTTAGATAATGTGGTGTTTGGGTGGCAAAAATCCCATGTATAATGGGACCCACAACAATTGACAAAGGATATCGTCATTTGTTGGATGAGCACAGATCAACGACGTAAGCTGTATTTTGGGCTGAATTTGGGAACGATAATTTTTTTTGCAAACTTCTACTGGAAGACTTCCATAAATGATAAAAATTTAATTAAGTATAGTTAAATTCTAAATTTGTAATTGTATACTTAATTAAGTGTAATAAGCTCTATTTCAGGTAGAAGTTGTAAAGGATTAAAAAGTCTTCAAAAACATTCCAGAAAAGTGACTTGTGTGACG
This sequence comes from Cryptomeria japonica, assembly GCF_030272615.1. Lineage (NCBI taxonomy): Eukaryota > Viridiplantae > Streptophyta > Pinopsida > Cupressales > Cupressaceae > Cryptomeria > Cryptomeria japonica. The sequence goes on from NC_081413.1 coordinate 665,416,662, forward strand.
TGTCAGACTGTCAGTCCTCAGAATTTAGAAAGAAGCAATGAATTTTTTGCCTTGCGATAGCGAATAGTTATTAATAATAATTTATAAAAATAAAACACAATTCTAGAAATTTTTCCCTTTAGGTTTTACTTTTGAACATTCAAGGGTTTTCAAGCTAAGGGACTCATTGGTATTTTGACTCTTGGACAAATTAGTAAATCCAAGGAGATTCAGAAAGGGCTACTAGATTGAGGAATGCAACAGAGTCTCTCTGCGCCAGTCTACTCAAATAGAAATTTTGGGTAAAATCTAGAACATCTACATCCTGCATTTTTAATTTTTGAATCTCGTGGTTTACCATTTAGATTTTAGAACTAGAATTAGGGGTTCAACTTGAGGGTTAGCAATATTTTGAACCATTAACAGTACCAGTGATGGGGAAACAAGATAGTACAACTAAAACCTAGGTGAATGAAAAAATAGACTTAACCAAATTGGTTAAAACAACAGGTTTCACTAATGAATACCATAATATTTATGACCATCTTATCCATGGTAGAAAGCGAATCATAGAAATTAGATATGCATTGTCTAATAAGGCGAGAGATCCAAGCAGGGTAAAATATACTATCTTTAACACAATGTTAAATGCAAGTACAAATAAAATTGCATCGTGGTATGTTGGACTTCCCAGCATGGTGTTACCTGAAGTATTCCCTTGCCCATAAATTGTCATGGTTCGTGCCCAAAATTATGATGAAGATAGAAAAGCAATTGTCAATAAAAATAATCAAGAGAAAATTTTGTCCATAACAGAGGAAAAATTTGCTTGTTTATGGAACCTAAGGTTTGAAGCACAAAACTCAAATGTCCACATTGACCTGGGAAAGTTGGCAGATCAATATGACAAAATCGATGCCAATTATAAAGATTCATTTATTAAAGGTCTAACAGTGTGTGGTACTCGATTGGATGGAATCATAAGCCTCCTTATGATTATAGTATTTTTGTGCCATGGGTTCATGATACTATTTCCTTGCTAACATTTTGTTTGGGATTGGAAAATGATAGGGAAGTGGGTGTCAACCTTCTTGAAATGATTTTTAATATCCATTGCGTAATAGGACCAGTAAGATTTAATTTTGTTGAGCACTTTGTTCAATCCATGCAAACACAATTACTAATGATTAAAATAGGTTCCTATAATACATTTAGGTTCACATCCTACTTGTATCAAAGTATAGTGCAATATTCGGGACCAACAAGCTTCACATTGAGGTCTATAAGATTGATGAGAAGACTCAGAATAGAATAGAGTATCCAATATATGAATGGACACCTAAGATAAGGATGGATGATAACAAAAAGAACTAGAACCATTTTGTAGACTTCTTTTTGGCACCAATGTATAATGAAATTATAGGCACTCCAATGCCTAGATTGCTCATGTCTTGTAGAGATTGCATTCAACTCGAAAGTCAAATACAATTGGATGATTGGTTCTTCATGGAAGAATACACAGTGTTAAGGCTTCACATATCAACAGTAGAACCCTACAAACTTCCAATACATGTGACAGATAGGGTTTTTGCATTGGAATATGTACAACAGTTGGAGAGCACAGATGTGCATATGTGGACTCCTGGGATGAGGTAAAAAAAGAGATGAAGAAAATTGCCGCTGACAATAAAACTTCAATAAAATAATTGTCATCACAAATTATGGCATTGCACACACAGAAAACAATAGAGCGGGGCATCCAAAATAAAAATTAAAATAGGAGGTCCAATAATTTCTACCAAAAATTTGCTAATCCATCTAACAAAGTTATTCCCAAAAAATACTGCAAGAATGTAAAGACGGAGATTGGACTCAAACTAAAATAAATATTTTTTGGACTATGAGGAAGAATCTCGATGAATCAAAGACCAATGTAGAATTTGATGAAATCGACAAGGATATTGAGTTTAGCAAATTATGGAATATGGAGCATCCCATAGAAGGATATGACACAAGTGATTATGATAAATTTGAGTATGAGGTTGAGGTCACTCCAATAGCTACTACAGTCTCTATAAAATTGAGTGGAGTCAATGCTTCCATGAAAGAAAAATATATCAAAGGGGAAAACATTGTGGAAAAAATGGGTTTTGAAGGTGGTGGTCTAGGTCCTAGAGGAGAAGACCCTTTGTTTCCACTTGAGGTACCACTTCCATCAAATTCAAAATCAAAACATCCTGAGAAACCAGTCATTGGACTTGATTCATCAGATTCATCACATAAAGGTACTACTCATTACCCTACATCTCCATTTCAATCGGTTAGAGCTTCAAATCCACCTTGTGCAAACACTCAGATTCAATCACAACCACTACCACAAAATGGTATTCCTATTGGTGATGAATCAAGTACCACTGCCATTGGTGGGGAATCTTGGGATAGTATTCCTATTAGTGTTCAATCAAGTACCACTACCACTGGTGGGGATGGCATGGGTACTAATACCAGTTATCCTGATCAAGTACAACAAGATATCTCTTGCAAGAGGACAATAGTAGTAGATACTATACATAATCCTAGTGATCAACACAATGTGAAGAAGCAAAAGGTTATGACAACAATGATGAGTATGAAAACACCTTTAGAACAAACCCCTCAAAAGGGTATAAAAACTACACTTGCAAGTGACAGTGGGACAAGATTAGGAATGGCTTTTGGTACTACTCAAAATGTAGTAATTAGAACAACAGGCATAGGTGGAGCCTCATATATCACTGCAAATGCTATTTCACCTTTTAAACATTCAATTGCTTCAGCAAACCCAGATTTTCATTACAATGTTTTCCCTTAATAATTTGCACAAACAACAAATATGAATAAAGAAAAAAAGAAGACATTGAAGAGGGGTGCCCTTACTGCAACTTAAGAGGAACAACCTGCATTGAACACGGTATTTCCCACATATGACCTAAACAAAGATATGATGGAGTTCATGGTTGTTAGGCCCCCAAATAAAGATTAAAATCCACCACAGAGTCAGATAGATCCCTATGAATTTCACGTTAGCACCCTCCAAATGGATTTTTCCAAAGTTCAAAATGTGGACAAAATTAGTGTGTCAAAAAAGACCAACAAAGTGATCTACACTTCACTGCTAAAGATGGAGAGAGAAAAAATTAAGGTGGAGAAACAAATGGAAAAGTTACAGGCAGACCTTGAAAATAAAAAATAAAAGAGGAAAGTAGCAGATAACATGTGGAATGAATTATATAAAAGGATAAAAATTTCAGCCTCTACATCAGCAATTACAGAGCAGGAACAAATGGAGGCAGACCTGAAGGAATTGAGGGAAAAATTGGATGAAAGCATTAAAAAATTTGATGATGAAAGAGCCACTTCAACAAAATTCTAAAAAATCCTAGAGTTTGTTGTTGCCTTAAAAAAAATTTAAAGAACCGGTTGGAGCATGAGACAGAAAAAGAAAAACATTTGGAAGAGAAAGCAAAGGAAGAAAGAAAAAAATGTGCACAAATGCAAAAAAAGTTGTAGAATGCAAATAACAAAATTAAAAATTTGGAAGACAATATGAAAAATACAGTGAAGTATATAAAAGAAAACATTTGGGGGAAAATAATGAAGAGGAGTGACAAGTTGTCTAAATGGTTTGAATTGAATGAAAGTCTGAGAGTAATTTTTTGGAAGCTTAAAGACCACATTGAGAAGAACAAAAATGTTTATTCAAAAGAGAATACTGCAAAAAGAAATTGCAAGAAGTCTCCAGTACTAGTGACAGCTATTTCACATCCAATGGAATTCAGAGCTGCATTGATGCCTCAGTAAAGGCATCATCTATCATTCAAAAATACCAGAAACTAAGGGAAGCACAAGAAATTACGGATAAAGCTGGAAAAATATAATTAAGATGCAAGAAAATACAACCAAATTGTTAAATCTTGGTTTGCCGAAGATTGTTGACACATGAAATAAATTCATTGGAAAAGAAGCTTTCAAAGAAAGGATGGAGGACAAAATGAAGTCTGAATTAGACTTGTTTCCTTAGGACACAATTGCTCACAACTTTCTAAATTTTATCAAACCATTGACAACTTTGTATTCAGTATTGGGTGAAACAGTGCAGTCAAGTCACTCTTCCAAATATGAATATTTGATGAAGTTGTAGTTGACTTACTCTACTTTAAAATAAATTGGAGTTCCATAAGGAGAGTGGAGCACCCTACAAAAATAGGCACAAAGATCTCATGAATTATAGTAAGTATTGCATAGTTTTCTGCTTTTACTCTTCATTTCAAGTTTTTTGGTTTTTGGCATCTCTTGAAATAACTCTATTTTATGAATAAGAAAAATGCAGCACTCAATATTACTAATCCAGCCTATGATGCACACCTTCAGCCTTGTAAATTTGTATTCTCAAATTCTCTCATATTTTTACTTTTCTGCCTTTCTCTATTTCTGATTTCTAGGTTTTGTGCACTGCCATTCTCTATATTTAATTTGTCATGGCTTGAGTTAAGTTTTAAGTTTGAACTCTATTTTTTTAATAGGATGAGGAGACATGTAGCAGTTGCTAAATTGCTAATCCGGCCTATGATGGTCATAGACACCTTCAGCCTTGTAAAATTGTACTGAGTTTGTGATACTGATGGGACAATAGATTCAGTGCCTTGGTAACTGATTTTGATGTTGATTCTTCACATGTTGCAAATAGAACTGAAGCTGTTGTTTCTCCCTTGTTTCTATAAAAGGGAATTTAGGGTCATTTGCAAAGGGTTCTAAAATTTTGTATTGACTTTTGCATAGAGAATCACACAGAGTTGTGTATTGAATGAATTATATCATATGACTATATTTTAAAATAATTAATGAAAATCTCAACATGTCTAAATAAACATAACTCTATCAATAAACATATTAGACTCTTTTATTCTGCTATTTTCTATCCAAAATTAGAAATTTGAAAAATACAATTGCAAATCAACATTAAATTTTAATTGCAAAAAGTTGACACACATAAAATATCATCAAGTTATCAACCACAATATAGTATGTTTTTGTAATATGAATTATGAGATACGGTAATAAGATTAATAAATACCTATGAAGTGGTAGTCCTAAATCTCTTACAGTTGCCATTCCTCCTCATCAAAATCAATGCTTCCTTTATTCATGCCCGTGTTTTCTTCACTCTAAGTTTGCATACCTCCATTGAACCGCATCTCAATGCTACCAGTAGGTCCAGTACATGAGTCAATTGTCCCACTAGCACTTTGGTTTGAATTTTTGCCCAAACCTCTTCTTTCACATTTGGACCTCCAGAGTTACATTGCCCTATCGTAAGGAAAAGTGTGGACAACATACCTAGATTTATAGAGCCTCAAGATATTTTCCAAATTCTTGTCTAGTTTTTTTCTTAGCTTTGATTTTAGGAACCCCAAAGCACTAAAAAATCTCTCATCCTCTACCGAACACAATATCATGGTAAGACATAAATCAACAAGCTTGAAATATTTTGATGTTGAATCACACAACAGTTCACTCTTACCTATATTTTTCTAAAGCCTTGTTACTGATCCCTCTTTGTGGTGGTTCTCCATTATGACATATTGTTCCCTCATAGTCTCATAGTGTATGGAAAATAGGTTGATTGCTCTCTAAGAAGAGTTTTGTTTAAAATTCCATTTATAGCTACTCCATTGAATTCTTTGGATTTGCAAAATTAATTTATCAAAGTGAGTAGCTTAGTTCAAAAATCAGTTGAACTCTTGAGGTTCCAATATTGAGGAAAACACAATAGACATGGCTTCAAGTAGTTTCTTAGGAGGGAATCTGCTTCTAATATGTGAGGAAAGATCATAGGCAATTTTCTTCACAGAAGCAGTTACAGACTCAATAATCTTGCTAAACTCTTCTCTTGTGACTCTTGCTAGTCACTTCTTGGGGAGCTTTCCTAGTTCCTTGAGCTCAACTGTGGCCAAGTAGTGCATTGGTCTCTCAACTCTGCATACACTAGCACATAACTCCCTGTTTCCACCGATCTGTAAAAAGTAATCAAGATTTTTCAAATCTGTGTGTTCACCACTTAGCAAATTTTTCATCAGATAATGTTGGTTGAGATCCATAGAGATTATCGAGGGTGGGGCATGTCATCTTACGCAACTTATCATATTCTACAATATACATAGCTATTTGTTGGGATTTTTTCATAATATTCTTCATTTACTCTAGCATGGGGAGAAGAGCTACTAAAGTTAAGAGTGTATCTATATTACTTAACCTCTGAAGCAAGTCAGGAAATTTAGGTTGCTTTGATTCATCATGATTTGTGTGAAATATTCCAATCAAGGAAGGATATTATGAAAAAACACGATGCATTAGTCCATCCAAAGAGATCCATCTGGTGTCATTATCCTTAAGAAGCTTATTACCATTGGTTATTCTATTAGCAAAGTGTTGAAATTTCATAAATCGTTTGGAAATTCAACAAAAGTGTGAGTAGAGATCTCTTATTAAATGTTAAATTTGTTTTACTAGAGCATGCTTGCTCACAATTCCAAAATTTAGATTCATTTTGTGGGCCATGTAGTGAATGCCAATAATGTAGGGTGCACAAGAACTTTCCATCTTTGTGCAAAGACAATTCATGTGACCTTGCATTACTGAAGCTCCATCTGCTCCAACAAAAACCAACTTTTTGGAAATCGTCATGTCATCCATACCTCCATATTCAATTTAACAACTCTTTACTAGTTGAAATAAAAAAATTTGTTGTTGCACTATCCTTCATTTTAGCAACAGATAGTAGATGAGGTTAGTGGGCATGATTTTGTATAGTATAAACATGCATGCATACCCACGAAGTATTATCTATTGTTGTAACTTCATCTAAAGACAACTCAATAAAGTTTGACTCTCTTATTTTTTCCTTTACATCTTATTTTTCAACCTCAACAAGACAACTTGCCCATTCCCATCCACTATTTACTGATCAGTGACTATTAGGATAGTTAGGAATTTTCAAAAAGTAATAAACCACTCATTGATGGGTAGTCTATCATAGCACACCCTCTGCTCAAAATATAAATAACAACACTTAACTGAACAAATTTTCCCAGTTGTTCTATTTGCATTTCTTTTCCAAGAATAGCTTCAATAGAACCTTTAACTTCAGTAGGCTTCGTCTGTATTTTCTCCTGAAAATAAAATTCTTCGACATTCCTCACATGCTTACATTCCTCCTTTGTTTTCCATCTTATCACTGATTTTTCAACTCCATCATTTGTTTTTCATAAACTTTACACATATGCTATTCTATGGTGTCAATTTTTAGCTACAATCTCTTTTCCTTTTTATGTTTCCAAGTGCCAAACTTACACCTGCATTCTATTGGAGGCTCGCCTTCAATTGGATTCTCCACTAGTTCAATGAATGGATACTTTGACACCCAATTAATTTGAAAATTAATTACTAACATATCCCACTCCCGATCCTTTTTTGATTTGGTTTGATCCTTTTTTTATTTGGCTTTTCTTTTCCTCTTCTATGTATTATCATCTATGGCATTATCACCCAAGTCAATTATATCATTTCAGCTAACCTGGGGCTAGGTATCTACCAGGAAATATTCTTCAGGTTCATCATGATCTGAGATATCAGGTTTGTCACCTTGTTCAATATGTGGTGTAGGTTGTGAATCTTTTACTTGTACTTGTGATGATGTACCTTCCTAATTTTCACCACAATCTTTGCCAATGCCAAAGTACGATGACAATGTTTTGTGTTTTGTTGGCCTTTCTTGGCCTTCCACACATGCAGGATTCCTTCCCTTCTTCTTGTTTGACATCTCCAACAAAATAAAGGCTGTAAAAAAATATCAACTTGTTGATAAGTAATAATAGACTATATTAGTCATTGGTCCTACGACCTACAATCTAGATGTTTGAAGTCTCTTGGGTGACCACTGAAGGGTCCCCAATGAATAAGAATAAACTCAACAATTCAAATAGATAGAGATGAATTCAAAATAATATTATAACACTTCAAAAATATGATCACTTACCTTTAGGTTGTTGGAAACCAATAACACTAAGAGGGGGAGGGTGAATCAGTGTTATACCATAATAGTAGATTTTAGCCTTAACAAAACATTCATACACCAACCGGTATACCGGTATAAATAGAATTAAAAGAAGTAATGCAACCAATAAGCCAAAAACATAAATGAGAACCATAACACACAGATTTATACGTGGAAAACCTCAAAGAGGTAAAACCATGGTGGGATTTGTGGCCCACAATATCAATTCACTGGCCATATGAAAAGATATTACAATATATGATGGGCCTGCACTTGCAAGAAGTCTTACATTCTAGAGCACACTTATCATAATAATTTTGGAAATATGGATGAATTGATTATGTGTTGCATTGATGTTTTTTCATTTATGTCAACACTAGTTGTTATGGTTGGTTACCGACAAACAGGTTTTGGTTACCGGTAGAAGATCAAGTGTTACCGGCATAAGGGACTATCTATTGGACACTTCGGCATGTTTGGATCAATGGAGTATGTTTGTTTTTATGTGTTACATGCTTCTAGAGCATTTTTTAGTTAGTTGGTATTGACTTAGTAATTGGATGCTATCATACACTCTTGTAAACCCTTACTGGCATGGGTTTAAGGTTTAACTAGCAAAGCTTTCACTGAGAATACTTGACATAATGATAAGTGGTGTTGGTGCGGATTCTAGATGGAATTAAAGATGCGAAAGGTGATCCTTGACCATTCCTTAGCTGATTGAAGACATCTCTTTGGCATGGTGGACCCAGATTAGGTCTGGTACCTATCTAGGTTATGGACCAATATCATGTTAATGTGTTCTCTACATGTTACTGAGATGATTTATGGATTGGTTATTGTTGTTTTGGTCTTAAGTTGACATGGAATATCATTGTAATATGGATGTATGTAATATCTTTTAGTTGGCCGACCAAATTGGTTTAGGCCTTAGGGTTTGTATAAATAATGTAAGATCTCATTGTAGATCATGGTATAGTATGGGAATGGAAATTTAATGATCGTGGTCATGGAATGTAATATCATATGCGAAGGAGATTTGATCGATCATAGGTGATTGAATTGGGTTTAAGGAAGAGGTCAAAGGCCTTCGATATTGATCTTAACCGGGACTGTAAACAGGCATGGTAGATGTTATCTCTGGCAGTTCATTATTTTGGATTGTTGTCAAATTATCTTGAGGTTGTTATAACCTCTCTATAGTTAGTGAGACTCTTTTGTAATGAGCAGTACGCTCTAGGCAGTGTGTCTTCTTGCATGTGCATGGCCCTTATTGTATCACATATTTTTTGTATAAGTATCATTTGACTATGGGTAGGCTTCCCACCGTGGTTTTCCCCTTTACTAGGTTTTCCACATACAAATCATGGTGTTATGTGGTATGGTTATATTGTGTTAATTCTCTGTTTCATTCTTAAGTTTTATTTTACTTGCATCTATTTATGCTATTCCGCTATTCAATGTTTGTGTGCTCCAATTAAAGGTTATTAAGTGGTTTGATTGACATAATATGTTAACAACTGATTCACCCCCCCTTCACTTGTTTATGGCTTATCCTAACAATTGGTATCAGAGCTTTGATCCTCTTTTGTATAAGCTTAACCACTTGAGGTAGATCCTATGGCAACCAATACTTCAAATCCATCGGCAACTATTTTCAGAAGAGAAATCCCTAAGCTTGATGGAACAAATTATGGGATATGGAAAATCTGAATGGAGACTCATCTTAGATGTCTTGGCAAGGACATTTGGGAGATCATTGAGAAAGGATATACACCTTATGATCCAACATCTAGAAATCCTACTCCTGCAAACCTAGACAAGAATATTGAAAATGATTGTAGAGCTAGAGAAGCCCTCTTGTGTGCACTTACTGATCAGCAAATCATGGTATTGGCTGATAAATCATCGGTAAAGGTTATGTGGGATAAATTGCAAACTCTAAATGAAGGTGATCCTACTGTCAAAATTGCTAAACTTGATGGTTACCAGGTAAGGTATGAAAACTTGAAGATGGAAGATAATGAAAGAACTGCTACATTTATGGAAAGAGTAAATGAGATTGTCATAGGAATTCAATGTTGTGGAGGATCTCCGAGTGAAGATGAAATAGTTTCCAAAGTCTTGAGAGCCCTTCCATTGGCTTGCAAGATGAAGGCAACCACAATTAATGAACTGATAACAATGGCAAACACTTTAGTTAACAAAGACATTTTGATTGGGGAATTATCTGCTTTTGAGCTTGAAGAATTTGGATCTTCTAGAGATGCAAAATCTGAACCTGCTTTTCATGCATCATCATCTACTAGCAAAAGTGATTGGAAATCCTTATATGTGAAAGAATTGGAAGATATGATGAAAGAGGATGAAGAATTTGAGCAACTTGAAGCCTTATTTTCTAGAAGAGTACCTAAAGGACAGGCAGGAAGTAAGTATGAAGGAAAATCACCTTTTAAATGTTTTGCATATAATAAGATTGGTCATTTTGTATCTAGATGTCCTGAAAGGAATGCAAGATTTGAAGAAAGAGTTAAGAAATCATTTAAGCCTAATCAAAATAGATATAAATTCAATAAAAGTAAACAATTCTACATAGTGGATGAGGCAGAAGAAGTGATGACTCTGAGGATGAACCAACAGTAGACTCTACTAGTGGATCCGATAATGGAAAGGAATGGGTGTTCTCTGCTTTAAAAGAAGATGAACCAGAATCAGGTATCATGAATGAAGAAAAGGCCCTAGCAGAAAAAGTTGAAGACAAGGATGAATGAGCAATTGATAGTGGATGCTCACATCATATGACTGGAGATAAAGAAAAAATTTGTCCCTGCAAGAATACAATGGCGGTCAAGTTAGATTTGGAGATGACAAAGTATGTATGATCAAAGGTAGAGGTATTATTTCTCTGGATGGAAAGCATATTACTGATAATGTCTATTGTGTAGAAGGTTTAAAGAACAATCTTTTAAGTGTTGGTCAATTGGTGGACAAGGGTTTCCAACTTCAGTTTAAAGATAGAAAATGCAAAGTCACTAACAAAACTAGTTTGGAGATTGCAATTGGTACTCAGACTGCAGGTAATATCTTTCACTTGAACACAGGTAATAAGACATGTTTGATTTCTCATATTGATGAGAGTTGGTTATGGTATAAGAGGTTGTATCATGTTAATTTTTATTGTATTGTTAAGATAAGTTCAACTAAGGTAGTTAGAGATATACCTAAGATTATGAAGTCTCATAATCTAGTATGTAAGGAATGTCAATTGGGAAAGAAAGTTAGAACTTGTTTTAAGTGCATACATGATAAATCTAATGATGTAATTTATTTGATTCACACTGACTTATGTGGTCCAACAAGGACTAGAAGCTTTCAAGGTGATAGGTATTTCATGCTGATAATTGATGACTATTCTAGAATGATATGGGTGACTTTTCTAAGGGAGAAGTATGAAGCCTTTGAGAAATTCAAGATCTTTAAAGCAAAGGTAGAAATAGAAACTGGATTTAAAATCAAATGTCTGAGATTAGATCAAGGTGGTGAGTTCACTTCTCATGAATTTAACAGTTATTATGAGACAAATAGAATTAGGAGACAATTATCTACATTTAGGACTCCTCATTAGAATGGTGTAGTGGAAAGAATGAATAGAACCATTTTGGATGCAGTAAGAACTATGATGATGGAAGCCAAATTGCCTCACATCTATTGGAGAGAAGTAGTGAATACAATAGTCTACACATTCAATGGAGTTCACATCAAAGGTGAAACCAGTAAGACCCCTTATAAATTATGGTTTGGACATACACCTACTGTTAAATCTTTCAGAATTTTTTGAAGTACACGTTATATCAAAAGGGATGATTCAATTGGGAAGCTTGATCCTAGATGTGATGAAGGGATATTTCTTGGATATTCAATTCGAAGCAAATCATATAGATGTTATTAAAAAAGATCGTAGAAAATTGTGGAGAATGATCATAACTAAACCGACAATGTCTCAACCAGTAGAGGAAACTAAGACAGTTACACTAGCATAATCAGAAAATTCAACTATGACTGATGATCATAATAGTGAACATGAATTTCAGAAGACACAAAGGTATGTAAGGTTAAATCATTCTGAAGATCAAATCATTGGAGATGGGAACAATGGAGTTATGACAAGAAGAAGACTAGCAAATGAAGAGGCATGGCTTATTTCTCAAATTGAACCAGCATCTGTTATTGAAGCTTGTAAAGATAAACATTGGTTAAAGGCTATGGAAGATGAATTAGATCAGATAGAAAAGAATGAGACTTAGACTTTAGTTCCCTGACCTAAAAATAAGAATGTTATTGGAACTAAATGGATTTTTAGGAATAAACTGAATGAGGATGGTCAAGTTGTAAGAAATAAGGCTAGATTGGTTTGTAAAGGATATTCTCAAATAGAAGGAATTGATTATGGTGAGACATTTGCACTTGTAGCTAGAATTGAATTTGTTAGACTATTTCTTGCCTATGCAGCTTATAAAAACTATAAGGTCTATCAAATGGATGTTAAATGTACATTTTTGAATGGTGAACTTGCGAAAGAAGTATACATTGAGAAACCTGATGGATTTTCACTAACAGATGATAAAGATATGGTTTGAAGCTTAAGGAAATCTTTCTATAGTTTGAAACAAGTTCCTAGAGCTTGGTATGCAAGGTCGGATAAATATCTTTTGAAGCTTGGTTTTGCTAAAGGTAGTGCTGATAGTAATTTATATTATAAGATCACTAATGATAATATTCTGATTATTGAAGTATTTGTTGATGATATCATTTTTGGAGGAGAAGATAAATTATGCATGGAATTCTTTAATAATATGAAGAATGAATTTGAAATATCCATGATTGGTGAGATGAGATTTTTCTTAGGTTTGCAGATTACTCAAACTGAGAAAGGCATTTTTATCTGTCAAACTAAGTATCTGAGGGAATTGTTGAAGATGTTTGGTATGGATAATTCTAAATTGTTAAGTACTCCTATGGTGACTAGTGAGAAATTATCTATTAAAGATACATCTACACCGATAAATTCAACAAGGTATAAATCTATGATTGGTGGTTTGTTATATCTAACTCAGACTAGACTAGATATTATGAATGTAGTAAGTATTGTTTCAAATCCTAAAGAAAATCATGAATGTACAGTAAAGAGGATATTCTGGTACTTGCAAGGAAATTATAGAATATAGCTTATGGTACTCTAGAGATGATAACTTCACTTTATGTGCATATACAGATTCAAATTGGGTAGGAGATACTGATGACAGGAAGAGCACTTTTGGTGGAGCTTTCTTTCTTGGAAAGAAATTGGTTTCATGGATCAACAAAAAATAGTCATGCATTTCTTTATCTACTATAGAAGATGAATATGTTGCAGCACCAACTAATTGCACTCAAGTCTTATGGATGATGAAAATGTTGAAGGATATCAAGGTAAATTGTAGTGAACCGGCAGTTATCTATTGTGATAACTCTGCAGCTATTGACATGTCTAAGAATCCGGTATTTCACTCTAAGACTAAGCACATATCAATAAAATATAACTTTTTGAAGGACAAGGTGGAAGAAAAAGAAGTCAAATTGGTTTATGTGAATACTAAAGAGAAGATTGTAGATATATTCGCTAAACCATTGTCTATGGAATCATTTGAGTATTTGAGAGACATGTTAGGGGTTTCTGCTCCTTCGGCAGAGACTTGATTGATGCGGTTTGGCATCAGTCTGGCATGCATTATCAGAGATACTATTCATTATGGCACTAATGAGTGGTGCTACTGCTTAGGGGGAGTAGTCAGCTTTGAGATTCAGAGGCTTATATTCTTACTTTGATATTTTTGTCAAATTTCAGGCATTGATGTCAAAGGGGGAGAGATAGTGATGTGAAAAATAAATTCAGAAATTTATAGAGATATTATTCACAGGGGGAGATTTATTGATATTCAGAGCTATATACAAAAGATTATTAGTTGTCTTCCATAGGGGGAGCCTTGTTTGGCATTTCTTGGTACTTAGATGTTTTTCACATCTAGTGTTGCCATCAATGCCAAAGGGGGAGATTGTTGGCAATATGGATGAATTGGTTATGTGTTGCATTGATTTTTTGTCATTGATGTCAACACTAGCTATTATGGTTGGTTACCAGTAGACAGGTTTTGGTTATCGGTAGAAGATCTAGTGTTACCGATAGAAGGGACTATCTGTTGGACACTTTTGACATGTTTGGATCAATGGAGTATGTTTGGTTTTATGTCTTACATGCTTCTAGAGCATGTTTTGGCTAGTTGATATTGACTTGGTAATCAGAGGTTATCATACACTCTTGTAAACCCTTACCGACATGGGTTTAAGGTTTAACTGGCAGAGCTTTCACTGAGAATCCTTGACAGAATGCTAAGTGGTGTTGGTGCGACTTCTAGATGGAATTTAGGATGCAGAAGGTGATCCCTAATCATGCCTCAATTGATTAAAGACATCACTTTGGCATGGTGGACTCAGATTAGGTCTGGTACCTATCTAGGTTATGGATCGATATCATGTTAATGTGTTCTCTACACGTTACTAGGATGATTTATGGATTGGTTATTATTTTGGTCTTAAGTCGACATAGTATATCATTGTAATATGGATGTATGTAATGATCTTATTATAATATATTTTAGGTGGCCGGCCTAATTGGTTTAGGCCTTAGGGTTTGTATAAATGATGTAAGATCTCATTGTAGATCATGGTATGGTATGGGAATGGAAATGTAATAATAATGGTCATGGAATGCAATATCATATGCGAAGGAGATTTGGTCAATAATAGGTGATCAAATTGGGTTTCAGGAAGAGGTCAAAGGCCTCTGATAGTGAGCTTAATTGAGACTGTAATCAGGCATGGTAGATGTTATCTCTAGCAGTTCATTATTCTGGATTGTTGTCAAATTATCTTGAGGTGGTTATAACCTCTCTATAGTCAATGAGACTCTTTTGTAATAAGCAGTATGCTCTAGGTAGTGTGCCTTCCTGCATGTGTGGACCCCTTATTGTATCACATACTTTCTACAGAAGTATCATCTAATTGTGGGTAGGCTTCCCACCGTGGTTTTTCCCTTTACTGAGTTTTCCATGTACAAATCATGGTGTTATGTGGTATTATTGCATTGTGTTAATTCTTTGTTTCATTCTTAAGTTTTATTATTTGCCGGTACTTATTTCTTCTATTCTGGTATTCAATTTTTGTGTGCTCTGGTTAAAGGTTATTAAGTGGTTTGATTGACATAATCTGTTAACAACTGATTCACCCCTCCATCTGAGTTGTTCACCAGTTATCCTAACATATAATAGGAGCCTCACTAATTACATGACAATCCAAACAACAATCCGGAGAAGTATGAACTGCTTAATATAGCATCTCCTATGCCAGAATATAGTTTTGTTTTAACTTTGTTTGTTCTAGTTAAAACCCTAAACCTCAGTACCGGAATAACCCTTACAATGAATTCCTCACATACATAGTCTCTCTGATATATTTTTGATTACATCACATCCATATATTCATCCTATCATCCTTATCCTTATTCTAAAATGATCAAATCAATCTCCCCTATATACCCTATACAAATTTATGCCTTATGTCGGCTTACAAAGATATATTCAATATCATATTTACATATCATCCATATAACATAAATGAATAAGCATTAAAATAATTTGTCGATGTCGGATCCAAGATGTGTTGGCCTCCAATATCCATGACCTTTACCATACCATGTCAGCCTCCAATACCAATTACCTTTACCATACCATGTCGGCCTGCACTGCCAGTGACCAACGAAATCTTCTATCCAATCGGTCCTGGTGTCGGTGTAGAGTCTGTGAAGTGCCTATCGGTACACCATATGAAATCAAAACCCAAAATAATGTTTCAAACAATGACAACATAGTGAAACCAACCAATAGAGTTTCAATTTCCAACAATCCCCCCCTTTGGCATTGATGGCAACACTCATGTGAAAAATGGTCATGGTTTCAACTGTCGGTTTCATCCTGCCCTGCTCACCCTAAGTTGAATATGCAAAATGCTCTACTACTCCAAAATTCCAAAAAAATTGTAACTCCTCCTAATGTATGCAACCCTTCATTCTTTTTCACATCTATACTACTCCCCCTTTGACATCAATGCCCAAAAAAAATGTAAAAAAAATGTCAAAGAATAATAACTATACACTGAATACCTCCAAAAATGTCTTACTGGATCTTGATCAATTTCAAGATTTCTGGGTAAGCTTTCTCTAATAACTCTACATAAGTATCCTATGTGGTTTTGAATGTGTTGGAGATAGATACAAGTCCACTCATTAAATATGTAAGTGGTTCTTTCTCAATGACTTAAGCTGGTGTGGGCTTACCAAGCATATCCATGCATTCCTTCTTATGTACATTGAGTGAATCCAATATTAGACTCACCAAACCTCTGAGACTTCTGGCTCTCTGAATGATCTTATCTCTTTCCTTTTCAAGAGAAGAAATTTTATTCTCCAAGGTCAAAATTTGTCCATCAATAGATGTGGTCAGTGAAGTTAGTCCATCAAAAGAGTTAGCAATACTAGCAATTTTCTCCTGTATCTCTTTTATCTTTTCATCTACTTTTGTTGTAAGAACCTTTGTATTGCAACATACCCTTTATATGTTAGTACCTTGTTTCAAATAATTTTCAACCAAAATTAGCTTCTCCTCAATCTTTTTCTTCTCTCTCTCAATGATCTGATCAAAAGCGGCTCTCTTAGCCAAAGTGAATTTTTCAAGTGCTTGTCAGTTAGAGATATGTTGTAATGATTGAAAATCTTTAGATATGTGCTATGTTATTACCTTAAGCTTTTCAGAAGGGCTTGCTTCATTCTCAATATTATATTCTGGGACCAATCTATGCAAAACAGTTATGGATTAATCTATAATCCCTTTGTTTGTGGTTCCTTCCTTCATCAATTTCTGAGCAACCATCATCATTAGTTCAGTGGGACTCATTTTTGTGATATTTTTCTTCTCAACTAGGGAAGTGTAAATTGTCAATAATGATGTGTCAGCAACTAGTTCCCTACTGGATTCCCCTATTTTCTCTGATGATTTAACTTTTATTGCCTCCTCACTTGCATCAGTGGCTTCGCCACTTGGTGCAGTTTGTGCAACTATCGGTTCCTCTCTAGGAACAATATCCTCAACCTGTAAATTAATATTTGGAAGACAAGTGTCCTCAATGTTAGTATCATGTACAATGTTCTTAGCATTAATCGGTGTTTCATTATGTGTTTGTACATTTGTGTTAACCGGTGGTTCAATTTCCACTATCTTGATATTCTTCAAAACTGAGGGTGGAGTACCCATGATTCCTTTACCTTTCTCTTTAACCGGTGTATCTATAATATTAGTCTTTGTCTCTGGTGAAGTGAAGACTCCTCTATGCTCTCCCAAAAAATTTATCCAAGCCTTTTGTGTTTCCTTTATTATCTCATTCATCCTTCCTAACGTCGGGCTATTTATCATGTGTTTGTTGTTAAAAACCTTTCTGTCAGTAGCCTCTATTGTCTTCTCCATTTCATCTGGAGTTATAGTAACACATATAGCTAAAAGTTCTTGCATCTTAATGTGTTTGTCTTCTTGCATTGCAAATAACCTTCTAGCATCTAACATGTTATACAGCTTTGTTGGTATTTGATTTTCTATCTCAATTAATTCTTTCTTATAGATATCTAAATATACAAGAATTGCTTCCTCTACCTCTCTCTATTCATAAACTTCAAATGTATCATTAATAAGACTTAACATTTTTCAGCATCCACTCCTTATTAATTTCATCATCAATTTCAGCACAAGTCATCGGTGGTATAATAGTCACATTACCAGTTTCTAGTGCCAAATCAATGTTACTCTTCTT
Organism: Cryptomeria japonica; assembly: GCF_030272615.1. Classification (NCBI taxonomy): domain Eukaryota; kingdom Viridiplantae; phylum Streptophyta; class Pinopsida; order Cupressales; family Cupressaceae; genus Cryptomeria; species Cryptomeria japonica. The sequence goes on from NC_081413.1 coordinate 665,434,684, forward strand.
CCTCCTCTTGGCAGTATTGGATGTAGCTGATGGTGTGGCCTTAGGTGCCTACTTCTGTGCCGGTAATTTGATGGTAACCTTCCTAGTTAATTGTTTCTTTGCTTCCACTTTAGGTTCTTCCAATTTCTTCCTCACAACCCTTTTGAATGCTAATGGTGTGTCATCCTCAGGCTCAGAATCTATAGTCTGTTAGGACCCAGAAGAAACTGAGAGGGGGGGTGAATCAGTTGTCTATTAATTTCAACCCAAATATAACTTAATCAAACTTGATAATTAATACAGATAAACCAAACTTGATGTTGGTTAATAGATTAACAACAAATATCAATACCGGTGAAACTTAATCCATGAAATAGAAAGAGAAACAACATCCACAATACATAACACAGAGTTTTGTACGTGGAAACCCTGTAAGAGGAAAAACCACGGTGGGAAACCTTACCCACAATCAGATGATACTACTACAGATAGTATGTGTGTACAAATGGGATCTACACATGTAGAAAGGCCAACTGCCTAGAGCTCACTACTCAATCACAAAATAAGAATCACACTGACTACAATTGGATGATTAATCCAATGATAATGTATTGTTCAAAGTAGCATCTCCAATGTTCGATTCAATACTGGTTAAGCTCTTATAATCATCTTCTCTATGGTATGCTCATAATATCTTCTATACTCACACATACCATGTTACAATACCATAACCTTACATACCATATCCTATATCTCACAATTAAGATCTTACATATATATATCAAAACCTAAGACAAAATGTGTAGGTCGGATAATTAAGAATATTTCAATAAAATTAATTACAAGTCAAGATGAAATGCATCATGTTGGCTCAATGTAATTACAAAAATACCAATTGATTAAATCATCTTCATAACGTGTCATGCTGATCTAGAATAGATAATACATGTCGGTCCATAACCTAGACCAATTTGCCGGTAATAGCAAATATGTCAACCCGAATAGACCAATAACCAAAATACCAAAACCAAGTGTCCAAACCATGTCTTCGACATAACCAAGTGATCTCCAGATGATATCAAGTCATCCTTAGTGTTGGTTAACAATAAAACCTATCGGTGAACCAAATATCGGTGACTGTGCATAAGTCATTGAACTTGCCGGTGAACATAACCAAGGATCTCCAGAAGGATAAGTGTTGATAAGTGTTGACATCAATGAAAAAACCAATGCAACACATCTATAATACCAACAATATCTCCCTTTGACATTGATGGCAACACAAAGCTAGAAAAACATCTAAGTGCCAAAATAGAATGCCAAAAACCAAAAACCTCCTGAATAGATCAATACCAGAAATCAAAATACTAATGTAGAGAGTATATATCTCTCCCCTAATGAATAATCTCTCCCCAAAGGATAATGTTGTTTTTCCATAAATATCTCTCCCCCTTTGACATCAAATGCCAAAGCATTACAAATACCAGATACAACTAGTTCATAGAACCAATTACAAATACCAATTGTTATAATCAACTACTCCCCCTAAGAAGTAGCTCTCCTCCATCAAAGCCAGAAAAAGGTTTCTCTATAAATTCTATCAGTTTGATGTTAAGCATCAACTATCTAGGTCTCTATCGATGAGGGTATCACCCCAAACTTCTCTCTAAGATATTCAAAAGTTTCCTTAGGCAAAGGCTTATTAAAGATATCTGCAATATGCTCTTTAGTATTCACATAAACCAATCTCACTTCTTTTGCTTCAACATTCTCTTTTAGAAAATTGTATTTGATAGAAACATGTTTAGTTTTAGAGTGAAATATTGGATTCTTAGATATATCAATTCCTATTGAATTATCACAATAAATGATTATAGGTTCTTTGCAGTTTACCTTTATGTCCTTCAACATTTGCTTAATCCATAATACCTGAGTACAATTAGTTGCTGCTGCAACATATTATGATTATGTTGTTGATAATGATGTACAACTCTGTTTCTTGCTCAACCATGAAATCAATCTGCTACCAAGAAAGAATGCCTCACTGGTGGTTCTCTTTCTGTCATCTACATCTCTTTCCCAATTAGCATTAGTGTATGCACATAAATCAAAATTTTCATCTTTAGGATACCATAAACCAAGATTTGTTGTGCCTTGTAGATACCGGAAAATCCTTTTCACTACTGATTCATGATTTTCTATAAGATTACTTTGAAATCTTGAAACAATACACACTGCATTCATTATATCAAGTCTTGTTTGTATCAAATACAGTAAACCTCCAATCATAGATTTGTATCTTGTCGGATTAACAGGAGCTGAATCATCCTTCAATGATAGTTTATCAGTTGTAGTCATAGGAGTACTTACCGGTTTAAAGTTTTCCATACCAAATTTCTTTAGGAGTTCCTTTAGGTACTTTGTTTGACATATGAATATACCTTTATCAGTCTATGAGATCTGCAATCCTAAAAAGAATTTTATCTCCCCAATCATAGACAGTTCAAATTCTTATTGCATCTTATTAGAAAAGTCTTTACACAATCCATCTTCTCCTCCAAAAATGATGTCATCAACAAAAACTTCAATAACCAAGATGTCTTTATTAGTCACTTTTAAATATAAGTTGCTATCAACATTACATTTAGTGTAACCAAGCTTCAAAAGATATTTGTCCAATCTAGGATACCAAGCTCTAGGAGCTTGCTTCAATCCATATAAAGCTTACCTTAATTTGCAAACCATATCTTTATCATTTGTCAATGAGAATCCATCAGGTTGTTTAATGTAAACTTCCTCTTCAAGATCACCATTCAGAAATACACATTTTACATCTATTTGGTATACTTTATAGTTCTTGTATGCTGCAAATACAAGAAATAATCTGACTGCCTCAATTCTGGCTACCGGTGCAAAGGTTTCATTGTAACCAATTCCCTCTTTCTATGAATATCCTTTACAGACTAATCTTTCTTCGTTCTAATTACCTTACCATCTTCATTAAGTTTATTTCTGAATACCCATTTAGGTCCAATTACATTTTTATCTTTAGGTTAGGGAACCAATGTCCATGTATTGTTCTTTTCAATTTGTTCTAATTCATCTTCCATAGCTTTAATCCAATGTTTATCTTCACATGCCTCAATAATAGATGTTGGTTCAATTTGAGAAATTAAACATAGATCTTCATTTGTCAGTCTTCCTCTTGTCATAACTCCTTAATACTTATTTCCAATTATCTGACTTTCAAAGTGATTCAGTCTTACATACTTGGGTGTATTCACTTGCTGTTGTTCTTCAGTCATTGTGGAATTCTCTGATGATGTCGGTGTGACTGGATTAACATTCTGTACCAATGCAGTCTGTATAGGTTCATTTGTGATCATCTCAATTGCCGGTTCAGAATCCATAGACCTTGAATTTCCTCTAAAGTGTTCATCTATCTTCACATTTGCACTCTCAATGATTTTCTACAATATTTTATTAAAACGTCTATATGCTTTTCTCTTAGATGAATAACCAAGAAATATACCTTCATCACTTCTAGGATCAAATTTTCCAATATACTCATCTCTTCTAATGTAACATTTGCTTCCAAATATTCTGAAGTACTTAAGATAAGTAATATTACCAAACCATAATTCATACGATGTCTTACCAGTTTCACCTTTGATGTGAACTCTATTAAAAGTGTAAACCATTGTATTCACTGCTTCTCTCCAATACACATGAGGTAGATTTGCTTCTGATATCATGCTTCTAGCAGCATCCAGAATAGTTATGTTCTTCCTTTCCACAACTCCAATTTGTTGAGGTGTTTGGGGTGCTGATAGTTGTCTTCTAATTCCATTCACTTCACAAAATGTATTGAACTCCTTAGATGTAAATTCACCTCCTTGATTTGATCTTAAACATTTGATTTTCTTACCGGTTTCATTCTCTACAAGTGCCTTGAATAATTTGAATTTCCTAAAAGTTTCTGATGTCTCCCTGAGAAAGTAACCAAGCACATTCTAGAATAATCATCAATGATTAGCATAAAGTATCCATCTCCCTGTAGGCTTCTTGATCTTGCTAGACCACACAAGTCAATATAAATTAAATCAAGAACATCATTGGTTTTCTCAGAAATACTCTTAAAAGTTGTTCTAACTTTCTTTCCCATTTGACATTCCTTACATACCAGATTAAGAGGTTTTACAATCTTAGTTAAATCCCTTACTGGCTTAGATGAACTAATCTTTACAATGCAATCAAAATTCACATGACAGAGTCTTTTATGCCATAACCAAATTTCATCAATATGTGCAATCAAGCATGTCTTTTCATTTTTATTCAAATGAAAGATATTACCTCTAGTCTGATTAGCGGTTGCAATCTCCAAACCAGTTCTATTCATGATTTTGCATTTACCATTCTTGAATTGTAACTGAAATCCTTTTTCAACTAATTGACCAACACTCAAACGATTATGCTTCAAACCTTCAACATAATAAACATTGTCAGTATTGTGCTTACCATCAAAAGATATAGTGCCTTTTCCTCTAATCAAACAAGCTTTGTCATCTTCAAATCTTACTAGACCTCCATTATATTCCTAAAAAGATAATAATTTACTTTTATCACCAGTCATATGATGTGAACATCCAAAATCTGTAATGCCCCTACCCTAGTTGGACTTGTAAAACCCATTTGAACTTGGTTGACTTCCTATGTGGCATTCTTGAATGGTAGGTTAACCGTGATGCAATGTGTAGTTTAGATAATATAAATAATCATGCATACCTATTATTGTGCTTTTGCATCGATTCTTGTGTAAATGTAATTGTTTCCTAACTCTTGTGATAAATCTCGAGCTAATGCTTCATTGAATATGTATATGTATATGTATGCTTGCGTTATTCATGGGTGCAGGAGATTGCAGGTACAACACCACCTAGGGCGAGGTTCATCTCCTTCGGGATTCGCAAGGTTGAGTAAACCTGCTCCATCCTCAGAATTTGAATTTGGGGGTCATAAAACTCTCATCGTGCCTTAGCCATGGTCAGGTGAGCGTCGTGTGTGGTCCGTAGGATTTTCTTTTCATTTGGGATGCGTGTTGTGTGATTGGTGGACTTCCTCGGTTTGCATGCCTTGCGCGGGGTAAGTGGAGTTTGTTATCCTAAGTATTTAATTCGATTTAATGAGTAGATGTACGCATTAGTAATTTAGAAATTTAAAATAGGTAGTTTCTTTTATATGATTAATCGTTAATTTAAAGAGATCGCTTTAATTATAATTGTAGCAAGCTTAAAGTATTTAACTTGAATTAATGTGTTCATTTACGCATTAGTAGTTGAGAAAATTAGAATAAATAGATTTATTTCATGAGATTAGTCATTTATTAAAAAGGTCACTTTATTATGTTGTAGTGAGTTAATTTAATAGTTAATTTAAAAAAAATAAAAATAACGAAATTCAATGAGTTATGCGTTTTAGAAAGGAAAGATTTAAAGTCATTGGGAAATAGAAATAAATTAATCATTTTCGCATTTTGGAAGAAAAAGGGTAAATTTTTTTTTTTTAAAGAAATTATTTTCTTTTTTTACTTGTAAAGTTGATATAGTATAAAAGATTGATTTTTAGAAATTTAAATGAATCAAAATGCCTTACCCTGGTCAATAGTTTCGAAATATAATGTAGGCCTAAATTAATATTGAGAAATTAAAATTTAAAACTAAATAAGAGATAGAAGCATGTTAATTTTAATTAGAATAAAACGAGTTAGAATTATTGAGTAGTGGAAAAGAATGATTTCCATTTTCATGTTTCTTTTATTTTCAAAAAAATAAATGCTTAAATTTGAAATTGAAAATTAGGTCAAAAAAAGGGGGGTTTCTCATTTAACCTAGTTTTTGAAATATTTTTGGGGGTTCTTTCCTTGGGTCATCTTTTTGGAAAAAAAATGGTTTTTGAAGGGAGATTGGGGATTTTGGAAAAAAAAAGATGGAGTTTTACAGTAGCAGATTTGGGGGCTCATCATCAAAAATCCTTCCAGGAAAGCTTATTGAGGTAGGAATCTCTTTTATCGATTTGATTAAGTTGTTTTTTAACCAAAAAAAAAAAATGAGAAAAGGGGCTTGTATGTTGTTCTTGCAATTTTGGTTTTTAGATTTTCCATTGTTTGCCCATGAGTAAGTTTCATTGTAGAAAATTGTTAAAGGTTAGCTTTTGTTGGATCTTTGTGTGAGAAGAGAGCTTCCTTGTGCCAAAGATTTGCTTAATGGGAGGGTTATTCAACAATTTCCTCTATTATTTTGAAACCCTTGACATTCTGATAAAAAAAAAGAAAAAGAAAGAGAAATGTTTGTGATTGTGATTGTTTTCAAAAAATGGGGTTTGTTGGAAAATGTTTTAAGTCTATGTTTCAGACTGTGTGGACTATTTTGGTGAGTTATTTATCTTTTTATCAATATTTACATATACTATTTTAAAAAACAAATATATATTCAATAAGTAAAAATAATTTTTATGAGAGTATTTCATGACTGGGAAAATTATGACTACACATTTTGGTAGTTTTGTTTTGGTCTGTTATTGTTATTTTAAAAAATAAAAAATAAAAAAAAAATAAGAAAATAATTGTTATTACAACCCCCATGCTGCGGGAAGGTAACAGGCTACCAAGGGCAGCACTGCTACCAGTTGGTAGCAGTGCTACCATTGGTAGTGAACTGCTACCAAATGGTAGCAGCGTTACCAGAGGTAGCGGCCTGCTACCATTTGGTAGCAGCGCTACCAATGGTAGCGTGGGCTACCAAGGGGGCCCATGTGGGGTCCACGTGGGTAACCCCAAATTTGCATTTTTTTTCTTTTTTTTAATATTTATTTTTATTTATTGTTTTTAAAAAAAAACAATAAACTAACGATATAATAGTAAGTTAATAAAAAAATAATAATAATTTTAAATGGAGTTTTTAATTATTTAAATTTAGTTTTTTTTCTTTATTCATTTAATATTATTTAATTTGTGTATTAAATAATATTTGGGATTTAGATAATTGATATTTAGATAACTCATATAGTAATATATGTTATTAATCATATATTGATTTTTTGCTACATTCTGATTTATATATATAGCATTATTAATTATTAATTATGGATAAATGTGGGTGTTATTTCTAATTGGTTAGATATAAATTGAGATTCACGTATACTTGCTTTATATATACGCAAGAGATTTATAAATCATTGGGGGCTGTTTTCTTTTCATTTCAAAGGTTCCTTTTTTAGTATATTTTCTTTGATTAGGGTATAGTTGTGTTGCTAGAGCGGGGTACTAGTGTATAGTTCTAGACCAATATGTCAATGATGTTTATCTAAGGATTAAGTAACATATCTGGATGAGTGATGCTTACATTTATGTGAACTTGGTTGGAAAACTTGTAGAGATGTATTTATGGACCAAGGTGGTCATTTGTATATTGGATGTGTTCGCCTAAGTGGAAAAGATGTAAAAGACATGTAATTATGTATTCCTAACTATATTGAATGCCAGAGGGGTCTTGTAGTTAAGCAGACTTGGAGATGTAGCCCTTTAGGGGTGAACTCCGAGATCATATCCGTGTTATGTGATGCCTTGTCTCTTTTATTTCATACTTTAAGTTATCATGTATGGTTGTTTTTCATAAGTGTATAATGGGAATTTAATGAAGCTAAATCAAGTGCATAAAATTATTTATCTTGATAAATGTAGTAATTAGGTTCATAAAACATTGTAAATTATGATTATGGAAAAGTATTTGGTTTATGTTAAATAAAAAAAAGTAATAGTGGAATGAATATCGCTAGGTTACCATTATTGTTTTGATATAAGTTGGTAAATTGAACGAATGTGAATGGGTAACAAAGTTAGAATTTATGTTGTAATTTCTAAGTTGAAATCTAAAGGATGAACATCATATAGGTATTTACTTTTTATCTTCTTAAATGAGTATCGCCATGTTAATCATACTTCACTATATTGGATGAATTTGTTTAGTTATTTATGTTTTAATCTTAACAAATAATCCCTACCAATTTAACTTGATAATTGGGTGAACTCAACTATTTATCCATAATTATAACCCTAATAAAAGAATCTCTTTATATTTGTTAAAATTGAACTGAAAAGGGAAGTATTCGTATAGTTGTTTATATCTTAATCCTAGTAAATGTATCTCTTCATATTAACTTCATTTAACTAAAAAGAGTGACATGCACAAAATAATTATATTCTAATCCTAATGGAAGAACGTCACTATGAACTTATATTTTAAATCCTGAAATGATGAATTTCATCTTGCTAACTATATTTTAATTTAAGGGATGCACTCATGTGTACCTAATACATTTTCACCTTAATGAATTGAGCTCCTTTTATTAGCATCATTAAAACTTCAATGAATGAACTCTATGGCTACTTGCACTCTATCCTCCATAAAGAAACTACAACCCATTAGTTGGGTATGCTTGAATTCAAATGTTGGAACCTCACTCTATTGATGGAAGTTTAATCCTTAATGAATGAATCTCATCTTATTAGCCATACTTTTAATATTAAAGGAAGATATCAATTGTGGATGGATACCTTAAACCCAAATGAATGAACTTCGTTATATTAATCGCTTTGGACCTTTTGGGATGCCTCTTAAATTAATTATGATTTAAAGTGCATTGAGTAAATAACCTCACAATGGCCTCCTAACCACCCAAAGTAAATGAACGCTTCCTAAAATTCTAAGATGTCATATCATTGAACATATATATAACCATGTCTTATGCAATATCTCATAATTAAGATATCCAACTTATCGAAACATTTGACGTGAGTTGAGTTAGGTGTAAGGTTACGTAATCGCGTTGGGAAACTCCTTAGGTTCGTTTAGCCTTCCGTTGTGTTATCTAAGTCTTAGATAACTCCAAATTATCTTAATGTTGTAACTTATGAGTAGTGCTTGTAATTATTATTATTATAAAAAAAAAATATTTACACTCTAATTGAGTGTTTTTAACTTAAACCCTTAGGGGTTTCCTGGCGGGGCATTATAGAATCTATAATCCGTTCATCCTTTTCTTCAATTTTAGCTATCAGGGCCTGCTCTACTGGTGGGACAATAGGTGTTAGTTAATCTTCTATTATTGCAAAAAAATCCCATCCATTGCTTGTCGGTTCTTCATCAGAATCATCAGTAGCTCCTTCATCAGCATAGTAACATGATTTGTCTCTATTCTTCTTAAATTTGTATCTCTAATATTCAAGGTTAGGCTTGTATGTTCTTTTAGCTTCTCTCAATCTTCCATGTCTTTCAGGACATCTAGATGCCATATGACCAACTTTATTGTGGTTAAAACATTCAAATGGTGTTTTACCTTCATACTTATTTCCAATAGGACCTTTAGGCATTTTCCTTGCAAATAGTGCTTCAAGTTCTTCCAGTTCTTCATTTTCCCTCCTGATGTCTTCAAGTTCTCTTGCATAAAGTGCTTTCCAATCAGATTTATCAAATGATGATGATGATGCAAATGATGATGCTTTGAAGGCTAAATCTGTTTTAATTGTAGCAACATGACCAAATTCCTCAAGCTCAAATGCTGAAAGTTTTCTAACCAAGGTATCTCTAGATACTGATGTATTAGGCATAGTTATCAACTCATTAATAGTAGTTACCTTCATTTTGTATGCCAGTGGTAATGCTCTCAAAACTTTAGAAACAATTTCATCTTCACTTAAGGAACCTCCACAACATTGTATTCCCAAAAAAAATTCATTAACCCTTTCCATAAAAGCAAAAATTCTTTCATCTTCTTCCGTTTTCAAATTTTCATACCTGACTCGGAAGCATTCCAGTTTTACAATTTTGACAGTGGTATCTCCTTCATTCAATGTCTCCAATTTATCCCAAATAGCTTTAGCAGTAGATTGATATGACAATCCCATGATTTGTTGATCTGACAAGGCACTCAAGAGTGCTTCTCTTGCTTTGCAATCATTCTCTTGATCCTTACCCAATGTTGGTGGATTAGGTTGATTCTATGTAGGACCAACATAGCCAATCTTTGTAACATCCCATATGTCTTTTCCAATGCAATTTAGATGTGTCTCCATTCCGATCTTTCATATACCATAGTTAGTTCCATCTAGTTTCAGATAGTCCTTCCTGAAAAAGTTAGTTGCCATAGAATCCCCTCAAGTTGTTAAATTTCTACAAAAAGAGGACTAGGCTCTGATACCAATTGTTAGGACCTGGAAGCAACTAAGACGGGGGGTGAATCAGTTGTCTATTAATTTCAACCCAAATATAACTTAATCAAACTTGATGTCGATTAATAGATTAATAGTAAATATCAATACTAGTGAAACTTAATCCATGAAAAAGAAAGAGAAACAACATCCACAATACATAACACAGAGATTTGTATGTGGAAACCCTATAAGGGGAAAAACCACGGTGGGAAACCTTACCCACAATCAAATGATACTACTGTAGATAGTATGTGTGTACAAATGAAGTTTGCACATGCAGAAATGCCAACCACCTAGAGTTCACTGCTCAATCACAAAATAAGAGTCACACTAACTATAATTGGATGACTAAATCCAATGATAATGTATTGTTCAAAGTAGCATCTCCAATGCTGGATTCAATACAGTTTAAGCTCTAATGATCACTTTCTCTATGTTCTACTCATAAGATCCTCTATACTCGCACATACCATGTTACAATACCATAACCTTACATACCATATCCTCTATCTCACAATTGAGATCTTACATATATACCAAAACCTAAGACCAAATGTGTAGGATGGCTAATTAAGAATATTACAATAAAATCAATTACAAGTAAGTCAAGATGTGATGCATCATGTCGGCTCAATGTAATTACAACAATACCAATTGATTAAATCATCTTCATAATGTGTCATGCTAATCTAGAATAGATTATGCATGTCAGTCCATAACCTAGACCAATTTGTCAGTAACAACAAATATGTCAACCCGATTAGACCAATAACCAAAATACCAAAACCAAGTGTCCAAACCATGTCTTCGACATAACCAAGTGATCTCCAGCTTATAGCAAGTCATCCTCAATGTTGGCGAACAATATAACCTACCGGTGAACCAAATACCAGTTACTGTACATAAGTCACTGAACTTGTCGGTGAACATAACCAAGGATCTCCAAAAGGATAAGTGTTGATAAGTGTTGACATCAATGACAAAACCAATGCAACACATCCATAATACCAACACAATCACAAGTTCAATGTGAACTACCAAATCCTTCCTCTTTCTCCCTTTCTCTGGGACAACATCAATGAGTGCCTTAGTGTCCTTTATATGACAATGAATATAGGCCCTAACATATTCCACATATACCACTCCCTCTGAAACGTGAGAAAACTGTCATGCCCAAACTTTTGGGCAAAAACAGAAACAACAAATTTTTTTTTGAACACTTAATTACATGCAACCTATGCTTAATTAGTTGTGACAACTTAACAAGTTGTCCCAAACTAAATCTTAATTAATATTAAAATGGGTTTCTTAGTGAGCGATGAAATAAAATTTAATTAAAAGCCTTAAGTTTCGACAAAACTCATAGACGATAGAAATAGAATATTGCTTACATATCAATTACGATAATCTTCTATTATCAAGCGGAACAAATAAATTTTATAAGGACAATAATAAATTCACTCAAATGTCCTTTTCATTTTAGTTGCGAAACTATAATACTTAATTAGATCAACTTCTACTAAATAGACATAATATAATTACTTTATTCAATATCAATTATTTATCTAATAACAAGTTTCCTCCATCATCATTATTACATCCTTCCTTTATACTTAATTAAATCTTGCATCTATTAATTAATTATTAATACGAATTAACGTAATAGTATTAATTAATTGAGCAAATAAAATTAGAGTGTCAAACGTTAATATGTTAATCAATTTATTTAATATAAGGTTTCACCTGGGTTAAATAAGTTCGCAAGATCGAGTTCATCGACTTATTTTAGGAATATATATAATTCCACTACAATATCCCCTTTCAAATAAACTTTTAATAACCTATATTAAATTCTTCCATTTAATTATAAATATCATTAAAATTTCTAAAAAGTATCTATACCACTTAATCAAGTTGTAATATGTTAATCCTCCAAACATTAATATAAATATTTAATAGTGAAGATATACCTTACCTCTAGGTTTAAAGTTAAATCATTAAACTTAATAAAAAATTTCATCAATAAACCTTTTTAATAAATTTACTCAAAAGGAGTAAATTATTTCTCTAAAATAAATAATCCTCAAATTTAATAAATATTGACATTCAAAATACTTTTAAACTTAATTTAAATCAACATACTATTTAAATTGTTTCCTTAATAAATTCTCCAATAAAATCTACCCGTAAAATGAGAATAATATGATTATAAATAATTATATTCCTAAAACAAAAGCCAACCCCAAGTTAAAAATACAATTTAACAAATGGGGATAACTCAATTTAAATTTTGAAAAGCCATCTTTTCCCCCCTTTATTATTTATTTTATTATTATTCTCTTTTATAACCCTAACTAGGGTTTGTTTTATTCCTTTTCTTTTTAAAACTATAAACTCAACCTTTATTTCCTTTCTATCTATTTGCCTCTACCCTAACCCGAAAATAGGGTTAGGGTTTATTTTTCTTGCATGTGTGTGTATGCAGGGTCTATGGAGGCGGAGGAGGCGGCCATGGCAGAGAGAGAGGTGAGACAACCATGGCGGGATGAAGGGGCCACAAGGAACCATTGTGGTTATCCATAGTGGCAACCCCGATGCCACCCACTATGTATACCCACAATGGTGGTGTTGACGCCACCCACTGTGGATGTCCATAGTGGCGGACATGGCTCTGCCCACTGTGGATACCCACAATGGTGGTGCCGACGCTGCCCACTGTGGATGTCCATAGTGGCCGATGTGGCTCCGCCCACTGTGGATACCCACAGTGGTGGTCACGGCACCACCCACTGTGGAAGTCCACGGAGGCCGTGATAACCTTGCTGCTCAATATTTTTTTTTTTTGCATTTTAAAATACAAATATATATATATATATATATATATATATATATATATATATATATATATATATATATATATATATATATATATATATATATATATATATATATATATATATATATATATATATATATATATATATATATATATATATCAATTTCAAAGGGATATTAGGGTTAGATTTTATATATATATGTATATATACTTTTTGAAACATGCAGGAATTAATAAAATATAGACAGCATATAAATAGATTTGCATTTCCTTTCTTAAGTATGATTTATTTTAATATGTATACATTAGATTTTATCCTTGTTTTATTCTTAATATAAATCATTTAAACTAACTATTTTATTTTCAATAGTTTCAAGGTATAAGTCATGTAAATATGTTAAAAAAACTGTGATATTAAATGATTGCTAGAAATGATAAAATAAAACATAGCTTTCTCTTTCATGTTTAAACCTATCTTTTCTAAATGCAGAAGGCAGATTACAGCATGTTGGCATATATGTATTTCTTTTCATTTCTAATGTTACATAGTTAACTATAGGAAAATATTAATTTATCTACTTTTATTTTCTGCATTTTTTTTGAATAAATGATAGAAGTAAATAAAATTACAACAGCATTAAAATAGTCTAGAAAACACTCAAAAACATTACCATTACATACAATGCAAAACTATTATACTGCTAATGTCTATTTAACCATATTTGCATTTGGAATAAATAAATAAGAGTAAGGGATTTATTTTCTTTCCAATAACATTCATGTTATAGTATTCATTCATTTCTATCATATTTAATATGCATAAAGGGGATAGAAAAGACTTTTGTTTAAAAAAAAAAAACATAAATACAACAAATATTATTTCGAGAACTATAGAAAGCTTAATCCATAAATATATATTTCATTTTGCAATAATAGTCAAAAGAGTGCATTTCTTTTTTTTCTTTTTTTAAACATGAAATAGAGAATACTTTCATTTTCAACATAGTAGTTTTTACAGAGATCACAGGTCTGCAAATGGAGGGCACCAAATTTTATAGAGATCGGAAGTATGCAGCTGAAGCGTTCAAAATCTTCTCGAAATCAGAGGATGAGAAGGGCAAGCTTGTGAAGAAAGACAATATTTCCTATTACACTCCCCAGCAGGTAAAGCCCTTTTGGCAAAAAGTTTTAAGGGTTTTAATGGAGTATTTAACTGTTGACGATAGATTTACAAAAATCTATAACTATCACTTTTCTATTTTGAACCACTTCCGTCATGGGGCCAAAATATCCATGTCTTTTTATTTAGCATCCTCTCTGAATGAGAGTCTTGCTGACCACGCTAAAAAGCCTAACTCTTACCCTATAGCCCATCAGGGGCTTATATTGCTCATTTATGAACATCTGAAGGACAAGGCTAGGGCGACCAAAGATGACCCTCTGATCACGAATGCACATATCTCTGAGAGCAGCAAAGATTCAGATTCGGATGAGGAACATCCTAATGCATCTACCCACAAAAAAAGGAGAGTTGACATAGATAATATGGATACGAAGGTGCACTGTGATGTGAAGGAGGAAAAGAGTAAGGATTTTGAAACTGCTATGGAGTATGAAAAGGATGAGAACATTGGTGAAGAGGATGAAGGGGGTAACTCTGAAAACCCTCACTCAAACCCTATGGGCTCGGACAACAAGAATGTTGCTCTAAATTCTAAGGAGGATGACAATCCTAACTCTGTGGGCACTGAACAGGGTAGGGATTCTATGAACACCATCTTGAATACCGCTCGTAACTATACTCTGGAGTCCTTCAACTTCCAGAAATGGGTTGTCGACAACATTACTAGCATGCAAAGTAAACAGAGGGAGTTGGAAAACAAGATTAATAAGTTGATTAAGGACTCGAGGAAAAAGAATGATGAGACAGAAACCAATAAAGCTGAAGAGGAAATCGAGATGGAGGATTGGACGGAAAAAGATTTGATCAAAGGGGATTTGAAACACCTAGAGGATGTTATAAGAATCTTGAAAGAACAGGCTAAAGAGGATAAAGACAACATCAACTCCCAGGTTGCTTGTACCAAGAAGGCTCTAAAAAACTTCATGAACCATAGTCTCCAGGTCCTCAAAGTCTCATCACAAAACATGAATGCTTTGGTGGATCATCTAGAAAGGAAAAATTAGGAAAAAATAATGGTTGTCATTGATGATATTCCAACTTCTAGTACCACCCACCAGACTCCCAAGCGTAGAACAAGGCATAACACTACTGGGATGGAGATCAATATGAAAGATAGCCAGCTGAGAGAGGAAAACAATGACCTGAGGGAAGTGGCCAAGGCGATGATGCTCTTGGTTCAAAATGTTGAGGAATCTATTATAATTTGTAATGTTGGGTTTGGAGCCAACTTCTTGTTGGCCTCTTGCTGTCTTTTTCTTAGTTGCTGGTTTTTGTGCTAGTGTTTTACAGTTGTTTTGTTTCATCTCTTTAATGCTCATCTTTCGAATTGTAATCAGGTTTCAGGTCCCCTAAAACCTGTTTTTACTTAATCAAAAACATAATAGTTTTTACAAAAGGGTGAAAACCCCACTTAGCCTCTCATTTATATTAAATGAGGACTCAAATAAATAAATACATTTTCATTTGCAACTCAAATAAATAATATTGTAGCATCTCCTAGCTTTCCTTTTTCTTCTTTTCCAAGCAAACCTGCATTACAAAATCTTAAGGTTGTGACCGTGGAGGGCTCACCTCCCAACCTGGGCTTACTAGAAGCCACCCCCGAGCTTGGAGAACTAAGACCTAGATGAGTTACACTCAAGAAATACACAAACAAGCATGGAAAATTTACAACAAACACATTCCCATCCCAAGGCTAAACATCATCACCAAATGTGATTTTTACATGGGTGGAAGTGGACTAAGTACCTTGAGAAGAAACTGCAAAATAGTAGATCACAAGCCATCTCATGGCAACCAAGAACACATCACAAGTACAACTTGACCCAACATTCTTATGACCCCCAAGGCACACATGCCATAATATCTCCCCTTATGACCCCCAAATGCATAAACAAAACTATGCAGCAAGGGTCACATAAACAAACCCTTGAGATCACTCTCTTAAAGAGAGCCTCTCACTCTAAGGTTGTCAAACAACCTTCCACCCCTAAGACCACTCTACCCTCCCAAGGGTAAGATGGCCTTGAATACTCCCAAAATACAAGTAAATGCACAACCAAAAACAAGTGAAAGATCACATATATATCTCCGCAAATAAAGCACAAGGGAAGAAAACAACTACATTCAAGCAATCTTTCAAAATAAAGTTTCAACATACAAAGTAAGAGATTGAACCAACCTTGAATATTCCAAGGGTTTACAAGGGATAGTTTTGAGAAGAGAAGCCCAAATCCACACTTCTTTTCTTCAACACGTAGCCAGAAAAACTTCTATCCTAAACTTGTTTCAAAACTACAAGTTCTAGTCTCCAAAGATGGAGAGTGGGTGATTGACTTCCTAAGTCTCAATCCCTTACCTAAGAAGGATTCTCTCACTCTTTCCAACCTCTTGGATAGAATGAGAGCTCTCACTAGTTGGTCTTCCCAAAGCCTTACACACTCTCTAACCAAGGCACCTTAAAAAGGGAAATGGAATGGAGAAAAAGAATGACACATACCAAGAAGGTTATCTAAACAAGGAAGAATCCTCCAAGTTGGATTTTCGCTCATCTTGGGAAAACCAATTTTTGAAGGGTCAAATCAGTCACATGGGAGTGGTTGCATGCTCAAAAATACTCCTAACCCATAGGTATACCCTATGGACCTTTGGAAAAGCCCCTAAACTAACCCTAGGAGTTCATTTGACCCCTTAGAAACCCAACTGAAGTTAACCTACGGGTCAAACCTAAGTTGACCACCCTAAAGACTCTTTACCCAAGGCAAATTTGGGACCACACTCAAATATCTGAAAAAAAACTTGGGTTGAAACAATTTCCCTCCAAGAGACATGTCAAATCAAAACACTATTCAACACATGTGTTAAGTGACACAATAAAATACATTACTTAATTTACACATGGAAATTGTCTCGTGTTGGTTTTAAATAATTTAATAAATACAATTTGACACATGCAAAAATTTACGTTTACAAATAAAATACGATACATATGGGGTGTTGTCTCTCCAAATAGACAACCCCTGGTTTTACGAACGTACAAAGGTCTAGGCTTGATTCTCCATAATGTTTCCATGGTCACATGGATAATTTTTCTGGGCATCTCAATTACACATTAGTAATTCCCAAATAGGCTCATATAATATTAAACACATAAATAAGAATACAAATCAATCACTTTGCATACAATTGACATCACACAAATCAATTTACCATAAAACCAATGCAATCCATATAAATCAATTATCATAATCCTCATAAATTCCAACCATTCATAGGGCATGCATCATAATAAAGTCTTGCAAATTCAGATATAGCTGACATACGTTGGATCAAGATTATCCAATCAATGGATTATATAGGATTTCAAATCTATAACACATCAGAATGTACACCACAAGGTGAAAAGATTCTGTAACTTGGTTCAATTACTTTCCTCACCAATCTATCTATCTAACATAGCCCATTCTATTGAATTATACAATTTATAAATAAGGTCAACCATGGTCAACTAAATTAACCAGAGCTTGATCGGGGAGGGGCTCTACAAAAACGCTCCAACCGAATCTTCCTTGGTAGCCACATGTGGATACCATTTGAAAATTGGCCTAGGGTGGTCCTTAACCTCTACTATAGTTGGATTTGCAATGAAAATAGGAGCAGAAGATGATCCTGATTCTATGATTCAAGAAAAATACCTTTAGAACACTTTCGGTGAAAACCTCTTACAAATCCTTCCAGATGTCAGTGTGATCACTCAAGAAGAAATCTGATCACCTCTAAATGTCTTATGATTGCACTAAGTCACTTGGAATCACTCTAAAATCACTTTGAATGTTGGGTGATTAACAATGAAGTGTAATCAACCTTTTATCCATCAAGAAAACCCTAATTTTCTATTGACATAAATGACTGCCGATGACTGATACCGTATCTCACTCTGAATATATCAATGCCCAATAATCCTCTTCAATATCTAGAACATATTCTAGAATCTCTTCCAGAGGCATATGCATCATCTTCCATGAAATTTGCCTACCCTTAAGGCATATGCCTTAGTTACCAGATGAGCTCATTGTCGGTGCAGGAGCAACCTCTTCTGTCGGATAGGTAACCGAGACATTCCCATCTGATGATTTCTCTTCAATCTTTCTAGCCCATCTCTAAGTATGATCTTGTCATATTTCACTAACCTTCTCTTTGCCTTTATCATTTGATCCTCCATTGCTAACCGGTGGATTTTTGCTTCTACAAAACTTAGCAATATGTCTAACTTCATTGTATGCATAATATGTAACATTGTTCTTTTGAATTGCCATGCTAAAACTGGTGAAATTGCTTGACCTACACTGATTAGCCATATGTCCAAATTTTCCATAAGCATAGCATTTTACATTCATTATGCAATCTTTTGTCTTATGACCAATTTTATTACATTTAGAACATTTACCGGGAGCAGAATCAAGGTTTTGATTTTCTCTGTTTCTACATTGCCTAGCCATGTGTCCAAATCTATTGCAAACAAAACATCTACCATTGAATTTCCTTACTGGTGCCTTATGGTTCTGATCTTCATTAGCAGTACCAAAACTCTGTCCTTGCTCAAATCCAAGTCCACTAGAATCTCCAATCTACCTTTGTCTCTTTAGTAACTCATCAAGTTGTGTTGAGCTGATCTTGAATTTTTCTCTGTACTCACTTGCAGCAGTTAAGTCATCTCTTAGTATTGACATTTGTCTCTCAAGCTCTTTCTCATTTCTCTGGAATTGTACCAAATTAGACCTCAACATCTCATTTTCATGAACCAACCTACCACATTCTTCAAATCTGTTCTTCAGGGATACAAGAAGATTTTCTTCCTTCTTATTTCTTCCTCAGTCTCCTTGGAAATCCTCATAGTCATAGCTCGCATCTCACTCTTCATAACCATTTTCTCCTGACTCAATTTTTGACATTGTTCCTTAAGTGCATTTTTCTCTTCATCATTCTGATTTTGCAAAAGTTCATTTCTCCTAACTTGAACAGATGATAGCCTCTCTTGTAGGACAAGAATAAATTATTTAGAAGAATTCAACTTATCTTGTAGCTTTAAGTTCTTCAATATTTTAGCATCATAATCTTCAAATGCCATCTCAAGTTGCTTCTCCAAAGTCATACTCAATGATTCTGGTTTCAGGATCTTCCTCAAGCTGTTGAACTTCCTCTGAGGCACAAGGATCAGATACCAATTGTTGGAAACCAATAACATTGAGAGGGGGGGTGAATCAGTGTTATACCGGAATAGTAGATTTTAGCCTTAACAAAACATTCATACACCAACCTGTATATCGGTATAAATAGAATTGAAAGAAGTAATGCAACCAATAAGACAAACACATAAATGAGAACCATAACACACAGATTTATACATGGAAAACCTTAAAGAGGAAAAACCATGGTGGGATTTGTGACCCATAATATCAATTCATTGGCCATATGAAGAGATATTACAATATATGATGGGCCTGCACTTGCAGGAAGGCTTACAGCCTAGAGCACACTACTCATCACAATAGGAGCCTCACTAACTACATAACAATCTAGACAACAATGTGGAGAAGTATTAACTGCTTAATATAGCATCTTGATGGTATGATGAAAGAATAAGTATTCGGTAGAATACTAAGAGGGGGGAGTGAATCAGTATATTGAAAAACTGATAGAAAGTTCCCAAAATCAAACTCATTCAAACAAAGTAAACATATCTCAGTCAAGATCAATATTCATAAGAATACTTAACATCAACCGGTTTAACTGTTATGACAACTTAACAGTAAACAAATTCAATCTTGTAAACATCAACAATGCTTAATCATAACCCAACATATTCATCTCTCAAATGCTTCTACTTATCATGCCTTATTAGAAGTTAACTAAATCAACAAATAAGATCACAATCACAAAAGCATTCACCACTTGACACACATGTTTATACGTGGAAATCCCAAATAGGTAAAAACCACAGTGAGATGAGACTCACAAGGATAGATATCTAAACTCTTCTGAAGTTCACCCTGTTAGGAGCCAAGCCTATTAAATCTTTACAATAAGTCATGTTAAGAACTAACTTTGGTTAGGAATCACCCGGTTAAGAGATTTACAAATATGCATTGATGAAAAGCACAATACCCTATTAGGAGTAACCTCGCTGGAGGGTTTAAGAATTCAAGCTAATGGACCACCTTGTTAGAGGATTTAATGAGTAACCAAGCTTGTTGGAGCTTACCCAGTTAAGGGATTTCACTTCTGTTGTAATTGTTATAAAACAACAGGTTTTCTTGATCTATCTCAGTAGCACTACATTTTCTTGATCAAATCCTTCTAAGCTTCAATCTACCTTCACTCAAAGTGCATATCCATTCACTGGTTAGGCAACTACACACTCAATAGGTTTCAATCAATCTTGCCAACAACCTTCACAAACAACTTCATCAACCTTAAATACAAATCAATTAGGTCGATAACACAACAAAAACCTAATTCTCATCATCGAGATTACAAACAAGTCGGTACAATCTTGACCATTATAAATCATGACAATCTCTTCACATTCTTCAAGAAAATTTTATCCGCTCTATGATCACCACTTCACTAGATTTTGTAACTCATCACGCATTGTGCATTAGATGCAATCCACTTTGCTTCGTCCCTAGACAAAAACAAATGCACCAAAACAATTTGAACATATCCTCATACAATGATCACACGTGTCTTCATTGTTACCTCTTATCAGATAATAAACCATCAAACTTAATCGGTTAGGGTTTAATAGCTGATAGGGTTTACCGGTTACATTACTTAGAAAGGTTTAACCCTTTACACTATTTCACCGGTTCAACTCACATACTTTACATACTGGTTTACAACATCTTCCACATAGCTCTTCTTACCGGTTGCTAGCCAATATCAAAAACATTAATATCAGCAATAACATGAATACTATTACCGGTTCAATTGACATCAATGACAACATATCATTAATGCAATCTCTATGAAAAATTCCAACAAACTCAAAATGCCAACAATCTCCCCCTTTGGAATTGATGGTAATATAAATATCAATGCCTCTGATTGCTATTGAGATTGGTGAATAGGAATCCTAGTTTACATTACCAAGTATTCGCCTTGCTCTGTCTATCTTTAGCCTACCACTGGTTCACCTAATCAGACACATAATTCTTCTCCTCAATCACATAATTCTTCTCCCTCTTTGACAGCAATGCCAAAGTGAAAGTAAAACATGTAATTCTTCTCTCATTGTGCATCAACATCATTCTGCAACTTGATGCTCCCTTGTGGAATACATCCACTTCTTCATCAATCCATGTAGAATTCTGCAAATGGTTCAGGGATTGATGTAATCAGTTGTTGGCATTCTACACTCTTATGAGAATGATGGTGTTGTCATTGATGGAAACCTTCTTGCAACCTTCTGGCATTCATCTGGTAAAGCCACCAGCATAGACATCTACATACACTAGAAGACACTTCACCGGCAGCGGCAACAATGCATACCAGCACCCCAGCCGATAGGGAATAAACTTTTATTTATTATATTTAATTGTAAATTATCTTGTAAAGCCGACATGGCATATTGTAAAAGACTCATATATATGTATGAGGTTTTATAGGTCATTTTCTGTAAGAGTAGAGTTGCGAATTATGTATAAGGTGATATAAGTGACAGCAAGGTCTTGGTTATAGAATGAGCTTAAACTAGTACTGAACCTGGCATAGTTGATGCTACTTTGAAGCAGTACATTGTATTGGATTTTGTGAGACATGGACCAGCTCTGATACCATGTGAGATTTTGCCAAGATCTAGAGGTAATGGAAAGCACAAATTAGAGAGACAAAATATATGATAGGAATAAACTGTATTCTATCAAGATGCAAAATATGATCAACTGGATCATTACAAGATATAGATTGATTTCCTGTACAAACAATGTAGATGAGCCTGCTTATATAGGCAAGGCTATATAGATATGTGAGCACACAAACATGAAATGTGGCTCAATAAGAAACAAGGGTAGGTAGGAAATAGGTGTGGGTAGGTAGGAGAAATAATATAATATTCCACATGAGGTGGATCACCAACTGAATATGGAGTGTAACAACAAAATCAACACCATAAAAGGTGGAAATTCTCCTACACACACTATCCCAATGTGGCACAAACACCCAAGTGTCTCATACCCAAACTAATATTAAATGCATGTACCTAAGTAAACTTAAGTACGATGTAATAATATCCAAGATCAATAATTATTTACACCAACACCCCTCCTTAAGTGCAACTTAGGGGAATGCACTAAAGTCTATAATGCAACTAAGCAATGCAAGATGGGTCCCGACTATGAGGCCATATTAGGTACCCATGTACAAATGCAAATCCATGCAAACCAATGCAATGAAATCTCTCACAAAGCAGGGAAAGAGAGAAAAACCCAATGGTAAAAAACCCTCCCCCAAAAGAGAGATGATGAAAGCACATAATGCTCTCAATGATGAATGAGAAGAACACAAAATATGTCCCCCCGTAAGAGAGAAGAAGAGACCTTGAAGCCCTCTCTCAATGTTGAATCTCTTGCAAAGATGGTCCAATGATGATGACCAAAATACCTCCCCATAAGGAAGAAAGAGAGCCAATGTTGCACCAATAATGTCAAAGTGTGACAAAACTAGGTACCATGTCGATGATGATGAATCAGTTGCTCCAACAAAATGAAGATCAGGCATGGAGACAACCTGCTATGAGAATCATCTGGGTATTCTAAAATAGTAGAAATATCGGTGGAATCCAAGTCTCATGGGAGACATG